>NC_072797.1:121427500-121775000 GCF_028583425.1 Eublepharis macularius
ACTTGCCATAACAGCAACCTTAATTCCTTGTGGATGCTGGTTAACAAAGCTTTTATTGTATAAATATATATGTGTGAGAAACAGCCACACACACTCACTGTGTTCCACAGGTGCATTCCATGCGCTCACATTGTCAAACATCCAATAAATGGTTATGAATTTGGCCACCTCTTTCTTATTGCCAGCTGAACACATGGGAAGCTGCATTATACCATTCTACTGAAATCCTTAGCAGTAACAGAACCTACTATTTTGTAATAGTAAAATAATTGCTTGTCTATAAAGCTCAGGATTGTCGTCTGACTGGCAGTGGCTCTCCAGGGTCAGGCATCTTAGCCAGTACCTGATCCTTTAAAATGGGCATGCCAGGTTTTGAACATGGGATTTCCACATGGAAAGGGAATGCTGTATCACTGAACCACAGCCCCTCTCCACACTCTAAATCACATATGTGCACACACTAAATTCTTCTTACACAAACACAGTACTTTCTCATACGCATAACTCTGACACCGCTCACATTCTTTTCATACCCTAACTTAGGGTTAAGGTCGCACACAGGCCTGATTTAAAGGTGACACGATAGGCATATCTTTAAAAGAATACCAGTGCTACATGCTAGAGATAGGGGCACGGGCTCTCTTTCCCCCAGTTCTCATTGCCCACTAGTGGGAGAAATTAAAAAAAAAATCAGTTGACACAACAGTATTACATCATTTTACATCACTTCCAGGGAAAACTCTATGGTTTTGACATAGATTTTGTGGCAATCCCTAGAGTGGAGTGACGCCACTTCCACTTCCAGGTTGTTCGTCAATAGCGGTCCCCCATGTCCCTGCACCCACAGGTGGCAGTTGACTGGATGGCAGTCCTAAACATGACTGACACTTTGTTTAAATTATTCACTGGTGCTTATTCACATGACTTTAGTGTGGCATGAAGCCTACATTCAGCCAAGGACTGCAAGCACACTAGAACTGCACATGTAGGAATTATAACCCAATTTAAATGAGACTCTAGCCACCTACAACTCCACACAAGTTTTGTTTTGGAAAAAAAAATACACTCCTACATTACTTTTCAATCAGGCCACTATCTCAATAGGTTCTTGTTTAGAATTCATTGCCTCAAGATGTGGTGATTGTTTTAGATGGCTTAACACGGCACTGAACCAACAATCCCTGATGTGGTGGCACATGTACATGTGTTTCCTGGTGCCTGTTTGCCTGGTTCTCTGGAGCCAACGTCAGACCCAGGTTCAAATCTGCATTCTGCAGTGGAAGCTCACCGAGTGACTAAGAGCAGAACCACAAGTGACAAAAGGCACAGATTGGACACTTGTCAGCTTCCCTCAAGTTTTGATGGGAAATGTAGGCAGCTTGGCGGAATGATGGACAAGTGACAGTTGAAAAGTCCATTGGACAGCAGTCAGAGAGTCAAGCTGCAAGACCAGGATGCCTACATTTCCCATCAAAACTTGAGGGAAGCTGACAAGTGTCCAACCTGTGTCATTCGTCACTTGTGGTTCTGCTCTAAGTTTGGACCCATCACTCTCTCTCTCGGCCTCACTTTTGTCACAGGGTTGTTTTGAGGATAATGTTGAGGACAGAAGAATGACATACACTGCTTTGGGTCTTGACAGGGGGGAAAGCAGGATATAAATACTTCCACAATCGACACTTTTCCCTTTTCAAGTTCCCTTCCTCGCATTTTCTTCCTCAGTATCATTCTCACTGCCCTCCTTTCTACTCTTTCATCGCTCAACTTTCCCATCCACTCCTCTCCCTTTCTCTGCCCCCCCTTTCTGTTTTGTGTCGCTCTGACCTTCACTCGGTACCACTCCACTGCTTCAGGCAAGGTGAAGGCAACAGAAACATGGGGAAAGTGCTAAAGGGAGCAGAGACTGGCACTGAGGGGAGACACGCTAAAGTTGTCTCCTATGAAGTCTAGGCGCCAGATTCTCTGTTTTCACTGGTTGAGTATGGGGTGGAAGAGACCCTCATTACAAGGTGTCAATCCAAGTAGAGCTGGATGAGAAGAAGGGAGAACAGTAGATGTATGCCCTCCACCCCTCGGAAACCCACCTCACCCTCCTAGCAGCTGTGTCAGTAAGAATTACCTGCCCACACAACGCAAGTAAGAGTCACTCTATATAGCAGTACCCGCATCTGGATTCTCATGTCAGAATCCCGTCCCACAAAATAAATAATAATAACTGCGCTTCTAGACAGATTAGCGCCTCACTCAGAGCGGTGATCAAGTTAGTGTTATTAGTATCCCCACAATATAGCTGGGGAGCTGGGGCTGAGAGGAGTGGCTTACCCAAGGCTACCTACTGAGCTCATGGCAGTAGTGGGTGCAGGGACATGGAGGACCGCTATTGGCAGTAGTGGGATCCGAACCAGTAGAGTGCTGATTCGCAGCTGAAGCAGTTACAGCCACCCATTAGTTTATTTCAGTTGATCTCAGCCTTATACAAAAAAGAGAAATTTCTCATTTACCTCTGAACATTTCACTTGATCAAAGGTTTATTTAAAATATACATATTTACGGTGAAAGTTTAGGTAGAAGGCCCTTCCACAGCAGCCATTTTGTGGCGGCACCCACTGTCTTTTCTCCAAATTCCAAAGAGTTTAGGTTTAACAAGATTGGGAGCCCTGCTTACTGCATATTCAGGAAGAACAGTATGCTTATATACTGCTCTTTTAGACAGATTAGTGTTCCACTCAAGAGTGGTGAATAAGGTCAGTATTATTATTATGTCCGCAATAAAATTGGGGAGCTGGGGCTGAAAGGAGTGGCTTACCCAAGGCCGCCTACTGGCTCACGGGAGTCTAACCAGCAGAGGGCTGAGTCTCATCCCAGCCACTAACCCACTATACTACAGCCATTCTCTATAAAAGTGATGAATGTATGTTAAGCCACAATAAATGGAATGCAGATATTTATTTATTCACTTGATTTATACCCTACCTTTCCCCCCCAACAAGGATCCAAAGCTACTTACACCATCTTCATCTCCTCCATTTTATCCTCACAACAACCCTGTGAGGTAGGTTAGGCTGAGGGCCAAGCTACAAGTGACGAATGACACTTGCTTGACAAGTGAACAGACTCATGTGTATTCCTCCCTGTTCACTTGCCATTCACTTGAGCTCCACTTGATCAAGTGGAGCGCAAGTGAACGGCAAGTGAACAGGTAGGAATACACTTGAGTCTGTTCACTTGTAGCTTGGCCCTGGGTCTCCCAGATCCTAGTCTGACACTGCAACCAGCGCAGACATTAGCCTTCTCGATGTATCTTAAATCCTGGTCCAAAATAAGAGCCACAGCAGAAGCACAACAGAAGTAACCCTCCCACTGTCTTGCAGATCAAAGCTGGTCCTCAATCTTTCCCAGGCAGGGTTGCCAGCCTCCAGGTGGCAGCTGCGGATCTCCCGGAATTACAACTGACCTCCAGGCAACAGAGACCAGTTCCCCTGGAGAAAACGGCTACTCTGAAGGGCGAACTCTATGGCATTATACCCCAGAGGTCCCTCCCCTCCCCAAACCCCACCCTCTCCAGGCTCTACCTCCCAGAATATCCAGGAATTTCCCAACCTGGAGCTGGCAACCCTATTCCCAGGGGTAGGGCGTGTTAGCCCTCGAAAGGGAAAAAAGGCGTATTGTTGCCCATTCAAGGGTGCGTGTGGGTGATCTGGGAAACTCTGCAGGGGGAGAAGAGTTGTGCCCATTCTGCCCGCCAAATCCCAATTCTCGCCAACGCTCAGCGCGTGGAGTCAGTAGAAACCGACGGCCACGCGCAACATCCCGGCGACCACAACTCCTTCGTGTCCGCCTTGCGGGCTCCCCTGAAGCACCCGCCTCTCCCTGCGTCGGAACCAGACCGGCTGGCCTCAGGCGGGTTCGCTTCTCCCCTCGCCGCCCCGCCCGCCTCCCTACGAGCGAGGGCGCCGCGGGCAACTTTCCCGAGCCCGGAATGCGCCCGCCGCTCGAGGGGGTAGCAAAGCTGCGTTGGCGCGCCACACCGGGGGACGCCGCAAGGCGTGGGGCGCCCACCCGCGGAAGCGGCCGGCTGGCGGAAAGTTGCTGAGGGCGCCCGAGGAGAAGGCGCACACGTGCTCGGGGAAGCCCGCCGGCGGCCTCGGCACACAACACGCGTCTGTGCGCGCACACGCGACCGTGAAGAAGAAAGGGGCGCTCCTAGTTTGCAGAGCCCTACTTGCCTTCCTGCGAGCCGGACCGCGGATTTGCAGCCCGTTCCCTCGCAAGCGCGCCGGCGATTCTCCGCAGTGGCATATCGAGGGCTGTCGGCCTGTGTGCAGCCGTTCTCGCGGGGGTGGACCCTCCCTTGTCCAGCCCTTCCCATGCACGCTTACTCGGAGGTAAGCAACCCTCCCTGGTTTCCGTAGGACTTCCTCTCTGCAAAGCGTGCAGTGGCGTCAGACCCCGGGAATACAGAGAGCCGGAGCCTTTTGCATTTCGAATGAAGGCCGGCGGAACTCTGCAACTTCTGCTGCCTGGATGCTTTTGGCATGCAATTGGTTCCGCTCTCGACGCGTCCCCCCGCGCTGGGGGAGCTGGACCGGGATCCCAAGCCGGGCAGCAGAGAGGCCCGCGGGACTTTCCACGTGTAAGAGCGCGAGCCGAAGGCAGCGCCGTTTTGCAAAGCGGGCTGGAGCGGCGCTGAGGAGCGCGGCGGCGGGGAAGGCGAGTCCGCCTGGCAGGAGCTGCGGAGCGATGCCAGAGCCGGGCGAAATCGCTGCAAAAGCGGGGCAAAGGAACTAAGGCGCCCGCTGCAAATCCCGACGGGTTGGAGTTTGCTTCCCCCCCCCCCCCGCACCTCTCCTTCTCCAGCGCCGCTAATTCGCCCCCTCGCTTATTTGCTTAGCGAGGCTCCAAAAAAAGGATCCGATGCCCCAAGCAGCTCGCAAGCCATGAGACCCGACGACATCAACCCGCGCACCGGCCTGGTGGTGGCTCTGGTCAGCGTCTTCCTCGTGTTCGGCTTTATGTTCACGGTGTCCGGGATCAAGGGGGAGACCCTGGGGGACATCCCGCTGCTGGCCATCGGGCCGGCCATCTGCTTGCCCGGCATCGCGGCCATCGCCCTGGCCAAGAAGACCGACGGCTGCACCAAGTGGCCGCAGGACAAGCGCTGCCCCTCGGGGGGCTGCTGCCGCAAGAAGCCCAAAGACAAGGACGCCCTGGAGCTGCTGCGGACCCCTTCCGACCTGGAGTCGGGCAAGGGCAGCTGCGATGAGCTGGCCAAGCAAGCCTACGCCGCCCTGGACGGGAAAGCCCTGCCCGGCGGGGGAGCGAGGCAGGACTCCCGGGAGGGCAAGAACTCGCGCAGCAAAGTGGACCAGGAGGAGATGCTGAGATACTTGGAAGGCTGTTACCCGGAGATGCCCGGGAACGTGTTCGTGGCCGAGGGCGGCCCTTACAGTGCCTTAGCCAAGCCGGGCTCGCCCGCCTCGGAAGGGGCGGCCGCCGGCCCAGACGCGGAGGACGACGCGTCGGTCGCCCCGAAAGACAGTGTCATCGTCTGCTCCTACAAGGAGAACAGCCCTTACGACAGCTACTGCTGCTACATCAACCCCAGCGAGGAAATCTGCTCGGATCGCGAGTCGGTCGTGTGAAAGGACCTCCAGGCGCTTCCTCCCTAAAGAGAGATTTCCACGTGGCCGAGTCTTTCTGACAGCCCTAGACATTTCGGCTCTTGAAATAATGTATATTATATATAAGTATTGGCTCGTGTTGCACTGCATGGGACAATCCTCGTCTCTTAACTTTCAAGCCTGGTATGTGACCCAAACGCAAACCTTTTGTGCCTGAAATAATAAGTAATAATTCGCATGTTTAAGGAGGATCGGTCCATTTTTTAAATGAATGGTAATTAGGACCGTTTGTGGCGTTTATACAGACCGGTTTTTGTTAGAAAAGGTTGCAGGAATTGGAGGTGAGAATTCCAAAATTCGTATCGAAGTGAACCTCTGCCTTTAGGGCCAAACTGCTGGAATTCTGGGACTGGCATGTCAGAGGTGTTGTCTGGCTCGGGGAGAGTGGGTGGTGCACCAGCTTGGATCAACTTTGTATCGCCCCCCCCCCCCGCCCATTTCTGTGTTGTATTCAGAAACTCAGGTTGGCATGAGAATCAGGAGATAGGGTTAAACAGATTTGGAGTTGAAGATGCCATTTCTCTGCACCGGGTTACAGCCACTGCTAATTGAACTTGCTTCTAGAACTCCCTTTTACTTATTTTCCTCCCTTCTAGTCCACTGTAAGTGGCCTGGGCTCAACCTAAGGCAGTCCAATACTGACCAAAATCGAGGTATGGAGTTGTAACAAACATTCTGCTTCAGCTGTCCCCAGCTCTGTGGTTCTGTTGCCCCCACAGCAGTTTGCTGGTGCAAATAACTTATCTGAAGTTCCAGTCATGGAACTCCTGATTGGAGAGTTCTTCTGATTTCTCCCTCTCTCTTGTCTTTTGCAAGCAGTTGTAGGGGACGGTGTTTTATCCGTGCTTGAGGCTGGCTGCTGGGAAGGGGGGGGGAGAGATGTATTCCCCCCCCCATTTCCATCTTAAGGATCAAGTGGGAGGCAACTCGCATTGCCAGCAATAAGGTTGTGTTTAGAACTCAAGACAAACTCCAAGCAAACAGCTAGCCATAGTTCTATAAAAGGTGCAAATAGCCGACAAAAGGTGCAGAGGTCCTTAAAGAATCTACTCATTTTGAAAAAAGCATTCCATGAATTTGGGATTACAAGTGTTTTTGATGGCGTTTGCACGTTACATCAGCCTTCTACAATAATAAAAATTCCGGAGGGGTAGCCCTGTTAGCATGTGGCAGCAGTACCAAGCTCAAATCCAGTGGCATCTTAATGGCTAACAAAATTTATTTCCGCATAACCTCTCGTGAATCAGAGCTCACTTTGGGCCCAGCTGTATGAGCAGGTTTTTAAAGTGTTGTGTCTGGCTTAGCTCAAGCTCTTTCTCCATATTAAGATAGCACAGGAGGGAGGTTCATTCCCTGCTTTTTTCTTTTATGTGAAGCAGTAAAAACGGGGGGGGGGGATCTCCCCCCATGCTATTTTGACAGGGGGAAATGGCTTGGGGGGAGGAAGAGCCCCTCCTCCTCCCACAGGGGCATTCTGAAGCTATTTGGGCTCTCCTGTATTTTTTAACAGCCATTGCCCAGGTGGTCTTCTGTTTGATCATCCTCCTACACAGTGATGTTGATTTGAAGTCCAGTGTAACTGGTAACATTTCCAGTTCCAAACTTGGGGCAGGGGTTTGACTTTATAAAGAGGGGACATAGTTTGGAGAAATTTAGCAAATTTTCTCTTCTTTGGACAGATATACTCTATGGAAGAGAAGATTCATAAGGATATTTCAGACCCCTCCAACCCACCCCTTTTGGTATTTTAATTAGGAAAACCAGATCCATTTATAACAAGAGAGTCTTCCGGCATTACAATAAAACAGGAGTCCAGTGGCTCATTTATTGTGATATAAGCTGCCTTGAGTCTTGGGGAGAAAGGCAGACTATAAATAAAGTAAATAAATAAGTAAGCTTTTGTGAATCCACTTCCTCAATGCATGAAGTGTTATACATACAGAGCTTGTAACATCTGAAAACATATGCTTATGAAAAAATCTGCTACAAAACTTTGTAATTTTTTAGAGCCACAAAACTATTTGGCTGCCTCAGAGTGACATGGATCCATTTACAGTATTGCATCATGAGAACCTGATTTCAGCATTGAGTCCTTTGGATGTATGCATGGGTTGATTTATTTAAAAAATTGTGCATACAATAAAGCATCACTTACAGCTAGATCAGATTTGATATGAAGGAGCCTTGCATGGCTTTTTAATAGTAAATGATAATTTGCTTTCCCGGGCAGCTGCTTTGAGGATTGGTCCCTTGTGTCTTCCATGATTTAAATGCCTCCCCAAATATGCATTTGGCGGTTGTGGAAAAACACATGGGTTCATGTGCTAGAGTCTGTGTTTTCTCACAAGAGCCAGTCGTAGCTTGACAGAGAGATTTTAAATCACAGAAGAGACATAGGAGCAAATAGTTAAATATTCTCTTTCTCACTCAACCACCAAGGTTGCTAACAGGCCTGGAGAAAAATGTCCTGTCCCTTTAATAGTTCCAGAGGAGTTCACCAGGTTAGTCTGTAGTCGCAAAATAGTAAAGAGTCCAGTAGCACCTTTAAGACTAAAATAAATACAATAAAGTTGGTTAGGCTTAAAGGTGCTACTGGACTCTTTACTATCCTGCCCCTTTAATAGAAACTTAATATGCAGAAATGGGCAAATGAAGCTTTTCACATCATGGAGGGAAATTACATTACCTGGTAAATAACATCCCTTTATGGCACTATTAAAGAGACAGGATTCCCCCCCCCCCCAGACATTTGGCTGCCCTACCAGCACCCCTTCCTTAGTCTTCAAAATCAGGCTGCCTTGGAAAATAAATTAGCTATTTGGGGAGCATGGAAATTCCCATACTCGACCCTTAACTAATCTAACATACCTTATATCCCACCTGCCGTTCTAAACACTCATTGAATATAAAATGTAACATTACCCAGGGAGACCTGCAGACATACATGTATTTTGGAACACAGTGAATTTCCCCTTGCAGGTAACGTCTGGCTCTCCCCCCCAAACAGACCTGACCGACATATTGGCCAGCCGATTCGATATTTTATCTCCTTCCTGATAGTTTGCCTTTTTTATTTTTAAAGCACTGCATGCATATTCATTCAATAAAAGTAAATTTTTCTCTTCCTCATTAAAATAAAAATACCCAGAATTCTTAAACCATTGAAAGACTGGTTCAGGGAAGTTTGGGGCACGGGTTGGTAAGGTCGTTGGTAAGAGAGCTGTGCCCAGCCTGCTTTTGCTGTAAGCGCCCGGAACCGGTTTCCTTTAAACTCAGCCCAGGAGATCAAATTGTGTGGGTGCACAACATTTGTAGAGGAGATGCTTTCACGCTATTGTTCAAACTGTATGTACAGCTATATATTGCTACGGGATGTGATGGCTCGTAGTGTAGGGTTGTTTAAAAGATGAGAGAATTTGTGAAAGACACATCTTACCAACGCCCTGCCCGTTAGCTGGCTGTTATGGGGCCTTCAAAGGCACCAATCTGAAATTGGGGGACATCAGTGGGGGAAAGCTATCACATCCTGCTTCTGACTTTTGAGGGCAATCGGGTGGGCTAGATGGACTTTAGTTTGATCCTGCAAAGTAGTTATATTCTTTGAAAGAAAAGTTTGCTGCAAGGACTGAAACCAACTTTTACAACTGTTTTCCATGGAAAATGAATCAGGTCTTTGTAAGAAATCTTCATTTATCTTTCAGTTGAAATAATTTGGATCCAAAATTATGATCGTATGCGATATCATCAAATCATTGGTTTAATCCAACTGAAATTAAGCATTTTTTTAAAACTTCCCCAGACTTCACTCCATCTGCTGTGCCTGTGCTTACGTCTCTCCAGTTGATGAAACCAGTTGGAATTTCAAAATGTTTAACTTTTAACTGGGCCCTTTGCTCAGATTTTGTAAAAAACAAAATGCAAAGAGCTTGGAGGCTGGCATTTGGCGTAACATATGCAGTTCATCATTGTTTACCCCTCACAGTCACCATAATGGAAAGAGGGATTTTGTGATGACTCCGCACAAAACCAGACTGCTTAGCAAGCCTCACAGAGACTCTACAGAGAATGAATCCGCAGATTCCATGTACATTAAGTTTCTGTATCATATGTGCAATATACCTGTAATAACTTATTTGAGATTTTATATATGTGACATATTTAATCTATGCAGGAAACCTTCCAAGGGTTAAAAGCAAAGAACGATATATTCAATAAATAATTTGTATTTTATCTGTTTCTGTATAATCTGTCCAAGCATGGGTTTCTGTAATTGACCCCGGAGCTCTGAAAAAGCTGCTTAGTTTTAGAAATGTTAATATTTGCTCATGTCTTCCTCAAACATCCTTTGTTCTAGACAGGTTAGTTAAACTGCCCCTCATTCATTCCAACTGAGGGGAAGAGTTTAGATTTTTCTGATAAAGCTTTTATTTGGCCATGCAACGTTATGCACGTGGCTCTGTATCTGATTAGCGGATACACAAGAGATCTCAGGCTCCTTTGAGGTTCTTATTCTTAGAAACATTGTCACAGACAGTTCCTTCAAAGGAGAATATCAGAGGAAGATGGTATTCACTGTGAGTGTGATCTTTCCTGCACATTAACTATAAAATGGTTGTGGAGTGCCATGCAGTCATGGCGACCCCTGCTGGGGTTTTCAAGGCAAGAGTCCAACAGATGTGGTTTGCCATGGCCTGCCTCTGCATAGCAATGCTGTTCTTTCTTGGAGGTCTCCGTCCAATTACTAACGAAAGCCAACCCTGCTTAGCTTCATAAGAGATGAGATCAGGTTTGCCTGGGCTATCCAGGTCAATGAAAGGGAATTTATTCAAAGTACTCTGCATTTTAATTTGATCTCCCCTTTCAGCCAATGACTACACAAATCAAGACATCAAAGGCAGTGCTCTTCAAAGAAATATAGGTTTATTGATTACAGCATAAGTCCAGGACACACATCAACTATCCATAGGCACGTATGTGTAAAGACCAGTTCCATTGGAGGGCTTATTATACCCTTCAGTACTGATTGTTTACAGAATATTTGTTATTTGTTTACAGAATAAAAGATCAGAACCTTAATAGAAACAGTTCTTCAGACTGCATTCCTCAGGATACGTGGCAGCCAGCAAGTCTGATTGACAGGGAAGTCTGATCTTACTGTAATATAAACATCCCGATGCTGAAGTCATAATTTTGTCATGGGTTCGAAATTCTTCTGGGAAATAGCACATTCAAGGTTAAAATCTTAATTGCAAAGTGAAAACAAAGAAATTGTTGACATTCTCCCCTTACTGTAGGGCCAACACGACCTCCGTTTCTCTCCGCTTAATCTGAGAGAAGCAATTTGCCCATCAAAGCAGATCTTGCCTCCTGTGTAGGAGGTCAGCTTCAATAGAGCTCATACATAGGTCTTTAGGTGAAGGGTCCTCAAGAAAAATCCCTTTACAGTCAACTATAAGTCTTACAATTTAGAAAAAAGGGCATGCCACCTGTCATTTGCATGTTTACAGGTGATATCCTCAAAGAAAAATTAGGCAGATCTCATAGAATTGCGGCGCAGAGGGCAATCTAAACTCCCCTCTGTCTGGAGATCAGGGGGCGGGGCCACCAGCCATGTGACCATTTTCAAATGGTTCCGGAACTCTGTTCCACCGTGTTCCAGCTCAAAAAAAGCCCTGGTAACCAGTGGGAATGGTTTCCCAAACCAATTTAATCTGAAGATGAGAGACGAGGCTATTAAATCATCCAAACAAAGTGATGGACAAAAAAAATCCAAATTAAACATCTCAGTACATTTGTAGTATGACGACTGGGATGCAGTGTGAACAGACTGAAACTGAACCCAGACAAGATGGAAATGATGCCGGTTGGGAAGGCAAGGATCTTGAAGGTTATCATGCTCCCCACGTTCGATATATTTCTGTTTGCCCTTGCTAACTGCTAGGCGTTATACAGGATCCAGAATTGCTGTTAGAGAAGCAAGTTAACACAGCTACAAAACTGCCTTCCAACTCAGTCTAGCCCTACCTGGACACCTGGATCTGTGCCACTGGAACATTGAGACTAGACTACTGTGATGCACTCTTCATAGGTTTTGCCTCGAAGTCAACTTGGAGACTCTGCTTGGTGCAGAACACCGCAGCTCGGTTATTATTGGGAGCTAGGCAGAGCATTCATATTATTCCAATTCTGCAGTCACTCCATTGGCTACCATCAGTTACCAGGCTCAATTCAAGCTTTTAGCTATCTCAAGCCCTTCATGGATTTGTTCCCTCATATCTGCAAGACTGCTTCGCTCCCTGTGCTCTACCTTGGCAGCTTTGTTCATCTGAACACAGCCTTCTGCAGGTGCCACCCTACAAATGGGCAGAATCAACAACTTCCCTACACGCGCATTCTGTGGATACTTATGGAATGGCCAACCTGATAAGGTTAGGAAGGCTCCCACTTGCCTGCTTTCCACAAACTGTGCAAAATTGAATTACTCTGGAGAGCTTTTTATACAAAGATAGGAGGGCTGCTCTACATGGAAATGGTTCAGAAAGATACTTTGGTAAGGTATAAGGACTGGAGACTATACTACTGTGTACTGTCTGTTGTTCCAAGTATGTGCCTACTATTTATTTATTTCATTTATTAAAATATTTTACCCCAACTTTCTTATGGTTCATAGTGGCTTACAATAGTAGGTTTAAATCAATTACAGTTAAAATCAAAATAACATCCACCAAATCCCCACCAAAAGATGCCCGTCGTTCAAACCTCTTCAAAAGATCTAGCAAACAGACAGGCCTTGCAGCACTTCCTGAAGATTACTAGGAAATTTCCGCGTCATTTAACATGTCATGTTTAACGGCATATGCTTTGTTTCAGATCTGTATCAGGTTTCTGTTTGTTTACAAATTTCTGCAATCCAAACCCAATTGTGTTGTTTATTGGACATCATGTCCCATGACTTAACACTGTGTAATCCGCCTTGAGTCTGTGAGAAAGATGAACTATAAATAATGTAAAATAAAATGCAGTGAATATCTGATTCCATTTTAAAAACCTATGGGGGATCAGGCTAGTAAATAGCCGCTTTCTTGGTCACAAGTAAGAATGGTCGTCGGGCAATCTGGCAGGGAAGTTGTGCACTGCATGGGGGACTTTTTATGTTCTTTTTATGGCTGGCAACGTGCCACAAATGAAGCTAAATTTAGTGAAGCTAAATTGTAGCTTAGGGGCTGAGTTACGATTTGAATCTTGCTTCTGCCGTGAACTCAGTGATGATCTTGAACAAATCACTCTGCCTCAGCCCCTCCCTCCCTAGTGTGCAAGGGGGGAATAACGAGACTTCCCTATAGGATGAGGTTTGTGAGGAGTTTTGTACATTCAGCAATACTAAATATTTTTATTTTAAATGGAGTGAAAGAGAGGCAGATGGTTCTCTTTCTGCCCTCCACTAAAGAATGCCACTTATTTATCGACTTTATTTATACCCCATCTTTCTTGAAACAGGGTCCCAAAACCGCTTATCTCACTCTCCATTTTATCCTCTTAACTCATAAGAAGAAATTCTCAGCAAGAAACATTCTCAACTCAGAAAAGAAATGACCTCTTAATGTATTAAGAATGTACATTTTTCGACAGCTGAGTGTCAACTATTCCACACACTGCCCCCTCCCCCAAGTCCATATGCTTTCTATCAGCTTTAAATTATTCTCAAAGCATATTTGCAAGATAACTAGGAACGAAAAAGAAGGAAATAGTAAAGGGCGCTATGGATACCTATTTTAAAAGTGTGCCAAAATACAAAAATATATTTTATGACGATGACAGCTACTACTTAATAATATAAATTATCACAGCAGCAAAAAAAGGAAACAAGTCACCATTTGCTGTTTTTGAACCCCACTATTTCAGTAGAAGTGACTTAAGCACATCTTAACTCACTGATTGAAATTGAGTGCCTAACAATGTGACCAATAGTGATTCTCAAAATAATTGCCAGTATTATACTAAGAGAAACTACAAAGGCTGTAAAGGCTAGGGAACCAAATAAATCAGTCAACTAATCTGTTTGTCCAACAGTTATACCTATGTAATTATTAATATAACAACTTTCAATATAATCAATGTACTCTTTAAATACATATATTTAAAGGACTTTATTGAAAAGCTGCCAGTATCAGGATCTTACTCTGTCTTTGCCAGGAATGACGGTTACATGCAAACATCAAACATATATAGGCTTTCAAAGCGCGGGCAATTACTAAACTCCCCCCCCCCCCCAGTCCACTAAGTGGGAAAATAGCAGTGATGATGTAGGAGCCTTCCAAGGCCCAGGGGCCATTTCATTGAAAAAGAGCTGGAGGAACTCATTAGCATAACTCATTAGCATATGCCATGCCCTTGCCATCACCAGAAGTGTATCATTCATATAACTGATTTGCATATGCCACACCCCCTGACATCACCTATTCTGGCTGTTTTGGACCCAATCCTGGCCCTTCAGGGCCGAAATTGGGCCCAAAATGGCAAAAAGGGGCTAAAAATGGCTGAAAAGGGGCCCAAAATGGTCAGGATTGGGCCGCTGCTGATTGGGAGAGTGATATACCACCCGTCAGAGGCCCGATCCAGGCCATTTTGGCCCCAATCCATGCTGAAACGGGCCCAAAATGGCTGAGGGTCATGTGGGCGGGGCCACCTGACATGTGACCTCTACGGGGAACTAGCGGAATTGCGTTCCTGTGCGTTCCCCCTCAAAATGAGCCTTGCCAAGGCCATTCAGGCTCCTCTTCCCAGTGGAGGAGAGAGGGCACAGAGAACACACAGATAACAGTGCGGATGAACACCTCCCTTCAGTTAGCTTCACATTGTGGGTTTGCAAGACAAAGTATCATCTGCAGCTCAAGTACAGAATTACCTCAGCAGTTAACCATAACACACAATCATGGAAGCAGGGTGTGACTGGGTATGCCAGGTGACGGCAAGCAACTGACAATATGATTTTAGGTGGTTCATTTGGGGGGTTTTGTAAGCAGGAGAAAATTGGGTTAAAAATATTTAAATTAAAAAAACTGGACCTGTATCTATTTTCTCACATTGTCCCTAAGGAGAGGCACAGCAGTGGTGGCTCAACAGAGAGCTCAGATTTGCCTCTTGGATCTACAAAAACCAAAGCCACTGGGCAAACCCATCAAGCACCCAGCTACTTTTCAGCAGGTTCGTTTTATACAACACCGGGGATCAGCCGGAAAGCATTTTGGTTAGGAGACTGAGCAGCGGTGGAAGGACTTAAGGCTTTCCTTTGAATGGCACTAGCCTTCTTCCCTTCCAGCCAATACGTGATCATGTCGCCTTTTCCCTAGAAAGAGAAACAGAACGCATCAATAGTTAACCGCCGTGCTTCCCTCTTGAGAACATTCTCCCTGGATATCAGCTCCACAAAGCGACTGCCAGTCGAGTGTCACTATTTTAACGTCACTGTAATTAGGGCTGCAAGTTTGGCTTGGCAGGTTAATCAACCAAAATGCCAGTTTTAACCAGAGAAACTGCAAGTGAAGCACGAAAGGATATCTCAAGGATACTTTATTTATACCCTGCCTTTCTCCCCAGTGGGAACCTAGATGTGTCTTACATCATTCTTCTCTCGTCCATTTTATCCTTACAACCCTGACAGATAGTTTCAGGTCAGTAGCTGTGCCGCTCTGCAGTCGAAGAGCAAGATCCAGGTCCAATAGCAGCCACCTCCACCTCCCCCCCGCTCAGTCCTGCTCACCTGGTTAGCAGTGGGGGGGAGGCAGGGTGGGGATGTTGCTAGCGCTCTCCGTTTTTACCTGCACCCCCCTCCCAGCCTGAAAGTACTTTGAAGAAAAAGACTTTTTGCAGGAGAAACTGAAGCAGGACTAATGCAATCAAGCCCCATCCGCTTGGAAGACAAAGACTCTTCTTCCTGTATGGTCTGGCACATAGTATGAATTCACTGACTATTAATGTAAACTGGGCATTTAATAACAACAACATTCGATTGATATACCACCCTTCAGGACAACTTAATACCCACTCAGAGCAGTTTATAAAGTATGCCATTATTATCCCCACAACAAAATACCCTGTGAGCTGTGACTAGCCCAGGGTCACCCAGCTGGCTTCAAGTGGAGGAGTGGGGCATCAAACCCGGCTCTCCAGATGAGAGTCCCGGGCTGCACTCTTAACCGCTACACCAAACTGGCTCTCCCAGTGCTCTGTGCCAGCTTGGGACCCCTGATTCAAATCTTCCCACTGTTCTCAAAATTACTGCCACAGGAATGACTGAGTGTAATCCCTTCAGTGAACCGCTGGCATTTTGAAAGGACTTGTTTCCTCAACCAGACATTTTGCTAAAAGATTTTCTGTGTGATTTTCTAGTGTGTGTTGGATCAGAATTACTTGTGCATTTATGATTGGTTGTGCAGGCACACCTGATAATTCTTTGATAAGCTCAGGGCTCATTTTGAGAGGGAACGCGCAGGAACGCAGTTCCGGTAGTTCTCCAAAGAGGTCACATGTCAGGTGGCCCCGCCCACTTGATTTTTGGCCATTTGGGGCCTGTTTTGGCCTGGACTGGGCCCAAAATGGCCAGGATCAGGCCTCTGACAGGTGGTGGATAACTCTCCCGCTCAGCAGCGGCCCAATTCTGACCATTTTGGGACCCTTTTCAGCCATTTTCAGCCCCTTTTTGCCATTTTGGGCCCAATTTTGGCCCTGAATGGCCAGGATTGGGTCCAAAACAGCCAGGATAGGTGATGTCAAGTGGTGTGGCATATGCAAAGCAGCTATGCCAATGACATACTTCCGGTGATGGCAAGGGGTGTGGTGTATGCTGTTGAGTTATGCTAATAAGTTATGCTAATGAGTTCCTGCAGCTCTTTTTCTACGAAATGACCCCTGGATAAGCTAATAAGTTTAACAGTAAGTTTGGTAGTTTTAGTGGTACAAATGGTTCTAGAACGATTTCTATGATGACCTAATCTCCTTTGTGGAGGAATCCTCTGCTCTTACTCCTTTCTGTTGCTCTCTCTTTCTGCTGCTTCTAACAAGAGTGAAGGCCACCTCCCCTCACCCCAGTAAGCACCCCCTCCCTCTGATTATTTCCCTGCAAAACAGATTGTCCCAAATTGTATCTAGAAGTTAGCCATTTTCAGGGCTTTTTTCTAGGAAAAGAGGTGGTGGAACTCAGTGGTAGAACTCAGGACTGCACAATGACCATTTTTAAGAGGTGCCGAAACTCCATTCCACCGAGTTCCCACTGAAAAAAAGCCCTGACCCTTTTGGGCTAACTATGACTCTCAAGGCCAAGTTACAAGTGACAAATGGCACTTGAATGGCAAGTGTATTTCTCCCTGTTCACTTGCCTTCCACTCGTGCTCCACTTGATCCCCTTGCCGTTCAAGTGTCATTTGTCACTTGTAGCTTGGCCCTCAGAGACCATGAAACTAAGAGAACCTGATTAGCCTGAATGCAGGAGCCTGAAAGCAACCCTGGGAGGACTTGTGTTTTCTGATCATCTCCATGACAGTCTGGAGATCAGCGGGCGGGGCCACCAGCCATGTGACCATTTTCACGTAGGGAAATTTAAACTTTAAAAAACTCCCCCCTTGTTCCAGCTGACCCAAAGTAACGTCATTGTGCGGTCCTGAGTTCCACCACCTCTTTTCCCAGAAAAAAAGCCCTGAATACTCCTTAAGGAAGAATCCCAAACCACGTGTTATTTATGTCTCAGATAAATGCCCGTGTTTGAACGGTTAAAACGGAAGCCTCCCAGAGGATTGCCATTTGTTTTCCCCCTTCAGGAAAGCCTGAACACAAATGCTCCATTTACCTTGACTTGCAAATTCCCTCGGCACATCAATATGTACTCTCCAATCTGTTCCAGCAGCTGGTATGTATTTGAACTGCACTGTATTTTGAGAGCTGAAGGGAAAGAGAGAACGAGAGAGATGCTATACTGCCAATCTCAAAAGTCTGTATCCATTTTACAAAGTCACTAACTAATTAGTAAAGATGCATCTGACGAAGAGAGCTGTGGCTCTCGAAAGCTTATGCTACAATAAAGTTGGTTCGTCTTAAAGGTGCTACTGGACTCTTTACTATTTTGCTATTACAGACTCACACAGCTAACTCCTCTGGATCTATAACTATAGTAACCACTTATCTCGCAATGTTACAGTACAGGATATCCCATACTTGTTGTTTGTTTACTGCTACTGACCCACCCGTTGGCATTCTCACAGAGGAACCTTGAGATTTCTCCAGTCTTTCTTTGAGACTTCTCAGGACACACACACACATATCTGTCAACAAAGGTTTCAGACCATATCCCAGCTCTTCATAGCTGGTGACAAATTAACCCTTCCATCTACTAGCATTGACTCCTGAATACAGTTCCACTTAAAGTTGCCAACTTTTGTACCTGCCCTCCTCCTCTCTCTTTAGCAACAGCTTAACCTGCAGAAAATGATGGAGAAAGGATCACACACGTCATTTCTGGCTTTCAGCGGCCACCCAAGCACAAGAGGAGGGAAAGTAAGAAAGGTGCAACTCTAGTTTCAGCGGTCGCAATCCACCAAGAAATTCTCCTGTATATTCCATTGGCATTAATGGGAGCTGTGGTGCTTCTAATGGAACTTAAGCGCAGGAGATTGAAGCCAATAATATCTGGGCACTCTCCTGAAGTCCTTTCTGCTCCTTTAGGGACAGAGATTGGTTTGCGTATGGTAACAATTGCCAGTTGCTGGCCACAAGCCATTCTTGCCTCTACCCCTGAGATACTTGTGACATAAAAGATTTTGCTTCTCCCTGGCAGGAGTCCCTCTGAGCAGGAAATTAGAGGAGACTTCTGTTTTTGGCTTGGAGCAAGCCACAACAGGAGAGAAGAAGCACTTTGCTTTTGACATGCCAGAGCTGCTCCCTGATTGATTTCATTTCAAAAGCAGCAAAAGGAGTAAGAGACAGTTATGCAAGCAGCCCTATATCAAGCAGTGGAGGATGCCCTAAAGACCCCTGAATGATGGAAGAGTTTTCTGAGACTCTCATTTCCTTTTTTTTTTATAATTTTTTTTATTTTTAATTTCTAACATAGAAAACTACAAAAAACTACAAAAATATAAAGGAAAAAAGGGGACTGAGGAAAAGGGAAGAGCAACATATAAACAGAAAACACACACTACATCTACATGTCTTGTATTCCCTTCATACTGCAATTTTTCTTTAAAGTTAACTTTCTAATATGCTATCAGATTGGTAGATCTTATAAAATACAGACTACATTCAGGATCAGGTCTTCTCCCCCCCCCCCCCGCATCTCGGTCTCAGTTCTCTCTGCGCAGCTACAATAGCTGCGCTCGTTCCCTCCCCCCCCCACTCTCCCCTTCAGACTTTGGACTTTCTTCTTGCTGAAACTCCTGACGGTTAAACAAAAAGTCTCTCAGCTGTACTTCCGATGTTATCTTGTAGGTTTGATCCTTGTATCTGAACCAGATACCTTCCGGAAACAACCATTTGTATTTTACTTCACATTTCCTCAGGGAAGCCGCAAATCTTTTATATTTAAATCTTCTTTTACGAGCCAAAAAGGGAATGTCCTTCAATATCTTAACTTTATTGCCCAGATAGTCCAAGTCCACATTATACGAATTATATAAGATGGTGTCCCGAGTCTTCTTAGATGAAAAGTCAATAATAATCTCGCGAGGCAGCTGACGCTTCATTGCATATTTTGAAGATGTCCGACGGACTTCCAGAATATCGCTTTTTAACTCTTCTTTAGTTGCCTTTGCGAATGACGCCAAAAGTTCCAATACCAAATCTTTTAAATTTTCACTTTGCTCCTCTTTTACATTCTGAAGACGCAGTACCGTTTGGGCACGGTCCACTTGTAATCCTATTATTTGATTCTCCAAGAGCTTCACTTCTTTACTTGTTGCTTTCATGAGTACTATGTTTTCATGTGCAGACTGCTCTGCTCCAGACGCTGTTTCTTTAATGGTTTTCACTTCGCTTTCCACTGGATCAACCTTTTGTCCCATTTCATTTAACTTCGCTACAAAGGGCTGCATAGCTTCAAAGACCGCTCGTCTGACCATCTCTTCCAGGGTTTCCCCCTTCCCCTGTAACATTGCCTTCACCGATTTACTCATTGCTTTTTCGTCGCCATCTTGGGGGGGGGGGGCGCCAGCTAAGTTCCGAAACTCCGTGAAGGGGAAGAAATCCGCGCCTTCTTAGCTTCAACCAATCCTTCGCATACGCTTAGAAATCAGAAGGGATTTGCTTACTTACAAGTTTCCACCTTAAATCTGCTTATTGCCGTTCTCCATGGCCCGGCGGCATGCAATGTGCTGCGCAAGTCTGCCGGCCTCCGTTGGAGCAAACGGGCAATTTACCCCCTGCATTGCTTTCAGGGGGTTCTTCCCGCCACGCTCCAGACCCTGACCCCCTCACTGGGAGTCCTGGGGGTTAACCCTCGCAGGCCAACCGCCCGTTCAGGCTGCTCGGACGTTTCCTCCCGGACCTGCGGAGAGGAGCATCCGACATGGCCGGGAAACCGAAACCGAAACTGAGACTCTCATTTCCTGATGGGATAAGCGCCATTCAGCCAAGCGAAAACCAGTATATGTGAGGATAGAAGTTACACTTTAGAGACACAGGGGTGGAGCCAACGGCTCATTTTAGAGAGTACAAGTACTTTCCCTTCTGGAACATGACTTCTATGGCTTCCCCACTCCTGTGGCAGCCAGGGCCGGATCTAGGGTTGCCAGCGCCCAGGGTAACCCTAGTCCAACCCCTTGCACGCGCGCACTTCCGGCGCTGCGTGATGATGTCACTTCTGTGACATCATCACGCAGGGCGGAGCATGCCATCCACGCGGTGTGCTGGTGGAGGCAGCATGCAGGGTTGGGAAGCTGCCCGTGCCATTCACCTTTCTGCAGGACAGGGGGCTGGCATTCGCCTCCCTGCAGGACAGGGGGCTGGCAAGCCGGCTGCCCCCTGTCCTGCGGGGCAGGCAAAAGGCAGCACAGGGGGCTGGGAGGCTGCCCACACTGCTGCCCGCATGCTCCTGGCAGCAGGCAGCTGCTCCCGGCGCCCCCTCCCTGGCGGTGCCAGGGACAGACTACCCCCCTGCCCCCTCGATCCGGCCCTTGTGGCAGCTCAAAATGGTGACTGGGGGGGCGTGAAAGTTGCATTCCACATGACGAAGTGCTTGCACCCCCAGAAACATAGCAATGGATCCCTCCACTACATTATATGTAATATTAATAAAGAAATGGTAATTTGTGCACTTCCCTAAATTTGATCTAGAGTAAGACTTAGAAATGTTAGTTGCTGTTCATATTAAAACTGTTTTAAGCCCCTCCTCTTTCATTTAGGGTTTCATTGATCTGTGGACAGTCTTGGGGAATTTCCCAGTGGGCCAATGGCCTGCCCACTCCCCCCCCCCCCGCCACGTAGGCTGTTCCAGCCAAGGATAGAAAGGCCATGCATGACCTGGGGAAGTCAAGCTGCAGTTAAGAAGGGAACCTTGCCCCTGGACTAGCTGAGAGGTGCAATGCTAATGCCCCCCCCCAAAAAAACAGCAAATAATCTGTGGATTCTTACTCAACCCTCCTGGTGTTCCTTCCATCAGAAAAAAATGCTGGGCTGTAATCACATAAGGTTGCTGGAGATTTCTCAGAATTACAACTGCTCTCCAGATGACAGAAATGTTCACCTAGACAAAAAGGCTACTTCATAGGATGGACTCTATGGAATCACATCCCACTGAGATCTCTCCCCTCCCCAAACTCCACCCTCTCTAGATTCTACCCCACCCCACCCCCAAATCTCCAGGAATTTCCCAACCCAGAGTTGGCAATCCTACACATCATTCCCAGCCTCCAGGAAGCCTAGCTGGGAGCAATCTTCTTCCCCCTATAGCCTGAAGAAGACAGGATTTGAAAATATTTCTGTAACATTTCTGAGATGTGATCTTTTCTTTAACTGAATAAGAATTGGCTTGACATTTTAGTGAATATCTAAAATGTGGTGATCTATTGAGCACTGCTGTGGCTGTTACCTTCACTGGTAGACTCCATTCTAGACGCGGTGTTGACAGTGTCCCCAAATAAGCAATACCGTGGCATTTTTGTTCCCACCACACCAGCTACAACTGGCCCTGGGGAAGACAAGCAATTCAAAACTTCTTTGAATCAAAAACGATCACTGTTCAGAGCCAAATTGGCTGTATAAGCAGTATCATTAAAGTAAAGAATCAAAGACTATTTAATATTAATAATAACATTTGATTTATATATCGCCCTTCAGGACAACAGCCACTCAGAGCAGTTTACAAAGTGTGTTATTATTATCCTTGCGACAATCACCCTGTGAGGTGGGTAGGGCTGAGAGAGCTCTGAGAGAGCTGTGACTGACCCAAGGTCACCCAGTTGACTTCAAGTGGAGGAGTGGGGAATCAAACCTGGCTCTCCAGATTCAAGTCCTGCCGCTCTTAACCACTACACCAAACTGGCTCTTGCAGTTCATCACGATGTTGGACAAAAATGACAGCCGTAGCATGTAGGATACTACCTTGTGATGGTTCACTACATTAAGAAAAAATAGTATTTGCAAACAAAGGGGGAAGAAATAATGAAAAGAGCAAGAGAAAGAATGAGGCCAGAGGGTGGGAACATTCTGGATATGAGGGGTATTGTGTAGTGGAGAGGAAGACCCTCTTCCTTTAAGAGGAATAATTTTCTAGAGCCTCCTATGTGGAGGCGTCACCTCAACATTGACAAACAGTAGTATGTTTCTGTGGCTGACATCTTTTTCCCCCCCAAGGGAGTAAGGTAGGTCACTGGAAATACAGTCATTGCACAAGGAGTTATTTCTATACTTTAAACTCGCCCTGGGCCCATTTACTGGGACACTGCTGTTAGCACAGGCATCTGCTTTTATTGTCCTGTTTGATCCATACAGCCCATTAACATCCTTCTGTCCTCTACGTCCCCAAGCATACACCAATAGCTTGGTCAATAGCCTGGCTGATGGAGAGGTTGATGGGGCTGTCATCGCAACCAACAGCTCTAGTTTCCGAGAGGCACGATTTTGCTACTTTCTTTTCCCAAACCCCACTAACTTAAGGTTCAAAAGCTGTTAAAGCTTGCACGTGCCCCACTGGCAGAAGGAAGAGTTGTACTTTGCAAGTGAATTTTTAAAAGATGTCATTCTGTTTTTGAGATGAGTAACATTATTGTAGCATGTTAATTTCTGCAGTCAAATACAGCTGGTTTCTAAAATGGTTATATGAGTCTCTTTAAAAAAAAAAAATTGTGGAAAAAGTGACATTGACCACAGAGTGTAATGAAAGCTGTGAAGCCTCAAATGAACAATCATTCCACCATCCCACAGAGCCTCTGAGTCTCTCTACATGAGACGCCTCGGTGTGTGTTCATCAAGTGTAGGGAGACGCAATGTTAGCCAGGCAGGGTAATTTTAAAAGACAGAGCTGGCGGAGATCGCTCCTCAGAGAGTTTGTCAATTTCATCTTCAGCTCCTCAAAGTCTCTGTCAATTTCACCTCTTCCATCTAAAACGGTGTGGGGTCGCAAGCAGAGGGCAGCGAGGAATGGAAGTGGGCTGGAGCTGCCTTCCAGAGTAGGGCTTGGACCTGGAGAGATTATAACAGGCTGAAGTTTCCCTTCTGGCCTTTCACAGCCCCTTCACTCAAAGCCAGTGTATAGCAAAGTCTTTGTCCTGCTGCCTGCTCTGTCTTTTTAAACTACCCTTCCTGGTGAACATTGCATCTCCCAACACGTGTTCTTCATGGGTCAAGTATCTCATGTAGAGAGGCTCTCAGTAGCTCTTCACTGTGAATTATTAGAGCTGCCAAAGAATAACTTTGCAGCCAAAACTGTGGTGGTAGAAGCAGGGAGGGTAGGTCTGTAACTGGTGCCTTTCACTCCATCATGAGAGGTGTTTCAATCAGAATGTTTTTGTCAGCAATAGGAGTGTTTAAGCAGAGTACCCAATACACACAAAACACTTATGGGTGAGTGGGAGATTCCCATTTCAGTCACTGCAAGAGTGCATGCAATCGCAGCATCAGAATGCGAGGCGGAATTACCAAAAGAAAAACAGGAAGTTCTTAAGTTCCACTTCCTGTCTGCCCTCACCGCTGGTAATCAGGGTGATGTCTTCACACATCCTATGAGTTCAGGTGTCTATTCCACTCTGATTCCTCATGAGCTAACCTCAAATGGTACATAATCTAGGCAAGTGCCTAGTCTGAGATTCCTGATTACCCTTCCACTTCTAAGGAGTCAACATTTCATTACAAGCTATGGCCAGCAACCAGGGCTTTTTTTTAGCTGGAACACGACGGAACGGAGTTCCAGAACCTCTTGAAAATGTTCACGTGGCTGGTGGCCCCGCCCCCTGATCTCCAGACAGAGGGGAGTTTAGATTGACCTCTGTGCCGGGCAATCTAACCCCCCCCCCCCCCGTCTGGAGATCAGGGGGTGGGGCCACCAGCCATGTGACCATTTTCTCCGAGGGCAACCCACTGAGTTCCGCCACCTCTTTCCCCAGAAAAAAAGCCCTGCTAGCAACCATCATGGAACCTCAATGATTCAGCTGACCGTCCTACCTGAGTGGATTCCTGCTCGGATCTTTAGCTGGGTATCGGGCTTATGTGGAATTCTAAACGTCTTGCACACTGAGACAAGGTCGAGAGCCATACTTGCAATTTCACTTGCATGACGAATTCCATTCTCCTTAGGTATTCCCGACACAACCATATCTAAAAAATTAAGAGGATAAATCAGCCTTTATTATTGCATCTCACACTCATACACAAGCTTTAGAAAGATAACCAGAAAGCCAACTGCAATTATTAACTTGTAGGGAGTTGCAGCGGAGGAGCTATCTGTGGAGTGGCGTGTTTTAATGTTAAAATACAGCTATGTGGAGAGTCAGCCCTGGAAGGGGTGGGAAAGGCAGGCCTGTGTGACTTTAGAGGAGCTAACAGGAGCTTGATCCCCTCCATCAGCAGAAATTTCCACAGGATCCAGCCCATTATCTGAGTAAGATTTACAAGAGGCTTGTAAGAGAGGCCACTTATCAAACCCCATTATTCGATGTATGCTAAGCTGAATCGTGGCTTACCTTACACCACCTAGTGAGTTTGTGATTGGTAAGAACTGAAGGAGAATTTCCTAGCTCATACACGTAATAGCCTACCCTAGAAAAGTCACTGGACAAAGGTTATGTAGCCAGCAATGTCCCCACCCCCACCCCCACCCTGCCCTGCTTCTATGGTATTTTACTGTCTTCGTTCCTTGAGAACAAAGTCCTTAAGCACTCACAAGCATCTCCTATCGTTTCCACCTTGTAGACGTCGTAGTTGTCTATGATTTCATCAAAGGCAGTGTAGAGTTTGTTTAGGAAGTCAACCACTTGGTAAGGTGTACTAGTGCTAGAAAGCTGGGTGAAGCCCACAATGTCACTGGCGAGAAAGAAAATACTTAACAACCACAACTGAGTTTATATACCGCTCTTCTAGACAGATTAGAGATGGACTCACATTCTAGTTGTATCTGAAGACGTGGGCTGTGACGCATGAAAGTTCATAGTCTACCACAATTTTTGTTAGCCTTCTAGGTGCTGCTGGACTCTTGTTCTTTTCTACTGCTACAGCTAAACACGGCTACCCATCTTGATCTAAAGTCAGTGTTGTTATTATCCCCACAATATAGCTGGGGTGAAATGGTTAAAGAATTATTTATTTACACTTCAGAAACTATATGTTGAGCAATCCCGCCCCTGCCAATAAAATTGAACAATTTCCTATATTGATTATTTTACTCTTTTGAACCATCGAAATGGCAAATAACTTTATAGGGACACATAGCACTCAATGTGGCTTCAGCTAGAATATTAATGCCAGGGTATATGCATGGCTGAGAATGTGCCATAGAAGCTGAAATTTGTTTTGCAGAATAAGATACAATACATGACATTGAACCCTGGGATATTAGCTTTAATTTAAAATAGTCCACAGTTGCACAGAGAAGGGAACCAAATCAGCAGTTGATGCTTGTAAAATGCAGCTGTGAACTTTAATCAGCTAAATTGGTAGATTAATTATTTTGCAATGATCTTCAGAGTTACTCCAGTCTAAACCTGTTGACAGCAGTAGGTTTAGACTGGAGTAACTCAGCATAGGACTGCACTGTTAGCCCACAAAAGCCTTACCTGATTAATTGGCAAGAACCAATTTTAACTGACGGGACTGAAATGAACAGTACCGTGTTTTGCTTTTTAAAAGGCTATTTTGGTTCCAGTATGTCCCGGCAACAGAAAATGAAATTGTGTTTTCCTTCCTAATGATAAGTTTTTATTAAATTGTAAGTTCTCTTGCTCTCCCTTCAATGTCTATCTAGGCTTTGCCCCTCACTACCAGATTTTGCCCTGGCTCCAGGATATGCCCTGTGGTGAGCAGGCCAGACTTCTGTAACTGCAAGGACTCCAATGGGCCTACAAAGCAATCCCACTAAGAGTCTCTCTAAACGAGACGAATTTCACAAGGATGCTCAAGTGAAGAGAGGCGCCATGTAAACCGGGCTTTGTCAATTTCTCCTCTCTACAGAGCTTGCAAATATCCCTGCTCAGGGGGTTTGTTGATTTCTGCTTGGGCTCCCCAAAGGCTCTGTCAGTTTCACCAACCCTTCTGGGAGCAGAAGTGGAAATAAACAGACCCCCTAAGGAGTGATATTCACAGGCTCTGTAGAGAGGGGAAATTAATAAGCCTCCCGATCTGTCTTTTAGAACTCCTCTTCCCAGTTTACATTGTGCCTCTCTTCGTTTGAGCAGCCTCAGAGCTTTGTAGGCCCATTGGAGTCCTCTGGGAGCCAAAGTAGAAATAAACAAACCCCCAAGGAGTGATATTCGCAGGCTCTGTAGAGAGGGAACTTGACAACACCTTCCAATCTGTCTTTTAGAACTTATCTTCTAAACATTGCACCTCTCTTCACTTGAGTGTCCTCGTGAAATTCATCTTGTTTAGAGAGGCTCCAAGAAGGATTTTCCCATCCATTTCAATGGCAGACCTTAAGTGAAGTGAGGGGGAAATGACCTACAGACTCTCAGAGCGGGACCACAAGTGACGCCTGACACAGGTTGGACACTAGTCAGCTTCCCTCAAGTTTTGATGGGAAATGTAGGCATCCTGGTCTTGCAGCTTGACTCTGACTGCTGTCCAATGGACTTTTCAACTGTCACTTGTCCAATATTCCGCCAAGCTGCCTACATTTCCCGCCAAAACTTGAGGGAAGCTGACAAGTGTCCATCCTGTGTCAGGCGTCACTTGTGGTCCCGCTCTCAGTTGGAGAATCTGCCCAGAGATCTTGATGAGTTTTTTCTCTTTTTTATTTCTTTGATACACATTTGTTGACAGGAGAAAAAAGAGCTGGATGGTGCCAAGAAGAGCACCGAATCAATTAAACTTCATTTACAAGGGGAGTCCACAACCTCTTATCTATATTTGTTGGGCATATAAATCTCTCAGTGCTGTCCGTCTTGTCCTCATAACCATCTGTAGGCAAGCAGATGTAAGCATAAATCAGTAGACATTAATCTGCAGAATTTTAATGAGCTTGCACGGTAGATGTGGAAACGTGCATTTCAGACCAATTTTAAATGACGGTCCCTCTCAAACAGAAAAAGGATCAATTTTTTAAATGTAAAGCTGTTAACAGACAATTATTTCTGTAGACTAATGAGAGCAATTCCCCCCTTATTGCGCATGTGCTGTTAACTTCCATTCAGTATTAGTAGCTTTATAAATATACAGAGGCAGGGAGGAAAAAAGAAAACACTTTAGTCCAATTTTTTCAGTTTCTAATTGCAGCAGGTCAAGGGAATGGTGAATTGGACTAGATCACATTGGATCTACTCAATTTGGCTCCTAAGGGAACGTGTATAATCCCCCTCCCCAGTACTCAGAGGGTAAATGTGGATGTGGACATGTTCTTTTGTGTAGTGAATAGATAAACAACAAACATTTTTTCATAAGTGTATCTGATATGAGCACAGAAAAAAATTCTCATCACGGGCATCTGTGAGAGTAACTCCAAAAAGTACTCCTGTGTATTGCACTCCTATTTCATGTCAGACTTCTAGAGGCTGATTTCAGCTTTTCCAGGAGAAACAGAGGCTGTTTTCACATGTCTTTAAAATAGTGCGATACTCATGAAGGCTGCTGACTTCCTTGAGTGATTTTTGACACCATCCATTTACAAAATGGAGGCAGGCAATGATGATGTCACTTTCATGGCATTTTGGAAACAGATGGCGCCAAAAATCATGCGAGGAAGCTGGCAGCCTTCTGTGAATAGCACGCTATTTTAAAGACGTGTGAAAACGGCCAGGGTGATACCGTGTGTCTGCAAAATCATATTTGGAAGGCCACAAAAAGGAATGTATATACCATGGGCCAGGGGGTCCTAATGTGGCATCTGGGGGTATCAGGGCACCCGCTAACACTTTTCCTGACACCTGCCAAGTGGATGGAACCAGGTGGGGCTCTTGCCAAGCAGGGCTTCTGATTGGCCACTGGAGATATGATTAGCTGTGCAGATTAAAATGTTGTTTCAGCAGCCGCTGCACCCACAGTGTTAGTTTTATTCTCCCTTTTACTCCTCTTTCCTAGTGTATATTTCTAAATTACCCTTCTTCTTCCCCTGCATTTGGGCTTCTTGTGTGTGTGTCTGTTTGTGGCTCCACCTCCTGTGACGGCCATTTTGTGGCTGGCTCTGCCTCCTGCAGCAGCCATTTTGTGGCTGCACCCACCACCCTGTGTCAGAATTCCAAAGGTGCCCACAGGCTGAAAAAGATTGCTCTTGCAGCTCTACAGAACCATGTCCACACCTCTGAAAAAACTCTTCATCTGTTCACAGCCTAAGCAGCTTGTATTGCTGGTTTATTCCCTCCCACTTACCTAAAAAAGATGGTCGCATTGAGATAACTCTGAGCTTGCGATGGCTTCCCTTGCCTTAAATCATCTGCTACCTGTTTTGGCAACATGCCTATTATGTATAATAAACAAAGTTGTCATCACCATCACTATCACCATCACCATCACCATCACCATCACCATCACCATCACCATCACCACAAAATGCCCACTAGAACCCAAGTTTCATACATTAAGTGCTTTTGCAACACATGAAGCTGTTCTTACTGAGTTAGAACATTGCTGCCTTTTCCTGACTCAGACCATTGGTCTATCAAAGTCCCAGTTACCAACACTGATTGTCCAGAGTCTTGGGCAATGGTCTTTCATATCACCTGCTCCATCATCTGTTTAGCTGGAGAGGTCAAAGACTGAACATGTTCAATTTTTGTTCCACTGGGCCTTCGGCGGAAAAGGCCTCAGTGTTCATTTGCAAGAGGGTTTTCCACCAGATGTTCCACTGGGCCTTCAGCTGAGTGCCAGCAGGTGTCCTCCTTCTTCCATCTAAGACCACAACTTCTTCTGGTGCTGCCCTCGGCCGTCTGCTATGCCCATATACGGACTCCCAATATTTGTCTAAATAGCCTGCTCCTGGACTATTTTAATGATTTTTTAAAAATGATTGTTGATTTTATGTTTTTGTGATTTTAATGTATTTTTTAATGTTGTTAGCCGCCCTGAGCCCATTTGTGGGGAGGGCAGGGTATAAATTGAATAAAATAAATACTAATAAATAACATGGGACTTTCTGCATGCCAAGCAGATGTTCTACCAGTGAGCCACAGCCCCCCATCCCAATGAAATAAATATGTGTGGCCAAAACCTACAATTAATTACAACAAGTTTTTTTAAAAATACTTCATTGATAACAATGAAGTATTATTAATGTGGAGTCTCCCATGTAATACAAATACCAGCTCAGGCTCCCGGCTGACTCATGTGCTGCTTTCACACACAATGGGTAACGCACTTTCAGTGCACTTTCAATACATTTATAGGCCTTTTTGGCACAGGGGATTTTTGCTGGTTTTGGCTCCATACCTTTCTTCCAAATTCCCAACAATTAGCTCCCCCTTCAGATTTCAATGTAGTGTTTTAAGGATTCTCTTCTGATTTTTCAGCCTGCACTTTTTCTGCGTGGGGAGAAAATTCAGAAGAGAATCTTTGAAATACCATATTGAAATCTGGAGGGGAGTTAATCATATGGAATTCAGAAAAAAAACCAAAGAAGTATGGGGCTAAAAGCAGCAAAAATCCCACATGCAGAAAAGGCCTCAGAGCCAAGCTACAAGTGACGCCTGACACAGGTTGGACACTTGTCAGCTTCCCTCAAGTTTTGATGGGAAATGTAGGCATCCTAGTCTTGCAGCTGTAATGGAGAGCCAAGCTGTAAAACCAGGACGCCTACATTTCCCATCAAAACATGAGGTAAGCTGACAAGTGTCCAACCTGTGTCGGGCATCACTTCTAGCTTGGCTCTCAGTGTTCATTTGCAAGAGGGTTTTCCTGTTTCACACAAGTGCATCGAAAGTACATTGTCCAATGTATGTGGAAGCCTCATTAGTTCTACCCTGGGCCTTTTTCACATTGCTTACCAGCCATGGAACATCGCGCCAAGCTCCCGGAATGGCAGCGTCTTCCTGGTGCGATTTTGTGCAAGAACGGGAGTTCTCGTGTGAAATTGTGCCAGGAAGACGTTGTCATTCCAGGAGCTCGGCGCGATGTTCCGTAGCTGGTAAGCAGTGTGAAAACAGTCCAGAATACAGACATGTCAAAGTGAGTGAATACCAGCTTCACATATTCATATCTGTTTATATAATATCTTACAATATTTCTTTCTAAAATATCTTATAATCTCTCATATTTTCCCTCCAGCCTTTACCATCATGATCTATTGCTCATGTTTCTACCATGTATAGAAGAGGCAGCATGCTTTGAGTTTACATTTGCACTATTTGCAGCTAGCCTTTTTAGTAGAGCAAGTAGCCAACATGGAAACTTGACAAAAACTCTGAACGGTTTGCAAGGCACTCTCTTAAATGTCCATAGGTATTTATTTATTTAAAATATATGCTGCATTTCTTTCCACCCCCCTTTTTTTTCTAAACAAAATTTCATTTCTGACTATTAGACATTCAATAATGATTCTTTCACGCATCCTGCCACAATAGAAACCATGGGGGATAGTAACTTCAAAGGACAACAGAATGGATACAGAAACACTCATCATGACAAAGCTGGAGACCCACTAATGCATACTAAAATCTCCTTTAAGCCAGATCTCATATCAGTAGCCTCCCAATATACTACCCAACATTCCCACTGATATCGGTCACTTACTGTATAACAAGCGATCCGTCTTCTGCTTTTCATGCACTAAGTCCTGTGTCCTTTCCGATACTAATACTTCCAGATGTTTGCTGTATTTCTCCATCTACGCAGTCAAACAAATATATCTTTGAGGACCCCACTGAGGCTGGTCTGGGAGAGATAATCAGGTACGAAGCCTCCGCCTCAACATTGCTGACAGAATTCTGAAGAAAAGCTTGTACAAAACTTTTGCACTGCTATGATTTTAGCAGCACAACAGAAGTACGTCTAGTCGTTATGAAACCAAACCACTTTCAATATGTTTGAAAGCATTCGCTTAACAATAACGGATGAACCGTTACACTCCCAAGTTTCATGGTACAGCGGGGAATTGACTCCAGATCTCTCAGATCCTAATCGGATACTCTTAACACACCACACTGGATCTCAACACAGCACACTAAAGCACAAAATTATAAAGTAGGTTTGGGCCATGCTTTCTCCAAGAAATTGCTTAAATATCTCATCCGTGTCTCCTACTGCAAGCAGAAACCAATCAATGATTCCATAAGGAATCAGCCCAGTTACTAGGATTTTTGCAAAAGTAAGCAAGCCACCTACAACTCACAACTAATTTCCTCGAAGAAACAGAAAGACAAGGAACTGTCTAGCCTTGTGCATGCTGCAGGCCAAAGGAACAACAACTCCAATCATGCTCTCAACTAGAGATGGGCACAAAACGAACCACGGAACAAAATTCTGGACAGAACGGCTGGTTCATAGTCAAAGAAACACACGTTCCATGGGGCTGTGTTTTTACAAAACAAATGACTTTTCCCTACCGTTCCATTGCCAGTTTGGGAAGCAAGACATTTTGGTGACATTCAATCCATTGCCCAGGCAATGGTGGCAGTCTTTTGGTTGCCCCCAATCTGAGGCCTCCACGCTTGATTGGCAGCTGTCCCTGCCAACTAGAGAGCTCCCATTCTGGCCCATCCAGCCAGGAAAAGGGCCATCCCCTCAAAGTAGCTGCCAGCAGACAGTCCAGTATTTACTACTGTGAAGAGAAAATTTCAGGAAGGGGGGACCCATGGATCATGCCTTTCCTGCGGTTCAATCTCTCTGAAACTTGGGGGATCTTTAGAGGACAGTGAGGACTAGCTCCCCTGCAAATTTGGTGGGTATTGGACATTGGAAAGGTCAGTTTATAGCCCCTCAAAGTAGCTGCCAGCCGACACTCCAGTTTTTACTACTGTGAAGAGAAAATGACAGGAAGGGGGGGACCCATGGATCATGCCTTTCCCAGGGTTCAATCTCTCTGAAACTTGGGGGGGGGGGGTCTTTAGAGGACAGTGAGGACTAGCTCCCCTGCAAATTTGGTGGATTTTGCTTGCAAAATGCCACCCCTATCCAAATTAAAAGCAAAAGAGTTTGAGTATAAGCTGGATCCAAGGGCAGAAAGAGGGGAGAGGGAAGCAGAAGCCGCTCAAAATTGATGCTCTGCAATGGTGACTCGCTGATTATGACTATGGATACTCGCAACTGTGACTACACCAGTTACTCAACACGTGTACGGACTGGGGCTACAGGACACATGTTCATCAGGAGTAAAATGGACACAGGCGGGAAGGAACAGACATGATTCTAGACACTTGCATGGCCTTTTGTAATTCATCTTGTTTAGTTTAGCTGTGACCATGAAGGGGCCCATTCTGGGCTCCCTCAAACCACTAACTGTTCATGAACTGGCTCAAGTTCGGAAAAGTTCGTGGTTCATGTTCCGTGAAACTGAACAAACCACGAACCACACGGTTCGTTTTCCCCCCCAGTTTGTACCCATTTCTACTCTCAGCCTTTCACAGCACACTGTCAGTCCGGCAGAGAAATCTGTTCTTTCACAAGGACTATCCTTCTGCCCCACTAAGTCTATGCAGATGATACAGTTCTGTGGTGGCTTGGGTCTTTTCTGCATGGGGCTTTTTTGTCGGTTCTGGACCCATACGGCATTGATTTATCTCCAGAGTTCTGCATGCATGGTCAAACCCTTGTAACTGATGTGGGGGGGGGGGAATGCTACAATATGGCTACCAAAAAAACCCCCGCAGAGAGCCTTGAATCCCTAATATTTTAATGTTTCCCTCCAAAACACCTTAGCCAACCAACACACAGAACTGTCGTCACTGTTTATTCTTTGTTGTGTATGTAAGCTAACCTTGGCAGTAAGAAGTAAATTGTCGTCTGACCAACACAAGGTATGTAGAATGGCATTTTGTACAGGAGTCTCTGTATTTTGTGTACTTTTTTAGTCCATTTTTTTGCCTTTTAAATATTTTTTAAAAAACAACAAAGTTGCAGTGTTGGTGCTTTTAAAAAACAACCCTGTAAGTTTCCTCAGCCAATCAACTGACATGTCCTCTTTCCCCGGACAGCCTGCAGCACAAAAAAATAGACACCACTTCTGTTCGACTTGCAGAATTATAGAGACCCAAAGCAGATCCAATCCTTGTGGATCGAATACCCATAAAAACCCATGAGGAAAACGCCTTGGAAGTCTTTTTTCACTGTCTGTTTCTGAAGGAATACTTTCATCGATACTCAGAAAAGAACTTGGATAGACAGGCAGCATCTTCACAACACAACGATTCACAATCCATTGCTGACCAACTGCCATCTCTGCAGTCCTCCACATTGACCACAAATTACCACCCACCCAACACTATATGACGAAAGAGTACACCTGGATCCCAATGGGTGCAATGCCACGTTAGATCTCTGCACAGAACGCTTTCTCTCACAATACAACCTCACCCATGCTGAAAGAATGACCATAAACAGCCTCAGAAACATTCCAGACATAATGATTAAAGAAGCTGACAAAGGAAGAGCAGTTGTCTTCGTGGACAAATCTAATTACGTCCAGGAGCATAATACCATATTATAATGGCATATATAGAAGCTCTCCAGGGTCTTAAGCTCTATCTGAGATCTTTTCAATTAGAGATGCCGGGGACTGAGCGTGGCACCTTCTACATACAAAGCAGATGCCCTAACCATGCGTATCTGTGGAATCCAAGCTTGTCTATAGATACCCTGATTTTGCTGTTTTGATGGCCTTAAGGCCAGCCATTTTACTATTACCATGAAAGCATGTCCTATATCCAGTTTCTTCACAGTCCTTGTCAGGGCTTTTTTTCAGGGGGAACGTGGGGGAATGGAGTTCCGGAACCTCTTGAAAATGGTCACATGGGTGGTGGCCTCACCCCCTGATCTCCAGACAGAGGGGAATTGAGATTGCCCTCTGCGCCACTCAGCAGCGTGGAGGGCAATCTAAACTCCCCTCTGTCTGGAGATTAGGGGGTGGGGCCACCAGCCATGTGACCATTTTCTCTGAGGGTAACCCACTGAGTTCCACCACCTCTTTTCCCAGAAAAAAGCCCTGGTCCTTGTCTTCATATTCCAACAGAATGTTTTTCACATGTTTCAGGCCTACCCCAAAGCCATCCTGTGGACTTCGTAGATGTTTCATTGCATGATTCTTACCAACGTCATCATCATGTCCACTGGGCTCACTTTGTTCGGATTCATCTTATACAACAACTTCTTAACTTGCTCAAAAGTCAGCCTTTGTGCTGGGTTGCTTTTTTTACACCTCTTGATCAGCTGAAAGAAGAAAAACAACAGAACACGGCAAGTCTTCCAAGGATGTGCCTTGGCCTGGTTTAAATCGTTTCTCATGGAAGGGACTTGAAGGGTTGCAGTCGGAGATCAGCTATCTCCAGAATGGGAACTATCTTGCGGGGTTCCACAGGGTACAATCTTATCTTCCATGTTATTCAACCTCTATGTAAAGTCTTTAGGAGAACTCATTCACAGCTATGTAGTTGGACGTCACCAATATGCAGATGACCCCCAACTCTATATTTCACTATCCAAGTCCCCAGAGGATGCAGTAGAAATCTTGGGTCACTGTCTGACAGCTGTGGTCAAATGGCTAAAAATGAACAAATTGAATTTAAACCTGGATAAGACAGAAATGATGCTTGTTGGGAAGGAAGAGATCTTGAAGGATGTTGTACTTCTCACTTTCAATGGAGTTCATCTTACTCTTGCAGACTTGGTTAAGAGCCTAGGGGTTATACTGGATCCAGTGCTACTACTAGAAAAACAAGTTAAGGCAGCCACAAGAAATGCTTTCTACAACCTCACTCTAGCCTGGAAGATGGCTTCTTGCCTCGACATGGCCGACTTGGCCCTCTGGATCCATGCTATGGTAACATCAGGCCTTGACTACTGTAATGCACTATATATAGGTCTCCCATCTAAGTTAACTAGGAGACTCCAGTTGGTGCAAAACACTGTGGCTCGAATGTTATCAGGAGTGAGCATGAGTATGAACATCACTCCCATCCTGCAGTCACTCCAGTGGCTACCTATCAGTTACCGTGCTCAGTTCAAGGTATTGGTTGTCACATACAAAGCTCTTCACAGCCTCAGTCTGGCATACCTACAGAACTGTCTCCCCTTTTGGAACTTTCACCCTGCCGCCCTCGCTGCTTAAAACTTTGAATTAACAGAGCCTTGGCAAGGCAAAAACTCCAGAAAGGGAGACAGTTTGGCATAAAAGAATTGGCAGAGGGCTGTGAGAGAATCCATCCCCTCTGGAGTGATCTCTGCCAGCTCTGTCTTTTAAAACTACACTATCTGGCTAATATTGCATCTCCTGACTAGAGATGGGCACGAACCGAAATACGAACCCAAATTAAGCACAAACCAGGCCGGTTCATGAACCATGAACCACGGTTCGTCAGATCCCATTTCTGATGAGACGCCACGAACTTTTAGGCTAGTTCGTTTGGTTCATTTTTTGGTTTGTCACTGCAGACAGCCTGGTGCCAATCAATCAGTTTCCTAGGCAACAGGGGACGGACTTCCTGCAGACCTTCTGCTGATCCGGAAGTGAACTTCTGCTGGTCTGGAAGTGACCTTCTGCTGACCCAGAAGTGAATTGACCTGGATGTGATGTTTTCATGAACCAAATGAACCGGTTCACGGACCAGGGGCAGGTTCGTGAAAGTTCGTGGTTCGTGAAATTTGACGAACCACAAACTGCATGGTTCGGATTTTTTCTCAGTTTGTGCCCATCTCTGCTCCTGACACGTGAAGAACATGTGTCAGAAGTCTTGTGTAGAGAGACGCGGTCCTCAGACTTATAATTCTTATTTCAGATTAAAAATAAATCATGGTTTAGTTTAGTTTAAACCAGTAATTTACAGTTTCATTGACATAAGGCATTTTTTAGGCTGATAGAGAAATGCCACATAAAACACGTACTGTTTCATTCATTTTGCTTCCCAAAAGGCATTATCTTAATTTGGGGAAAAGAAGGTTTAAACACTTTCAGGTGGTTAGTAAGTTACACTGAACTTTCAAGGCAGTAATATCTAGAGTAATCTAATGCCTGGGTCACATGTGGAATAGAAATAAAGGGTTATGACGGACTTTACCACTTCTTACTGAAGCTGGTGAATCTCAATGTTCCATCAAATTAAAAAATTCCATACCAATAGTTAAATGGCAAACTTAGAAATAATTAGAAAATTAGAGAGGAAAGGTTCTACCTCTTCTCTTTGCTTGCTATATTGGTTTTCTGTTTGCAGGAGTTTTAACACAGGGAAGTTTTCCAAAATGAGATCTTCCTTCTGCAGGGTGAAATGGAACTGTCCATTCGACCAGGTCAGGTATCTACCACCTCATTCCCTTGCAGAAGCCAGGATGAGGGAGAGGCTGGGTTGGTCTGCTCTATGTCTGTTCTTTGCCAGGCTGCCAAACTAGTAAGGATTAGCCCTGAATTATTTGGGGCAAACAATTACAGAATCCCTCCCAAACATATATTTTGACTCCTGACAGTTACTTTTCAAGTGCAAAAACTGAAGAGTCACTGCTATTAAATATTATCATGGAGCTGACTGTTTATAACTACAGGAAGTCATAAACCTTCAGCGACTGCATATTAAAAACATCATTTACCGAGGTCTCATTTGTGTGAGACAAGCTGAAATTTCAGTTTGTCAGAATAGTATGATTTTTAAGGTTATTAAAGCTATACACTATTTTGTGCTGCCCTCGATATGAATTGTTCCCTGCCAACTCACAGAAGAACCACAATCAACAGTGTTGCCAAGTGTCGTTCTGGCTTTTGCTCTTGTTCCTTTGAGGAGAGCTTGTTTTACAGAAAATAGCAAACGATAATACCCATCTCTGTGGTAAAATGACTTTTCAGTCCACAGGCAGTCTTGATAAGTCTCTTCATTCTCTTAGATAAATTCCTAATTCATGCTCTGCTTATGCTCTGAAGTGTGGGATCACTGCAATAAAATCCGCACAACCAGAATCAAAACAGAGGATATGCAGATTATCTGTCCTAGGATAGGAAAGGGTCCACCAGAATCGCCTGGAAAATTGCTAACTTTACAGTAAAAAAAAAGATGAGTGGTCTGGTGAAAAGATAAAGACCTTTTACACACAGGCTATTTGCCCCCCTATATCGTGTCAGATGTTTTTCTGATATATGCACAGCATTCAATACCTTCAGTGGCAATCTCAACACTATGGTTTGCCCAGGTTTAATGGACGGTGATTTCTCACAACTTTTTCCTTAGTGTGAGAACGTGCCAGGTCCGATTCCCATGCAGATGTTTACATCTGTCTTCCCTCCACCCGCCCTAGACCTTCTCCCTGCAAGATGATTCTTCTCTTCCCCTCCTTTCTTCCTCCCCCACCCCCGGCTCCTTGGCAGAGCTCAGTCCGTCCATGGGTGCACTGCAGTACTCTCATTTTGTTTTGGGCATCCTGCGGAGTTTCTCCAATCAGCGCCTACATTCTATCTATACACAAGGGTTGCCAAACTCCAAGGGGCCCCTGGAGATCTCCCAGAATTACAACTCCAAAGGACAGAGACCTCCAAACTACAGAGATCAGTCCCTCTAGGGGAAATGGCTTCTTTGGAAAGTGGACTCTATAGCATTATACTTTACCAAGGTCCCTCATTTCCCCATACCCTGCCCTCTCCAGCCCACCCACCTACAAATAGTCAGGAATAACCCAACCTGCCATTGGCCACTCCAACTATACACATATGATCAGAAACCCAAGTCATCTCTGCTACACCGTGTAATTATAGATCATTCTACTTTAGCAATTAGGATCACCCAGAGCGAAAAATGCAAAATAGATTATCAAGGCTCAGCCCCTGTGCTGTGAGGAGATCCCACAAGACTTCACAATGGATTCTAGCTTTAATGGACAGGAAGATACTGCTTTAATCTCACAGAACAAGATGGTTTTAGCCAGAACGTGTACCTAGTACAGTTGTGGGAGGAGAGAGAGGAGGAGAGATGCACAGGCAGGAAGTTGGCAATTGGTTGCTTTAGTGGTTTAACAATTGTGCAAAACTAATGATGTGCAATTAGGTAAGCATTTTCAGAGGCTCTTATTTCCAATCAGAACTCTTCTTTCAATGGTGATGGGTGGGGGGGGGGGGGAGAGACACCAAATGGACAAATAATATCAGAGAGGTGCATAAGGCATCAAACAAAAATGGGCCAAATAAATGAGCCCATAGAATCCATAGCCTTCCAATTTTTCAGTCTAAGGCTGAGGTACACAATGGTATGTGGAAAAGAGCAACAGTCCAGTAACACCTATAAGACTAACAAAATTTGTGATCGAGCATGAGTTTTCATGAGTCACAGCTCACTTCTTGAGAACTGTCCAAAGTGAGCTGTGACTCACAAAAGCTCATACTCTACCACAAATTTTGTTAATGGTGTTACTGGACTCTTGCTCTTTTCCACTGCTACAGACATGGCTACCCATCTTTATCTATCACAATGGTTATTGTAGTCAAACATATATATCTAGCCAACTTGGTTTTGTGATATTATTTTTCCTCTTCCAGTAAATTCCCACCAGGTTCCATGATTCTAGATTAAAAGAGGACCGTATACCCCCCCCCAACCCCCATCCATATAATTTATTTATTTAAAAGTTTAAACCTTGACTCTCACCCTTAAGGTTTTAAGGGGCAACTATTGGGAATCCGCACTATATTGCCAGGAATTAGAAATCTGCAGAGCAGAGGAAGCATTAAAAAAAAGGTCACGTTAAAGACTTAAAAGACTTAACCAATTATACTCTGACCTCTACTGGTTGAACTGCAGAGAACCAATCTGAACTTTGAGTTCTTTGCGAGGGGGAGGACAGGAGGAGGACCATTTTCCTGACTCAGGACTAGAAACTTGGGACCTTAGTGTGCCTGGAACTTCCCTTGTAGGTAGAACGAGCACTCAATAGATACATGGTTGGTCTGCAAATCAACACACTGCTGGTTTGAATCCCACTACTGCCCTGAGCTCAGTCGGTGGCCTTGGGTAAACCACTCCTCTTAGACCCAGCTCCCCAGCTATATTGTGGGACACTAATCTGTCTAGAAGAGTCGTTGTTGTTACAGTCTGAACATATACTTTACCTGCTGTTTACTCCAAACAAATCAGTTGTTACCACAGGGGCAGACCAAATGGTATTTATTTTTCTGTTCACCTTGTAAATCTAACCTGTATGTGCCTAAACATTTTATTTCAGGAAAATTATTCACTCATTAAAAAGGGGGTGAAAAATGATCAACACTGGAATTACCTCAACGTATTCCATAGGGCATGGACAGGCATTCTGAGATCTTTCCGATATTAATTCTGCCAAAGGGAGACACCGGGGATATTCTTCTGAATGTGTATCATCCTTTTGGAACACACAGTTTTTTAAAGAGTTTAGACACATGGAATAATACATAAGAACAGATGTCTCTTTTAAATATATCACTTTTCAAATCAGACCCCTCATGGCTGGGAAGAATACATTTAATAATTCACCCTTTCTCTCATCAACAGCTTTGTTTGAAATTTACGGTAGGGGCACATTCCAGTTTTTCATTGGAAACAACAAGGAAGCCTAAATCAGAACTAGGGACCTTAGACTTCACCACTATGTTGCCTTACATATTATCTGTTGCTTTAAATATGTACTCCTATGTACTACCTGTGCTTCATGTTGTCTAATGTCCATCCTAGAATTGATCATGTTCTGTTTCAGCATTTCTTCAACGCTGGCTGAATCCACACTTACCGGCATAGTGCTAAACAGTTGGAAAGATAGTGTCTTCCTGGTGCGTTTTATGACATCATCGCGCCATGAGAGCAGCATCGTGGCCACGATGACATCATAAAATGCGCCAGGAAGACGCTATCATCCTGACTGTTTAGCACTATGCTGGTAAGTGTCGATTCAGCCTCTGTATTGGATCTTTGCTAATGCAATGTCGTTGTAAACTTGTATTTATTTACCCTATGGAATTGTTTGTGGAAATATCCTTGGTGCTGTATGGAAATGTCCTTGATACTGATTGTACTAATCTCATACTGTGTAATCCATGATTAATCATGTAATACATGAGAGCGGGACCACAAGTGACGCCTGACACAGGTTGGACACTTGCCAGCTTCCCTCAAGTTTTGATGGGAAATGTAGGCAGCTTGGCGGAATGTTGGACAAGTGACAGTTGAAAAGTCCATTGGACAGCAGTCGGAGAGCCAAGCTGCAAGACCAGGACGCCTACATTTCCCATCAAAACTTGAGGGAAGCTGACTAGTGTCCAACCTGTGTCAGGCGTCACTTGTGGTCCCGCTCTCATGTAAAAATCTTCTGTAGTCAGACTTTGCCTTCACACAGGCCCAAAATACAAGTCCAAAGCATGACCAGCAATGCCATTTTAAAGGAGAATTTAGCCATTTAAAAAAAGTCCTGATTGGGCCCGTAGCACAGTGGCACCATGAGATCTTGTGTCCCCCTCATCTTTCAAGTGCCAAAACAATCGTGGGGGGACTGTTTCAGCACATGAAAAGGCATGAGGGCAGGGGACAAGATTGTCAGACGAAGCAATGTCTGGTGTACAAAGGGAAAGAGAAGAAGACCCTAAGGGGGTAGTAAGGGAGTCAGTTAGGAACATGAGGTCAGTGCCTCTCTTTCTATTGAGTGTCATTTCTTTGTTTTGTCTCCGGATTGTTACTCTCAGGGCATCTTCTTAGAACTCTCTCTTTATGTCAGCTAGATCAGGGCTGCTTCCACACACGTTGGATAATCCACTTTCAATACTCTTTAGTGAACATTTGAAACTGATTTTCCATGTGTGGAACAAAAAATCCACTTCTAAAGGATTGCGAAAGTGCATTAAAAGTGCATTATTCAATGTGTGTGGAAATGGCCACTATCTCTACCTCTCCTCTTCACTATCAGGTATGTTAATTTCTAAATAAACTTTCTTTACTCTTTAATCAGTTTGTGTGACTATTGTTGTGTAGATACTCTGCCAACAAAGACTGCATGGGTCTGATCAGGTTATGCGAAGCACTGTTCTATGGTGTTATGGGAAAACCTGTTCTGGTATGGCCAGGAGTCAACGAAACCATCTAACCAGACTCGACTGGAAGATGCACTATGCTTCTGGAAGGTCAGCTACAATGTTTGTAGTGTAGCTGCTAGCACTGGGGCATTTTCAGAACAGGCAAGAATCTGCCTGTATCTGTCTTTATAGACCTGATGAAACTTATCCTTAAGCAGGCTCTTACTGGTTTCATCCATGCCCCCAACACTTCAAAGGGCACAACTATCTTCATAATTCCACTGAAGATAAATTCATATTATTGGCCCAGATTCAGCCTGGAAGGCTTAGGGCCTTCAGTTATAAACCCTTGTTATTTGAACACTGCTTATATTGTGGTATAAATCACATCTCTACTCAGACCACGTTTTTCTCCAGCATGCAGAAGAAACTCTTCAAACCCTTCCACCACCAAGTGGTACCATCTCTTCATAATTAAAAAAGCCCACCTACACAGCACAGTAAACCACGACAGGCTAAGGAGAAAGCAGCCTCCAGGATCTCAATGATTGTGTGAAACAGCCTAGTGACCTAACAGAAGGTGTCCTTCAACAGGAGAAAGATCAAAATAAATTGAGGGTCAATCCCCGTAACTCTTACCACTGTAGGGTCAGTTCTTGTTGCAATTTCTAATAAAATGATGGCGTAGCTACAAAAAGTGGAGACAAGTCATTGTTGAAGAAATAATACATTGCAAATATATCTATGAAAGAAAAAGATAGCAAATTTGCTTGCATTGGGATTAGCCTAGTTGTGGATTTGACAAGTGAAGATCAGTGATTTATCACAGTGAATTATGACTTTGTCTATTTCAGTTATTCTGGTATCCAACTGAATAGATCCATCCCTATGTTACATCTCTCATAACTGTATCAACCTTTTGGTAAATGACCCATTCATTATTAAGCACACTGCTTAATAATGTGGCTAACATATGTTATATCCTACCTTTTCTAAACCTTCAAAAATGGGCCAGTGTGTTGCTTCTTATTTATTTATTTATAAATGTTTATATTGCCTCTCTGGAAACCTTCTCAAGATAGCTCACAAGGTTAAAAATAATATAATAAAAGTATTAAAACAATGTAAGAATTATCAATAATAAAAACAAGTTATAAAAAACAAGCCAGGGGCATTAAAACAGCATAAAACAACTTTCAGCTACCAAAAAGGATATAAAAATAGTCCTCGGGATAAAAGCAGGCCATACAAACAGCTTAAAAGATGAATCCCCCCAGTTAAAAGCTCTGGTTAAAATAAATGTTTTGGCTTGTCCCCTCAAGGACAGTAAGGTAGGTGCCAGCTGAGCTTCAAGGAGGAGGGCCTTTCATAGGTGAGGTGCCACTACTGAAAAGCTCTCTCTCTCTCTCTCTCTCTCTCCCAGTTTGCCATCCCACACAACTGAGGGGAGGGGGGCACAGAGGGCAGGAATTGAGAAGAGAGTTCTTCAGCTAACTATTCTGCTCATGAGAACAAATTAGCTTTTGGCAAGAAGAATCCAACATCACAGGGCTTGACCTATCAATACTACCCATTTTCACACAGTCAAATACTTTCTGACAAATACTTTAAAAAGGTTCCTATTTATTTAAAATTTATTTACAAAAAGTATATATACCAGTGACCAGGGCTCATTTTGAGGGGGAACACGCAGGAACCCAGTTCTGGCAGTTCCCCAAAGAGGTCACATGACAGATGGCCCCGCCCACCTGACACCCATTTTGGGCCCATTTCAGCCTGGATTGGGGCTGAAACGGCCCGGATCAGGCCTCTGATGGGTGGTGGATCATGCTCCTGCTCAGCAGTGGCCCAATCCTGACCATTTGGGGCCCCCTTTCGGTCAGGCCCTTTTTGCCATTTGGGGCCCAATTTCAGCCCGGAATGGCCAGGATTGTGTCCAAAACAGCCAGGATAGGTGATGTCAGGGGGTGTGGCCTATGCAAATCAGTTATGCTAATGACACACTTCCGGTGATGGCAAGGGGCATGGCATATGCTAATGAGTTATGCTAATGAGTTCCTCCAGCTCTTTTTCTACGAAATGACCCCTGCCAGTGACACAGACCACTGAATAGAGGTTCTAATTTGTCATGTACTTATACTTGCTAAATTTGCCTGCTACGATCTATGATTTGTCATTCCTAGATGGTGTCATAAAGTAACTGCTGAAATTGCAAAGATCAGCTTTCAGGAGATAGTGGTTACATCACCTGTAGACATCAGCAACTGGAGTTGGCTCAAAATTTGGCACCAAGTGAGCCTCTGGAGCTAGATAGATCTGTGCAAAGTGCTGGTGAGGAGAACTGAAATCCGCCAATGAATCCCGTTTTTGGTATGACCGTAAACCATAATCTGCCATGAAGAGGAGGAAATGAACCAAATAATCAGATATTATCTCTGCATTATTTTGAAGGCAGTGCCAACAGAGATGTAAAGTGGCACATTCTCAATACATTTTTGATACTGACACTTAATTTTTGATCATCTATTTCTTATTTTAATTATTTTAATTGCATATTGTCTTTATTATCAGTGTAACCCACCTTGAGTATGAAGACAAGCTAAAATGCTCTAAATAAATGATAGTGCTGAAATGAATTTGACCTCAACATTTGTTAATCAAAATGCAACCGACTAGCTCTCAGCCTCAATCTCCCCCCACCTGGAACATGGCCAATACACGAAGAATACTGAGGGTAAAGTTGACAAGAATAACAACTGGAAATGGCTAATGCAAGGGATATTTAAAAATGAGACAGAAGGGCTTATATTAGCTGCACAGGAACAGGCATTAAGAATAAATTTCATGAAAGTGAAAACTGAAAGGACCATAAATGACAGCAAGTGTAAATTATGTAATGAAGTGGACGAAACAATTGACCATTTCACCCACGGGTGCAATAAGATCATACAAGCTGACTATTAAAATCACTGTAATAAAGTAGCTGCAATGCTGCATTGGAATTTATGCAAAAAAGTATAAGCTGCCATGCATGAAATATTGGTGGGAACAGAAGCCTGATAAAGTTGTTGAAAATGAGAAAGTTAAGATGTTGTGGAACTTCAAAATCCAAACAGATAAGAAGTTAGAACATAGTACTCTGGATATTACTGTGGTTGAAAGTATGATGGTCAAACTAATTGATGTGGCAATCGCAGGTGACAACCAAGGCCGTTTCCACACGATTTACCTTGTTCTGGAAAACAGCGAAATCTCGCAAGAAGACGCTGTTATCTCGTCTTCGCATGTGATAACAGCGTCTTCTCATGCGATTTTGCGCAATAGCAGCGTCTTCTCATGCGATTTCATGAGAGATTTCGCTGTTTTCCGAAACAAGATAAGCTGTGTGGAAACGGCCCAAATTGAGGAAATATAACAAAATATCAAGATCTAAGGTTTGATGTTCAGCGTCTCTGGAATGGATTAACTAAAGGACTAACTAAACATCTAGGCTATATTGGCATAGACAGGATAACAACTGGACAGCTGCAAACAGCCGCACTGCTTGGAACATGCCATATACCAAGGCAACACCTCACCAACTCCTAGATTCTTGGATAAAATCTGAGTTGGGAAGGGGCCAAAAACTCCTGCCCATACAATTGGTGGACTGTGATAACATTGTCATAACTACTACTATAACAACAAAATGGCTGCCATAGGAGGTGGAGTCACACACACAGAGGAAAATCAAGTGCAAGAGAAAAGAGAGGTAATTAAGGTAATTAAAAATAAGAGGTAATTAAAAATACATTGGGGAAGAGGAGTGAAAGAAAACAAACACTATGGTAGCATCTGACACAGAAACAATGTTATTTTAATCTGCATGACCAATCATTAGCACATCTAAAGCGCTGCTACAAAAGAGCCCCACCAGGCAACAGCCACCCTCTAAAAGAAAGGTGTTGGCAGGTGCCATGGTGCCCATAGGCTTCACAAAGGAGACCCCTGGCCAAGCCTACTTCACCTGGTAGTTGTGAGGAAACAGGACAGGACAGGGAAATCTGTATACCACCCTGAGCTGTTTGTAGTAAGAGTAGAATAAAAAGTATGAATAGATAAGCCAGTGATGAGTACAACATCCATATCATAATCTGCATGGTGGGCCATGGGGAGGAGAACAGGAATATAAAACAACATTCCTTCTTATTTTCCCAGCTGCATTGTCTTCTTTGCTCCTTACCTGAAATCTTACAAACCCAGCGGTCATCAATGACACAGTTACTGGACTTCAACCGCCCGTGAAAAATCCTGTGCTGGTGAAGATAGGCCATTCCCTGGGCAACATCAGTAGCAAAAGAAAACCTGTGGGGAAATGGTGTTGAGGTTAACTCCCTACTGAACTTTAAAACTTTAAACATTTGACAAAACAAAAACAATAATGGCTTCTGCGATGTTTGACTGTTGCTCAACATTGAGCCATAAGGGTGTGATAGTTAGAATGCTGAGCTAGGACCGAGGAGATCCAGGTTCAAATCCCACTCAAACCTGAAGCTCATTGGGTGATTTCGGGCCAGTCACACCTTCCCCACCTAGATATAATCAACAAGATATGAGAAAGAAACAAGGTTCAGCAATAGCCACAACTCTGTAATGACTCGTTGGGGTCTTAGGTTACCACCAATGCAACGTTATGCACACTTACTTCTAAGTAAGCCTGCATAGGATTGCAACAGTAATTTTAAAACAAGTCGCACGGAATTCCTGCCCATATCCTTTCCATTTGAGAATCTGAATATATCAATATTGTTCACAAAATCTGCATCACAACACAGTACTCTTATCTACTTTATGACATTTCACTGTAATTAAAATCCCATATTAATTTGAAAATGCCATCTGGTGAAATGGCATATACAACTTTCCATCTGAAAGTCAACGAGGTTTTTCTACAAAGAAAAACTAATGGTGTTTTGTCCTTCATTTTCCCTTTACTGCTTTGGACCTTACGAGAATTTTGTAAGCTATAACCTGCCCCAGACTCACCCATTTGCTTGTTATTAATAGCAATGAATTGGATTTTATTTTTCAAAACTTACCAGCTGATATAATATCACCATAAAATCAACAGCTTCTCTTTCTATCATACAATATAAACACTTGATTTTGATCTGATTGTTAAAGAGAATAACAGCCCTTGGAGGTGTAGCATAAACTATTACAATGAGAAATTTTCCTGAAATCCTACAATACAATAAGAAATCTTTGGGAGGTTCTGCAGCTTCCTGCTGATTATCAGTTGCAGATTGAACAAGCTTACAGGATTCCTTGGGCACCAGGCACCAGCTTGAATAATTGTCCAGTTGCTACGAGTGAGGGTAAGAGATCACCTTTTAAATTTGACAAAAGAGAAAAAGGACAGATAAGAGCATTTTTACTTTAGATCAATTGATAGGTAATGATGATGAGTTCTTGCCATTTTTCCAACTGAGGTCTAAATATGATTTGTCAACTTCTGCTGAATAGCAATATGTACAATTGCAGCATGTGTTGGTGTCCAAATATGATCCAGCAGCTTTGAGTGCTTCAGAATCTCCCCCACTTCTGGAGATTCTTATTCAATCAATACAGAAAGTGAAACCTACAATATTTGTATATAAGTATTTGGGGTTAGTTAATAAATATGGTACACAGACCCTTATAGATGAATGGAATAACAATCTGGAGTGGCCAGTTTTGCTAAAGCAATGGGATATGGCTTTCAACCATATACCCGTTGCTACTATATGCAACTTATTCCGCAAAAAATTATGGTTATTGGACACCACAGTGTCTTTTTACTAAAGGTTTAAGCATAGTGTCTAACTGTTGGTGGACCAGCATACCTGTGGGACCGCCTCTCCCATTACGTCCCTTGTGCTCTACAGACAAGAAAAATGCACCAGGTAGCAATGTTGTACCATGTATTTCTTTAGCTAAACTTTATAACAAAAAAGAAGCGTGAAATAGACGGCAGTATTTTAGATAGCAAGTAAACCTCCGCTGCAACATAGGTTGAGTTTCTGTACATGGCCTTCTGTACTGTGGAAGGAACCATAGGGTGAAAGGCAGCCTGTACAAACTCACACCTTTATCGATGGTTGTTGTGGATTTTCCGAGCTGCTGGTGAAACGTCAGGAACTACAATGCCAAGACCACGGCTATAGAGCCCGGAAAATCCACAACAACCATCATTCTCCACAGCCGTGAAAGCCTTCGACAATATATCCCACCTTTATCATCTTTTCTCACCTAAAGCCCCAATTTAAAGGGATGTCTTCATTGAAAAGTACATCACTCAAACTTCCTTTGGGGCAGTATTCAGTTATTATGGCAATATTAGGTACCTCGATACAGCCTCCAATGAATTTACATAGGTTGGGGTGGTCTAGTTCTCTGTAAGAAAAAAAAACACAGGAATTATAGCCTGGTACCTGTTCTAAGAGCTTATCTAGAGATACAGATTGCGCAACCATATGGCAACACAATATTGTATTCTGAATATTAGGAACTTACAGCAACAGAAGTTGCTATAAGGGTAGAAAACTGGATTAACTCCCAGAGGAGTTAGCTGTGTTAGTCTGTAGTCGCAAAATAATAAGAGTCCAGTAGCACCTTTAAGACTAACCAGCTTTATTGTAGCATAAGCTTTCAAGAACCACAGTTCTCTGACCCCCCCACAATAAATCGGCAACCACTGAACATTCTGTTCATAAAGTGGCTCCTTTTTTGCAAAATCCACAAAGATGCTGTAAGTGGATGAAAATATATTGGCCATTTCCACACACGTTGAATAATGCACTTTCAATGGCCTTTCACAATCCTTTTGAAGTGGATTTTTTGTTCCACACATGGAAAATCAGTTTCAAATGTTCACTAAAGAGTATTGTAAGTGGATTATCCAATGTGTGTGGAAGCAGCCATTGTATGCCATCATTAGCAGCAGTCCTAATAGTCCAGCCCCTGATTTCATCAGAGCTCAGAATACAAGCAGGGTTGGTATCTGAGGGAAGTCTAGGAGTGGAACCACAAGTGACAAAAGGCACAGGTTGGACACTTGTCAGCTTCCCTCAAGTTTTGATGGGAAATGTAGGCAGCTTGGCGGAATGTTGGACAAGTGACAGTTGAAAAGTCCATTGGACAGCAGTCGGAGAGCCAAGCTGCAAGACTAGGATGCCTACATTTCCCATCAAAACTTGAGGGAAGCTGACAAGTGTCCAATCTGTGCCTTTCGTCACTTGTAGTTCCGCTCTCAGAAAGGTTGCTCTAATGTTTCAGAAGCAAAGAGACTGATGCTGGATTTGAATACATCAAAGCTATGATCACTTAATAAATTAAGTATGGTCCCGTTTACTTCTTGAAGTAAGAGGAGAGAAAATGCAAACAGCACACATGCCGATCTCACTTGTACTGGGGGGGATATCCAGAGAGGCATTCCAGATCCATTTTAATAACTTACCTTACTTGCTTGACTTCTTTGCGTATGGTCTTGGTGAGAGTAAATGCCTTATTCATTATTTTCTTGATTGCAACCATTCTACCATCACTGGAGGGAGGCAAAAATGCAGTCCAAAAACTTGAGTCAGTGGTATGAAAGAGAAAACTTGCATCATTCTTTAAGAACTGGAGCATGAACACAAATCCTTCCTGCAGTAATACATAGTCTGGTCCCCTGGGAGAGCAATGAGAAGGAACTACATAATATATCCTGTCCACAAGTGACGAATGACACTTGAACAGCAAGTGTATTTCTCCCTGTTCACTTGCCCTCCACTCAATCCACTTGCTGTTCAAGTGTCATTTGTCACTTGTAGCTTGGCCCTCAGCCCATCTATCTTATGAACCTTTGGGTACTTTTTGAATTATGAGAAAAGGTAGTGGGTGCTACCACCAAACGGCTGACATGGAAGGTGGGACGGGACCAGTCATGGCAGGCAGTTACAAAATGTTGGGAGGTTCCAAGCAAAGCATCCTCCTATGATAGAGGCATCTGCTTCCAAATGGGCATACCCTGCAGGAGATGCCTCCTGGGGTCTTCTAAAGTACCTCCTGGGGTCTTCTGTAGCAGTAAAGGATAGTCAGCACAGGTTCTTTGCTTTTGAAAATAAATAAACGAGTGCCAGGAAACACAATGCTGGGTGCCACGTTTGGGATCACTGATCTCATGTGTCTAACAAAGCAAGCTATTGCCTATCAAAGGTCATTAATGTCAGGAAGAAGAAAGATATATGGGAATGGATGGCAAGGCTAGACTGGGAGATATATGATGACTGTAATAAATAACTAGAGAATGCAGACAGCTTTTTGTTGAGTGTTGTGTGCATTCAACCAACTGGCACATTGTCAGTATCATCCTGTCAACCGGGGAGGAAAATCTTACTACATCTGTACCTCCCACAAAGACAACCAAATTATCTCCATGTAAAGTCTTACTCTGGAATAGCTTTATTGTCATCCCACTAAATGGTAATGAAAATTTTACCATACACCGGGGAGAGACGGTAACTCAAAGGCTGAGCACATTTCTTGCATGCCAATGGTCTTGAGTTCAATCCCTGGAATTTTCATTTAAAGGTTCTTATATGGTAAAGATCTTTCTGTGCCTACCGTGCCAGTCAGAGTAGACAATACTGAACTAAATGGATCTGAGGTGGACTTAGTTGCAGGACAGTTTTATGTATTTGTATATCTTCATGTGTAAATTATGGTAAAATATGTATTTGAAATAAATATTGAACTTGTCACTGTCCCAGCCCAAGTTGCCAATTTGTCCTTCTTTCTGGTGAAAACTGATATTGTGTGTGTGTGTGTGTGCATATGCTTGTATATGTATTTATTATTTATTTAGTTTACAAAATGTATATCCCACCTTTCTGTACTCAAAAGGGCCACTAAGGCAGCTAACTAATTAAAACACACACAATAAAATACACCTTTAAAAAACCATTAAAACCAACCAAAATATCACTAAAACAATTAAAACCAGAACTAAAAGACAAACAATTAAAACAACAATTAAAAAATGGGGCAGGAAGGAGGAATTGCTGAGAGAACATCCTGGCTGCAACAATTCGTACTAACTGAAGTTTCCTAACACTTCTCAACGGCAGCCCCACAGTGAGTGTGTTACAATAATCCAATGTAGATGTAACCAAGGTGTGTACCACAGTGGCCAGGTCTTCTCTGTCCAAGAGAGGCTGCAGCAGCCTAAACAGTCAAAGCTGTAAGGGCACTCCTAGCTGCAGCTGCTGCCTGCTTATCTTGCAGTAGCCCAGAATCAAAAAACACCCCTAGACCACAGATCTGTTCCTCCAAGAGGAATGTCATGCCATCTGGCACCTCAAGTCCTGGGTCAGACCTTCCGCTCACCAGTACTACTTCCGTCTGGTTGGGATTAAAGTCAGCTTATTAGCCCGCATCCACCCCCTGGGCACTGGTTCAGAGTATGTGTGTGAGCGAGCCAGGGAGTTGGCATGCATGTATTAATAGCAGAGGGCCAGAAAAAAAAATAAACAGTGAAAACAGTTCCTGCTTTGATGATATGGAACTGATCTGCCTTCTGTATGGCGCTGTGTATGCAACACGGTATTTTGTGCCAGGAGAACTGCAGTAGAACAGAGTGAAATGATTGCAAACTGCACCTACTATATCCCAGTTTGGGTGAAATAGCTCATCTTGGATACAGTGGCTGCTGCTGCTGCAGTTGCTGTACAGGTGCTCACTGCTGTGATACAGCTGGCGTTGGAGATGCTGGGGACATGTGGCACACTCAAGGCACTCCCCGTTGCAGTCCTTGTCCGGGGCTCCAAATCTTTTTTTTTTTTTTAAAGAATAGAATGAAAATTAAGATGGTCATTTCCTGTAGAGGAACATCTGGCAAGGGTACTGACAAATTATTACAATCCAGAATCAAGAGTCTTAACTTTGTCTGGTATATTACTACTTGACATGCATTGATCTACAGAGGGATGACTCACCACAGAGCTCACCATAGAGCTGCATTTATACATATCATATACATATACATATACATATACATATACATATACATATACATATACATATACATATACATATACATATACATATACATATACATATACATATACATATACATATACATATACATATACATATACACAGGGCTTTTTTTCTGGAAAAAGAGGTGGTGGAACTCAGTGGGTTGCCCTCGGAAAAAATGGTCACATGGCTGGTGGCCCCGCCCCCTGGTCTCCAGAGCGGAGTTGAGATTGCCCTCCACACTGCTCCAGTGACACAGAGGGAAATCTAAACTCCCCTCTGTCTGGAGATCAGGGGCAGGGCCACCAGCCATGTGACCATTTTCAAGAGGTGCTGGAACTCCGTTCCACCGTGTTCCAGCTGAAAAAAAGCCCTGCATATACACTTGCATATACACTTGCATATACACTTACACTTACACATACACATACACACTTATACATATGCATATACACTTGCATATACACTTACACATATACATATACATATACAGATACAGATACAGATACAGATACAGATACAGATACAGATACAGATACAGATACAGATACATACACACACATGGCATTAATAAAATAGATATAAATGACCTAAAATATATAAATGACAGAAATGAAAATTCTGTAGCTATACATATATAGTTACAGAACTTTCCTGTAATTTTTGAAGAGTTTGCCACTTTTCAAAATTCGCTTATTCTGAATTATTTGAATGCTTTCGATACAGCATATCAGTGTTAATTTTACTGTATCTAGGTTCTTTCCCACTTATACAAGGCATACTCTCATATCAAGATACATCTTTAAAATAACGGCATCTCATCTATGAACATTCATAGGATTTGGGAGGCATTTTAGAAATCTTCTCTGCCTAATTTCTATTTTATTCCTGTTCCTATTGTGCAGGTCAGCTCCTAGTTCTTTCTTTCCTGTCATAGTTGCAGATATCTGTTTCTCTTCCCATATATTTTAATTAATAAAGCAATTTTCTCTTTTGGTTGCTTCTCCTCTGAATGCTTAATTTACACCTCTCCATTTGGGATGTTTTCTTTTACAAGATCCAGACGGACTAATATTTTGTTGGATCTTGTTAGCTTTCAGAAGAACTCATTCATAAATTGGTCGTCTTTTGTGAGAGCCAGTAATGTATCATATCTTAAAAAAAAAACCAAACCCTAAACAATAATAAAAATAAATGAAATCAACTCCAGAACTACAAATGGTGGTAGTATATCATTTTAACCCAATAAACTCTTCCTTGACTTAACTTGTACTGAAAATGATGTATTATGTTTAAAGCTAATGTATTTTCTGCACCATATTAGAAAGGCTAAAAGTAGATCTAGAGGACTTGTCCAGGTGACAGCTTCATCCATAGCTGGCTTACTGGTATAGGCTGAAATTTCACCCATGCTACGGCACGGAATCCCATAATGATTAACAGTGGAATCCTAAATAGAGTTACATTCTTTTACGTCCATTGAAATCAAGGGGCTTAGAAGGGTGTAACTTTGGTGATGATTGCAGTCAAACAATGCATAGGTCTTAGCCCAGGAAAAAGATCCATGCATGGTATATTTAATTTCATAACCTATCAGTTGTCCCATTGAGGTCAGCAATGATAGGTTCTAATGGGCTAGATTTAAAGATACTCTTCTACCAGCATAATGGTACTTTAGCAAATGGAAATAGAATGGCTCTTCGTTAAGGAAAGACAATTTTTGCCAATTTCCCCTTCCAACTGCAGGCCCTCAAGCAACCTCTGACATGCCCCCAGAGCACAATTCTGGGACGGTCAGTAGGGACAGCTACCTAAAACGGCAGGAAAGGGGAGATGGAAAGGTCCTATTCTGCAAACTTTGTTCCATTATAATACCTTGGACTCAACTCTGCGCATAAAGATGGACATAGATGGAAACAGATGTAGCGCCCTTGTCAGCACGCTTTTTAAAAAGAAAAAAGCCCAATATCAAGTTGAGTTGGTTTCTTATTCCTGGTCCATAGTCTTTTATCTGCCAATTCTTGATCTAGTGATAAAGGGGCAATGCATTTACAGACCTTGTTTGATGCAGTTGAAATCTATAATCCAGCTTTCATCCCAAAACATTTTTTGCTTCTGATACTGGAACCACTAAAGAAAACAGAAACACACCCAAAGAATAAATCCATTTATTAATACTAGTGGTCAGGGCTTTTTTTCTGGGGAAAGAGGTGGTGGAACTCAGTGGGTTCAAGATCGGAGAAAATGGTCACATGTCCAGTGGCCCCGCCCCCTGATCTCCAGACAGAGGGGGGTTTAGATTGCCCTCCATGCTATGGCGTGGAGGGCAATCTAAACTCCCCTCTGCCTGAAGATCAGGGGGCGGGGCCACAAGCCATGTGACCATTTTCAAGACGTTCTGGAACTCCGTTCCACTGCGTTCCAGCTTAAAAAAAGCCCTGCTAGTGGTATATGGAAGAGGATGGTTGGCACCTTGGTAAATGCACGTTTTTTAAAAATCTAAATTATATGTCTACAAACCCTTTCTCGAACATTCAAGAATATCCACGGGCCCAGCAAAGAACTATAATTTCTATTTATATAATGTTGTGTTATAAAGTCAAGGTTAAATAGGAAACAGAGGAGGAAGGGGAAGGAAGGGCAGAGATTCTACTTGACACTTACCATAATGGTCAGAATGAAACCAGTACAGACCACACATATTGGCAAGGCAATCGCTATCCTGGCATGAGTTGTCAAAGGACATTCACCACAATCCGCTGGACATGTGGAACAGCCCTCATCCTCTTCACAAACATCATCCCCACAGACTAAACACAAAGGGAAAGGACAATCAAAATTTGTAACCGAAGAGACAGCTACCTAAAACGATGCCTGATGTGGTGGAACCTGCTACCACAGTGAGGATGTGGAGGAGCTATAGCTGAGGGAGAAAGGAGCCAGGGCGGGAAGGATGATGGGATGGAAAGCACAACTGGAGCAGGAATGTGGTGAAATGGAGATGGACCCCAAGGGAGGGGAGGAGGAAGTGGCCAGTGGGAGGGAGGGAAAGTAGAGCTGGAGCAAGAGAGAGAGGAGAAGCCGGAGACAGAAAAGCTATCCCTCCCGCCCCAAGTCCTTGTGTTTCCCACTCTTTAGTGAAAAAGACAAGGGGGGGCTTGACCCAAAAACCTGAATTAAAAACCTAGAAGGTTAAATGAGTCCAAATTGAAGAGCTCAGTATTAAAATTACTGAAGTACTGAACAAGATGGGTAGCCCATGTTAGTTTGTCTGTAGCAGTAGAAAAGGGCAAGAGTCCAGTAGTACCTATAAGACTACTCTAAACACAAAAGAAGGGAGGTCTCCAATATCATAAACACAACCGGAGCGGAACTCCATAAACACTACCAGGTATTATCCAAAGTTAATTATATTAATTTACAAATGCCAGTGCTGTGAATAATTGTGAATAATTTTTCAAATATTTGTAAATTCCGTAAGTCCTTATTCCATATTAATAAGATAAGTCCGTAAATAGATGCAATTATGATCCTTATTTCTTCCAAACGGATGTCAATGCTGATGTCTTCGTGGAACAAGGCCACTTCCAATTCTGAAACGTGGCAGCCACAGGGCTCCCGGCAGTTGGCAACGAGCCCACCGGCTTGTAAACCTGCTCATTTCGAAGTCTCTTCGTCCCGGCCAATAGTTTCTATAAATATAATTGTTCATTCATCAAACCATTCTTATCTAGTAATTAATAAAGCATATTACATAGCATTGACATCCGCCTGGAAGAAATAAGAATCATAATTGCATCTATTTACAGACTTACCTTATTAATATGGAATAAGGACTTAAGGAATTTACAAATATTTGAAAAATTATTCACAATTGAGCACTGGCATTTGTAAATTAATATAATTAACTTTGGATAACACCTGGTAGTGTTTATGGTCTTCTTGCAGAGTTCCGCTCCGGTTGTGTTTATGTACCTTTGTTACGACTAACAAAATTTGTGGTAGGGTATGAGCTTTCATGAGTCACAGCTCCCTTCTTCAGATACCAAGTACTGAAGTAATTTTAATAGCGGGCCCTTCCATTTGGACTCATTTAACCTTCTAGGTTCTTAATCTCACTCTTTTAGTGCCATTTTAAGGAAAGCTCCACACACTTTTAAGCCTATTGAAATCAACAGGCTTAGGATGGCGCTGTAAAAGTGACACCAAACTCCTGCACATACCTGAACTGTAGTACCTCAGCTACTGTTGCCCCTCAGACAAAGGCCATCGCTATATTATCCGGAGAAATTATTCATCCGTTTCATACCACAACATTCAAGCAAGGCCTAAAACCACTGGTTCTTCTGACTTTAGAGTTCAACCATGTAACAAAATGAATCTTTTCCACAGCTGTCACCTCTCACACATGCAGGGACACACTGGATTTCAAGAAAACTAAGAATGTTCTGGTATTCCTAGCAATACGACAGCACATGTTCTGTGGGAAGCCATCCACGTTAAGTGAGTTTTGTATCATCATACCCACTGCAGGGAGCACTGTTGTTTGGGCTTCCAGAGCGGCTTGCATTCTCCCAACCCTGATGTGTGCGATGAGAGAGGTCACACCCACGTGAACCAGAACCACCTATGAGGGAGGCAAAAAAGAACCATATGAGAACTGCACAGCTGGATCAGATCAAAGCCCCGTTAAGCACAACGGCAGAGTTCAGGGAAATATTTTTGCCTTTCTCAAAGTATTAATTAGGACTCAAAATATTAAAATTGGGGTAACAGTCAGTAGAAAGCCACCAAGGCAACATCAATCTTCAGAATTAACTTTCACACAAAACATAAATATAAATAGAGTTGCCAACCTCCAGGTGGTAGCTGGAGATCCCCAAGAGTTACAACTGATCTCTAGGCAACAAAGAGCAGTTCCCTCGAAGAAAATGGCTGCCTTGTAAGGTGGACTCTATGGCATAATACTCAGCTGAGGTCCCTCCTTCCTAAAATCCCACCCTCTCAAGGCTCCACTCACCAAATCTCCAGGAATTTCCCAACCTGGAGCTGGTAACCCTAAATATAAAAAGTTAGAATGTCAAATAAACATATAGGCTATCATTGTTGGCAGAATGCCTATGCAGCAGTCAGGAGGACACTGAACTGATTAAGAGTAACAAAAGTTTTATTAATAGAACTATCAAAATGGATAGGAAAGAGAAAAATAAACCTAGGTGCTCCCCCCACAGTCCTGTCTAGCTAGAGCTTGCTACCCCCTGTAAAACCTTTTTCTCTTCTTTGCACTCATGACATTACTATACTCCAACAATCATGGGTCCCCAAGAAAGCCCCTTGGATTAAAGCCTCTAGATAGCCCAGGTATGCCCGATCTCATTAGATCTCAGAAGCTAAGCAGGATCGGCCTTGTTTAGTAATTGCATGGGAGACCTCCAACAAAGACCAGAGTTGCAGAGGCAAGCAATAGCAAACCACCTCTGTTGGTCTCTTGCCATGAAAACCCTGCCAGGGGTTGCGGTAAGTCAGCTATCACTTGAGGGCACTTTTGACCACCTCTGGTTGAGGGACTGAACTGAAAAGGGAGTCAAAATGAGAGCCCATGTACCACTGTGGGCCTCCCTCAGAGCCTTATGGAAGACATATGCTTAACAACTATAACGGACAGTTCTCCCTAGCCAAAGATCATATATTCTTCCTTCTTATACTCCCTGTCCAGCCCTGTCACTTGACTACTTTCCAAATGTTTTCACACATTGCTCTGTATATCATCAGAACATATGGTTGGGGATATACAAGAGAAGGCTGTTGTACATCAGTTGACCATCTAGGTAACTGGCACGAGGCTTCTTTAGGTCAACTTGTCACATTGCTGCAAAACACAGGCTGCATGCAAATGTTATAATAATCTCTGGTTTATAATCCATAGTTTGGTCAAACCTCGGTTAGTTGCTGCATCCAAATACCAACAGTCCAGCAAACGTTTGTTATCACATGTATGGTTTTACCAATCAATGGCTTTTTGAGGTATTCTTTCTAAATGCACACTGAGGCTGTAAGTTGGCAAAAATGAACTTTCTATACCTTGGCAGTCCAATTTCTCTGTGACATTTTGCCTGCAGTAGATATCGTGTGAGTAAATATTTGTCCATCATCTGGAATCCACGGACCACAAATTCCACCTTTGGCCTTTGACAAAGAGATTAAAATGAAACATTGCAGCTTTGGTCTCTATTAAAGTCTCTTTTACATGGTTTACATTCCCTCCTATACCTCATGATGCCAGCTACTATTTTCCTCCCAGCTATGGCAGTTTTTACACTTGAGGTTAGCTTATGATTTCTCCTAGGTCCTAATACCTATTGGTTCTCACCAGTTTCCACCATTATACTAACCATGAAAGCCAACGGACAGGAATGTATGTTTGCATGATGGACACAGCAGTTCTCCCCATTCGCATCTTTCCAGTTGGGAGGGCATTTCTGTTCCTCACAGAACTTCTTAGCAGCACTTGCATTACTTAAAGAGAATGAGTTCGGAGATGAAAAATTACTTTGAAATGAATATGCATTCCTAAATTAATTTTTAAAGGATCTTACATAACCTCCCCCCCAATTGATTGTAAAACCCTCATTAAATCCATTTCCATCACTCTAAAGACCTGGCATGATCCCCGTCTGTTTAATTTGTTTAGGAGGCTATCTTAGAGTAAGGGGATGCTTGGCCATAGAGTTCGGGTTACCAATCTCAAGGCAGGATCTGGAGTTCTTTTGGAATTACGAATGATTTTCAGATGACAGAAATCAGTTCCTCTGGAGGAAATGGCAGCCTTGGAGGGCAAACTCTGTGGCATCACCAGGGCCGGCGCCACCATTGAGGTGGTGAGGCAGGTGCCGAGGCACTGAAGGGGACACTGGAGGGGGTGCCAGGGGCGGAGGCGCATGCCACGGAGCTGGCATGCCTGGCCCGCAGCTGCTGCAGCCGGCCAGCCCCACACCGCCGCCGCCGCCGCCACCACCACCACCGCCACCAATACACGACCCTGGCCAGGCACAGCAGCCGTGGGCCAGGCACAGCAGGCGTCCGGGGAGGCATGCGGAACCTCCCCAGCCACCCACCGTGCCCAACTGGGAGTGCAGGCAGCCTCCTTGTGCCATCCCAGCCACCTGCCGGCCAATGGGGCCGGCTTGCTGCATGATGATGTCATCACGCAGTGATGTCATCATGCAGTCTAGGGGGAGGCGCACGTGCACTATGTGTGCGTGCATGTAGGGGCAGCTGCGGGCGCCAGAAACCCTGGCGCTGCCCCTGGGCATCACATCCCTGCAGAGCCTCCTCCGAAAACGCTACCCTCCACACCACAAATCTCTAGAAATTCCCCAAGCCAGTTTTGGCAACCCTACATAGAGTTGCAGTGGTTGAACTGCTGGAACCGGACTTGAGCAGGGGCCAAAGATCCCCTTTTGCTTACTACAAGCTCCCCTTCCCACCCACCCCACATCAACCTCCCCCCACGTGCTAGTACAGCTTCCTGCTTTCTGTGTTCACAACCACCCACACTGCCAATGCCCTCTTTCTTCAATTGGACTCCGATAGTGTGTATGTCTGGAAGTGCCACCATCACGGCTGCTAGGAGCATCGACATTGTACACCTCCCACATGCTCTTCCACAGCAGTGCTAGGCTGTCTGTGCGACTGGGAGAACAGAGTGCTTGCAGGCACTGGGTCACCAGCAGTGGGCCCCACCAGAAGCCCTGGGCCCTGCACCTTTCCCCACTTCAGGGTTTGCTGACACTTGGGAGACCCTGGATCCAATTCTCACTCTGTCACAATGCTCACTGGCAATATATAGCAAATCACTCTCAGCTCAGCCTATCTGACAAGACTGTTGTGAAGACAAATACTGTGATGGGTGGAGGGTGCACCTAGAGTTACCAGGCTGAGTCTGGCAACCAGCAGGAGGACGTGGTGGGGAGGGGGCATGTGTGTGCCAATGGTGACATTGGTGATGTCACTCACAACATCACTTCTGGTTACAACTTGGAAGTGAAAAAGGGTAGCTCTATGGATTGCTGGAAATTCTACCATAGAGTTCATACAGTCCCTAGAGCTACCCTTTGTCGGTGACATTGCTGTTCATTTTATTTTATTTTTCTCCCTCCGCTGCTCTGAGTGCCATACCATGTTTTCTGCCCCAGGCTCCTTGGAAGAAGAGCAGGGTAGACATGGTTAGATAGATAGATTCCAGCAGCTGCTCCAGTTTCAGCTTAGCCATCTGCCATCCTTTCTACAGTATCAAGCGGGAGATGGCAACACATGCCACAGATTCGCAAGGCTCTTTTTGCAATGAAGCCAATGTTTGTGCCAGTTCATGGTTGCTTTAAAAAGAGATTTTCCAAAATCACAGGAAAGGCCATCAGCAAGAACAAGGAATTACATATATTAGCAGGCATACAGTGCAATCCTAATCAGAATTACATCCTTGGACTTAAAGGGTTTACTCTGCTTCAAGTGGCACTGATAGACTCAGAATCACAGAGTCACAGAATCACAGAGTCACAGAATCACAGCGTTGGAAGGGGCCATATAGACCTTCTAGTCCAACCCCCTGCCCAATGCAGGATGAACCTAAATACTTCACATATTTATTAAAACTCCAAAAACTTAATACTCCAAATATTTCACTTTGAAATAGTTAAACTTAGAGATGGGCATGAACCAGGAAAAAATGAACTGTGCGGTTCATGGTTTATTGCATTTCACGAACTACGAACTTTCATGAACCTGCCCCGGTTCGCAAACCGTTTTGTTTGGTTCATGAAAACATCACATCCGGGTCAGCAAATTGTCACTTACAGATCAGCAGAAGGTCACTTTCGGGCCAGCAGAAGGTCACTTCTGGGTCAGCAGAAGGTCTGCAGACAGTCATCCCCTGTTGCCTAGGAAACTGATTGATCGGGACCAGGCTGACTGCAGTGATGAACCAAAAAATGAACAAAATGAACCAGCCTAAAGTTCGTGGCAGTTCGTCAGAAATGGGCTCTGACGAACTGCCGGTTTGCGAACCATGAACCAGCCTGGTTCGTGAATAACTTTGGTTCATATTTCGGTTTGTGCCCATCTTTAGTTAAACTGTATCTACATCCAATAAAATCAATGTCAACATCTGTATAAATAAGAATGGCAGTCAAGAATTGTATCTCCAAAAAGTAACCTCAATAGTCAGCCTCCAAACAGAACTTCTGCTCAGCTGCCAGAAAAAAAAAAGATTTGGTAAACCAAAGAAGATTCTCCTTGTTGATAGCAACTTAGTGAGTTTTGCACAACTGAAGGCAGGTATTTTTTTCAGAGCACAAATTATGCCAGGAACATGAACAATGTAAAGGGTTGCCGGTCCAGGTTGGGAAATTCCTAGAGATTTTGGGGGTGGAGCCTGAAGAAGGTGGAGTTTGGGGAGGGGATGGGCTTCAATGGGGTATAATTCCATAGAATTCACCCTTCAAAGCAGCCATTTTCTCCAGGGGAACTGATCTCTGTTGCCTGGAGAGCAGTTGTAATTCTGGGAGATCTCCACCTATCACCTGGACGCTGAATACCCTAACAATGTACAAAAGTTCATGTTCAGGCTCCCAATCATCCATGCCTTTGTGTGAATATACACAAACAATTTTTATGTACATCTGCAACGAAGTAATATTCTTGCCAAATCTGATTAGCTGGGTATTGGCATCACTGTTACTAAGAGGAAGAAGGGCTAGTTTTCAATGCACAATGATACCATAGCTAAAGAAGTCTCACAATGGAGCTCTTCAGCCTGAACGTGTGTTAGAGGAAGCACTTATGGTTGCTAACCTCAAGGTGGGCCTGGAGTTCTCCTAGAATTAAAACTGATCTCTGGACAACAGAGGTCATTTCTCCAAAGAAAATGGCAGCTTCAATGAGTGGTCTTTATGGCATCATATTATTGATTTGCTCCCACCCCAAACCCGCTCTTCCCAAGATCATACCCCACCCCTAGAATTTCCCAACCTGGAGTTGGCAACCCAAGTACTACCTTTTCTCTTTAGTGCTCACTGTCCAAAAAAAGGAGGGTGAGTGGACACCAGAAGATCTGTGAAAGGAAAGGAGCTGGTTTTCCAACTTCAATAAATAATTATGGACAGCCTATTTTCATTATTTAAGTAGAAAATATCTTCTATCACGTTAGTGTTGCCAGGCCCTATCTGGCAACCAGTGGGAGACTGGGGGGGGGGACATGGAGGGGGGCTGTCAATGATGGTATGACATCACTTCTGGGAAAATTCTAGAAGAGATATCAAGTCTTTTTAAAAATTGTCAGAAACTCTATGGCAAAAACATAGAGTTTTCAGTGATTCCCAGAGAGGCTTAATGTCAGGGCCAGGTTTTCCCTGGAAGTGACTTCATGCCATAGGACTGACTGCCATGTTTTATTTTATTTTTCTCCCACTGCCACTCTGAGCCAGGGAAGCAAGAGCTGCAGGCTGGCAACTCTACATCACCCTCATGCTTTTTGGACTAGGAGTATCAAAACTTTATCCACCTGAGCACACATACTTTCACAAAAATCATCATATGCAAGGGTGTACCGGTGGGAAAGGATTCCATTTTCCACAGCATAGTGGTAAAAGTAATCCGCCACAAAGACTGCATAGATGACATCGAAGGACTCCCCACTGATGATCTTTTCAGGCGGCCTCAGTACCCAAGTCATCTCTAGACCTGGAAAGGAAACAGAGATTTGGGGGCAACAGATCAAAGCTACATCCACATTACAGAGACTGCTGCCCAAAGATGAATTGCATGCAACTGACCATGTGGGTTCTGGCCTACAAATGGCTTTTTTGGCATAATACATTTGTTAGTTTTTAAGATGCAACAAGATTGTGTGTTGCAGTTTCCCTCAAAGGACTCCTTCGGGCTGAGGATGAGGAAGTCAAAGAACCTGCTTAGTTAGCCCATAAAAAACATGGACTTCTTCTGCTTCTGGTTTCCTACATTTTCAATAGCTGCTAAAAATGATTAAGAAAGGTTTTAGGGATGCCAGTATGAACTGCTGACGGAAGGGCAATACTTGATCGGGGCTTTAATAACAGCTTATTGATCTCAGTTGCTTTTGCATATTAAAGCTTTTGATTCTTATGGAGCCTGTGAACAATTATCCAATGCTGCTATTAGCACTGCATTGTTAATATTGCTCTGGATATGAGCTCCAACAATACATTAATGGCTTACTACAGAAAAATCAAGTAATTAAAGATGATTGTGTATATTCTGCATTTAAAAAAATTCTACACGAAGGTAACCAACGTTGCTTGCAAGAAATGATGAATGCTCATAACTGGCAGGAAAAAAAATAAGCACCTCCTAAAATATGGACTGTGGTTAAGCGATGAGTTGTAGTGAAGTAAAAGCTACTCAGCTCAGAGCCTTTCTACACAAGACGCCTTGACGCGTGTTCGTCAAGTGTAGGAGATGCAATGTTAGCCGGGAAGCGTAGTTTAAAAAGACAGAGCTGCCGAATGCTCCTCAGAGGTTTTGTTCATTTCATCTTCGCCTCCATGAAGGCTCTGCCAATTTCACCTCTCCAGTCTAAAACTGTGTGAGATCACAACCAGAGGACAGAAAGAAATGGAAATGGGCTGGAGCTGCCTTCCAGATCCAAGCTTGGCCTTGGAGAGGTTCTAATGGGCTGAAGTTTCCCTTCTGTCATTTCATAGCCTCTTCACACAGCTCCAGTGTTTAGCAAAGCCTTTGCTGTGCAGTTGGCTCTGTCTTTTTAAACTACCCTTCCTGGCTAACATTGCATCTCGACACGAGTTCTTCATGTGTCAGATGTCTCATGTAGAGAGACTCTCAGACATGGCCAGCAGCACGAATGTTGATGGTGGTACAGGAGGCGGCAACAGGTAAACCAACAGCTACTGCTGATACCACTGGTCAAATTTGAATGACAGACCCCCCCCTCCCCCACAAAGCACTGGCAATGTAATACTTAGATGGCTTGTTGAACACTATAAGAATTTTACCCTGTTTCACTGTCCATTGAGGCATACAAGGTAAGCGATGGCTTATTCACCCATGGAAGGCACTGGCTGACACTGTATTTATCAAGTGATAAATATGTGAGCCTACTATGGAGCAGATGTAGAGGGATGTTAGACACCCCGGCTGGAGTATTGGCACTGACAGGTCTGCATATCTCAACCCATTTTGCAAGCCATTATTAAATGCTTATGTGATCTGGCCCATATGCAATTTATTGGGAGCTTTGAACCCCATTTATTTTTCCGCTGATTAAAAACAATTCTTTCTAACTAAACAGGAACACTTGTGGTTTTGCATTAGTTATAATTTTACCCAAATCCTGGTCCTATTTAAAACTATGCTTTCAAAAACATTAAATGGAACTGCAGAAAGATGAAAGCAACGTGCCTTTTACATACTGTTCACAATCAGCGATTTGCTTTTGAAGGCATCATCTGCTCAAGAGTTGATGGTTTGCTTTTTTTTTGTTTGTTAAATCATTGCAATCGCTGAATGGTTGGAAAGATCAAAGCATGAACACAAGTACAGAAGCTCTCTGGATTAGTTTAAGTGCCTACTGAATGCAGTCTGGTTTGGAATTTGTAAAACCGGAATATAACAGGGTAACATGTAATATCCATGGCCAAAATTGTCTGGGGTACTTACACAGATCATAGCCATTATAATGACAAAAGGGTCACCTTACAAAGCTAAAATCCAGTGCCTGCTTGTCTGAGACCAGAGAGGAGGTTATATACAAGGTCTCCATTAAAAAAGTGAAAGAGTCCCTTAAATAAGTTTTAAGAAGCAAAGCGGCTAGCTCTGTACACATTCCAATGAATGCACACATACCCTGCATGTATGTGCATAATTGGTTTGTAAGAACGAGTCAATGCACATTCACTTTGAAAATAAAACTAGAACCTGTATCTGGATAAATTGTGCATTCAGCTGTATGTATGTTATGTATAGTCAAGTCACTTCTAAGGTACGGTGACCCTATGAATGAATAACCTCCAAAACGTCCTATTATTGACATGCAGCTTCATTCAGGTCTTGCAAACTGAAGGCTGTGGCTTCCTTTATTGAGTCAATCCATCTCATGTTGGGTGTTCTTCTTTTCTTAGTGCTGCCAACTTTTCCTAGCATTCAGTTGTGCTTGTGTTGAATATACAGTAAGAATTATTCAGTGTGCTCCAAAATCAAGAATCTAGAGGAGTTAGCCGTGTTAGTCTGTAGTTGTAAAATAGTAAAGAGTCAGTAGCACCTGTAAGACTAGCCAACTTTATTGTAGTATAAGCTTTCGAGAACCACAGCTCTCTTCATCAGATGCATGGATTGTACCCTACATGGTTGGCTACTACAAAATCAAGTTACATTATGACCCATTAGCCTGCTGTCTATTGCAGGGAAACTTTATGAAGGACACTTAGCGAATAAGCTTAGTGCTTGGGTGTCAGAGCGGCAATTTTTGGGACCAGAACAAGTTGGATTCTGTCATGGGAAATCTACTGTAGATCACTGTGTAGTGCTAAGCCATCTTGTGAATAAATACAAGAAAGTGAGGGGCTCCAAATTGTTCGTGGCTTTTCTAGATCTCAAGGAAGCTTTTGATTCTGTTTCAAGAGACTTACTTTGGGATAGATAAGAGATTGTTATTTTTTATTAAAAAGTTACATCAAAACACTACTTGTCAGGTTACATGCTCTCGTGAAGGAGATCTAACCCCCCAAATTCCAATAAATATTGGGATGAAACAAGGCCGTATTTTAGCCCCATTATTATTCAATCTCTTTATAAATGATTTGGCTCCCTTTTTGGAGGCTATAGATGGCCATGCCCCCAGACTTGGGGCAATCCATGTTCCATTGCTTCTATATGCAGACGATGCAGCTTTACTTCCTCGCAAATCAGTTTGAAAAGACTGTTATCACGCTTTCATGATTACTGCGAAATAAACAAACTGAACCTGAATTTTGAGAAATCGAAAATCATGGTTTTCACAAAAACATGGAAACCTTTAAAATGGAATATAAGAGGTAACAGGATTGAGCAGGTCAAAAGTTTTTGTTACTTAGGAATCCATTTCAATTATAGAGCTAGCTGGGTTCTGCATAGAAGAGAATTGATAAAATCTGGGAACTGCAATGTACTTGCACTCACTCACTTCTTTTTTACCAAGGGCAATCAATTTGTGCCCGCCGCTATTAGAATATTCAACCACAAAATTAGTGCAGGACTGTTTTATGGTGTACCTATATGGATTATGGCTTTTAACAAGGAAGTGGAAAGAGTACAATCCATCTTCCTATGGAAAATATTGGGCCTTCCCATGTGTGTGTCTTATGCAGCCATCTGTCTTGAAACCAATCAAAGACTCGAGACTAAAGCATGAATTAATACTATCAAATGTTGGTTACATCTACGTTTTAAGAATAATGAGGATAGCACATGCTGATGGAGTCTCAGTCATCTATGTGGCTTAACCACATAGAAGAAAAAATTAACTCAATAGGGATTAATATTGAAAATTTACTTTCCCTTACAGAAAAATCAGCTTATGTACTGATCAGACAAAGTCTCCTTGACATCGAGATTCAGAATCTCAGGAGTCTTGTAAAAGGCAGATGTTCACCTCTGGGTTTGGGGGTTTTACCCCATGGGTATAGGACAGAATCCCTTACCTGTTTAATGGCCCCACAATATCACAGAGTGTATTTGTTAGTTCGGTTTAATGTGCTACCTTCTGCGATACTTTATGGGAGATTTCATAAAATGCCATACGCTAACAGGTTATGCACTTGGGCTCAGTGAGACATAGAAACCCTGGGACATGTTTTTTCGTATTATACTTATTACCATGATATATGCCCCATTGATCTGTTGCTGAGAGACCAAATTGGGAAATCTGCTAAATGTAAAATTATCTTCCTATTGGCTACTCGGAACCAAAAGGTGATCGAACCTGTAGCTAAATTTTTGTATCTTGCGTCTATGAGGTGAGTTGTGTGTTTGTAGACTGAGTTTTGACTGCGTGGAGTGTTTTTGTTATTAATATGGATGTAATGCCAATAAAGGTTGCTGCTGCTGCTGCTAGTTACATTACAGTGAACACACACATGATCTGGCACTAGTGCCTTAATAATAATAGTATACTTTGTAAACCACTATGAGTGGGTGTTAAGTTGTGCTGAAGGGAGATATATAAATTGAATGTTGTTGTTGTTAGTAGTAGTAGTAATAAAGTAAACATAAATTGGCTTTTTTTTACAAACAGATGTACGCACATACATGCAGGATGTACATGCATTCACTATAACATATATACACGGCTGATACCAATACCTAAGCCTAAAATGTTTGCAGGTGCTTGTAAACACCAAAGTGCATGCATCAGGAAGCCACAGGCCAATCTAGCTATTTAAGGAAGGAATATCTATCATTCTTGTTGAATGAAGGATATGCTAGAGTGAGACAGGCATGCATGCAACAAATATGACTGCCGTATAAAATGTGGAGTTACTCTGGAGCGGATCAGGGGTTGCATTCATTTTACCTATGAAAGCTGGGAGATGCATGAGAATGCACAGTTCTTATTCGTTTTTACGACACTAAGGATAAATTCCTGGTAAACTGTGTCTGGTTCCTGCAAACCTTTTTAAAATTTTGTTTAGTCACCCTGTCAGTGGACTACATTCCTGGGAAGCTTTTGCAATAAAGTTCTTGCCTGCATGCTGATAATTTTCCTGGATTTGTTTACAAACAGATGTTAATGTTGCTAACTTGGGAATTTGAATCAGATATGAGATGGGAAACACATTGGGAATCCTTTTGACTCCTTATCTTTCTTTCCAGTTTATAGTTCCAGCACAAAGGAAAGATGCGCTCACCTCCACAGTCCACCATGTTAAATTCATCTGGTTTTTCCAGGGGCCAACAGTCATAATCGGTGTTGTCCAAATCATGCCACCCATCAGCTAAAACAGCCTGCCACAAAAGAACATACAGACGCTCTTGCATACCTGAACATGCTTCGCTAAAGTCTTGCATCTACTTTTTAAAAAATGACAAGATAGATGTTCATGCTTATCATTCTGGAACACCGATCACATTCCAGAACACCCTATAGGCACAGAAAAATAATTAAAGTTGGGTTGGGAGAGTTTTCACGTGCTTCTGATTTAGCACATCTGATCTTCACAAGCCCCATGCTTTTCGAGCACAGTCCATGTGAAACCCCTGTCAGTTGGCATCATAGATGCAAAGAGAGAAATTAGGGGGTCGATAGAGATGGTACACTTTGGAACACATTTGCTATCCCGGGCAAGCAGTATCTCAGGTGTTTGCCTCAAGCCTGACTATCACTGGCCTGGATCCTGCAGGCAATGTCAGACAGAAAGCAAACCCATTGTCTTTTTTTGCAGACCACGGGCTGAGAGTAAGGCAAGTCCCCGCAGTTACAGCAGCATTTCAAGGTTCATCTTGAACCTTGCTGGAGCCAGAACAGGTCCCGGAGGCAACAAGGGGCAAAAGTTCTGCCTCTTGCCTCCTTCAGCACCACTGCCAGAGGGAAGCCCCCAGGGACTCTGAGGATTAATAATGAAGACAACTCTTGACTCGGACCACCACTACCAAACCAATCTGTCTCTCCTTCTTACTACTGAACTGTTTGTTATTTAACTGCCTACTCAGTAAAATGGCTAGAGGTTTCAGTCGTATCATTTTCCTCTTCATTAAACAAATGTTTTAAGCATCTCTGTAATATTTGATGGATGCGTGGTCTGTTAGGAATTGTAGAACAGTCTACAACCCGTACTGCTTATGAGAGGTAAAGGCAACAGAAAAAAGGCCAAAACAGAAGTGGGTGTAAGAATGACATTTTTCAGTTTAATGTGGTGGGCATATACCAAGATTCTGAAATGCCTCCAAAAATAAGAAAAGAGGAAAGCATAACAGATGTTTATATTCTATCATCTTCAGAAACAGGTGCATTATAAAATTGGAACACCCTCTACCATATAATATGCATTGTGTGTGTGTGAGAGAGAGAATATTTATATATAAGAAAATGTGTGTGTGTGAGAGAGAATATTTATATATAATAAAATGGATCATTTTGGAACCATCAACATGGATCAAAATGGGGGGGGGGAGGTCCCCATATTGTATTTGCAATTGTTTTACTGACTTTAAAGTTGCTCCTGTCAATGCTGGTGGAGACAGCAACACAGACTAGCAAGAATACACTATTTTTATTGGTTCATTAACAATTTAACAAGAATTTTATTATCTGTTAATTTCATTACAAAAGATATTGTTACATTCATATTTAATCGTGTTGTTAAACAGCACTGTTTTATGATATATTTTTTTTACTCCTACTTCCACCATATAATGCTTTGGGCAAAAAACTAGTCACCAAAATCGAGTATTCCCGCTGCCCCCCTCCGCCCCCCAAATCCTCACTCAGATCTTTATAACTTAAAAATGCTTGACCATGGTTGGATAATGTCCTTCATTTTCATGATTATTATTTCTCCTTTAACATTCAACATACTTTACAATGCTTACACATTTTGTCACTGTGACATGATTCAAATTTCGGATGCATATCATTTTATCCTACTCCACAGTCACTATTTTTTTATAAAATAGCTCGCTGCCAGAACTATTCTAAATAAGCACGGGTTGTTGTTATAGAGGAGTGCCATGAAATGAAGAATGAAGATTACTTACCAGTAAACTGAGGAAGGTTTGGAGCTCTGGACCAAGTGTTGTGACAGCTCTCATTGTCCTGTAACAAACAGGCAAGCATCTGTTGCTGAAGGAGCTGAATTTCCTCCCCAAGGTGGCCTCTCTGTCTTTCCAGCTACTGTTCTTCCTCCCCTCAATACCTTTTCTAATGTAGAATGAGAACTTCAAGTTGAGTGAGGAGGACTTGTCTCTTGCTCTCCCTCTGTGACCAATGACCGAACAGCCTCCCGCTTTCATTGCTTGAATTAGGCTGTGTGAAGAACACACACAGTTCCTATTGCTCTTCATTCCTATGTCTACCTTTTGAATTTGTTTAAAATTCTCAGTGCCCTTGTTGAGAAATCCAGGCTGTACAGGAAGACTGATGAAGCAAATGAATTTTGTGAAGGTGTATAAAGATCAAAGGTATGGGTTTTTTTCCGCATGCAAAACATGTATAGACGATCAGTTTCAGGTTCCAAAAACGGTATTAATAGCAGCAAAAAGAATGATACCTGTTTAAACTCAGGGGATTAATTTAGGGCCTGGCTAAACGCACAACAGCACAAACGTGCACAGCATTGGTTTTTAGGAAGATCATCCTCTGAACACATTTAACTGTATGGGACTTAAGATCAAACGTTGACAATGAGACAACAAAACAGCTCTGTTACGTAACCATAAAATCCCCTTCCTCTTCCATATATGGGTTTTCTCCCAGTACTATTCCTATACCTTTAATGGCTATAGTTGCTTCCAGGTACCCACATTCTGGAACAAGGGTATGAAGTATCCCCTGGGACAAGCACTGAGCCTTCCGCATTCAATTATCTACTATGCTGCGCAAAAGCAGAAGAGAACATAATTGGCTTCTCAACAGGGCTTTTTTTCTGGGAAAAGAGGTGGTAGAACTCTCAAGAGTTTCTGGGAAAAGTGGTGGTGGAATTCTCAAGAGGGCAATGAGGGGAACTGAGGGGTGGAGCCACAAGATGTGAATATTTTCGAGAGGTGCCGTAACTCAGTTCCACCAAGTTCCCGCTGAAAAAAAGCCCTGCTTCTCATCATCATTTCTCAAAATGGCCTAGTTGATACCCATCATGTCTGAATAATCAGAATTTGGAATGAATAAAAATGCTGTTTTTACATGCAGGTAACCTCCGTTCCCAAACACTCCTGGGATTGCCAACCACAGGCCTAGCAACCCTACTAATCTGAAGATTGGAACAACATGACCTCAGATAGCTTCCATAAATAGCTGGCATCCCATCTATAGGACACGTATGCTCTGGTGTATGAGGCCATTGAGTGACAAGAGCTATAGAGGGACATCATCAAAAGACAGGCTGGCAAGACTGGCTGCTTTCCCATGATATAATCATGATGTATATCAGGACCACATTTTTGTCTTCCTTTCCATATAAAAGCAACTGTAAGCAACGTTTTCCCACTCTTGATTGAAATTTGGCAAGGCCAGATGATGTTGCTTTATGGGCAGTATCCAAGCCAGGAGTCGCTAGCGGCCCTCCCTCTATTATCCATCCATCCATTGCTTCCCACTAGAACTGTTTTAGGAAACAACTGTGCAAACATAACAACCCTATGAAGTAGGTAAGGCTGAGAGGTTAAGTTCAAACTCACCCAGGGAGCTTCTTCACTAGCCTTTTTTACTCAAATGGGAGGGCTGTATTGTAGGGATGGGGTCTCAGATGCTTCACTAACGTGTTGGGGATCGTAGACTTGATCACTATTTTTGCCTTATATATTGGCTGCTTCCACACACGTTGGATAATCCACTTTCAATACTCTTTAGTGAACATTTGGAACTGCTTTTCCATGGCTGCTTCCACACACGTTGGATAATCCACTTTCAATACTCTTTAGTGAACATTTGAAACTGATTTCCCATGTGTGGAACAAAAAATCCACTTCAAAAGGATTGTGAAAGTGCATTGAAAGTGCATTATTCAACGTGTGTGGAAATGGCCCATGTGTGGAACAAAAAATCCACTTCCAAAGGATTGCTAAAGTGCATTGAAAGTGCATTATTCAACGTGTGTGGAAATGGCCATTATCTGCTGCTTTAAATATGTACTCCTATGTACAACCAGCGCTCCATGTTGTCTAATGTTAGTCCTAGAATTGATTATGTTTTGCGCCAGTATTTTTTCTACTCTGTCTTGGATCCTTGCTAATGCTATGTCTTTTAAACTTGTATCTGTTTACCTTATGATATTGTATTGAAATGTACTTGATACTGATTGTATTAACCTCATACTGTGTAATCCGCCTTGAGTCTCAGTGGGAAAGGTGGACTATACATAAATAAATAAATAAATAAATAAATAAATAAATAAATAAATAAATAAATAAATAAATAAATAAATAAATAAATAAATAAATGGGGTTTAGAAGATGGATCTTCCCAGTTCTAGCGGTTGCATCTCTGTCTCCCTCCCTCTGTTCCTCCCCATCCCCTTCTACATCTCCTGCAGGTTCTCAAAAACTAGATCCAGTTGTAATTTTTCAGCATGTGTAACTATTTCAAAAGTTACAGGCTAAAGCACAGTTACATTTATGGATACCTGGCCAATTTGAAGTGAAGTAGACCCAGGGGTCATTTCATAGAAAAAGAGCTGGAGGAACTCATTAGCATAACTCATTAGTATATGTCACACCCCTTGATGTCACCAGAAGTGTGTCATTAGCATAACCGATTTGCATATGCCACACCCCTTGACGTCACCTATCCTGGCTATCCTGGCCATTCAGGGCCGAAATTGAACCCAAAATGGCAAAAAGGGGCTGAAAATGCCCAAAAAGTGGATCAAAATGGTCAGGATTGGGCCACTGCTGAGCAGAAGAGTGATCCACTACCCATCAGAGGCCTGATCCGGGCTGTTTCGGGCCCAATCCAGGCTGAAACAGGCCCAAAATGGTTGAGTCAAGTGGGCGGGGCCACCTGACATGTGACCTCTTTGGGGAACTACTGGAACTGCATTCCTGTGAGTTCCCCCTCAAAATGAGCCTTGAGTAGACCTAAGACAGCCAATCTAGAAACTTAAAAGGTAGAAGGTACATTTTCTCAGGTTACTGTATTTGCATTTATCGCTCTTTTTCTCAGAGTGACCCTTAAGCAATCTCTTAAACCCCATTTCAAACCTGCAACTGCTTAACTTGCTATGACTGCAGGTTCACGCCTCTGCAAAGAACGCTTACTAAAATGAAGTTGTCAATCACTATCAGAAGTGACAGCACACATTGTGCTTCTATAAAATACATCTCTTGATAATTGCATTTTAGACATAACATGCCACATTTTGACAAAAGATATAAACTATGGTATATGTGTGATGGAATAATTTCAGGCACTGCTCGGGAAACAGAGAAATTAATTGTTCTTTTACTCCCCTCTAGTGTTTGGAGCCCAAAATAGCATGAGACAAGTCGATTTTCAGTATAAAGTACCTTGCTTGCATCAGAAACTAGAGTTTATGTGTCAGCAGTCAGGAAGATGAAATGGGAATTGAACATACACTCACTATTGCAGTTAAGGGAATCCTGTCTGTTTGTTAGTTACTACTGTTCTGATTGAAATAATGTATTCTTTTTTCTAGGTTTGTCACAGTACATAGGCCTAAATTAAATATCTAGAGGGAAATTCTGAAAGACAAAAAAACTAGGGGACACAGATATGCTCTTACAGCTCTCTAAAAGTTCCATCCCGCTACAGCTACAGGATATCTGAACTAGGCAGCATTCATCCGATGCCAATCAAAGGGAGCAAAATATGTTCGCTGAGGATCCATATGCGCTTTGCAGGATATGACATCTTGGTTTAATTGATGAATGTTTGATGACAGTTTGAGTCAATTGTAGCAGAAGGAAGTGAGTATTTAATCAAGCATGCAAATAGTACATGGTTCCTACAAAGGATTGGAGCTGAAAGGCATTTGGCCAGCACAAAAGCAATCCAACCCAAATGGGGTGTGTGTGTGGGGGGGAAGTCTTGCAAAATTGTGCATTTTTTTTAGAAGGGAATTTCTTTTTTTACATGAGGACTTCAGAGAGTCCTGCTGAATGGTGAGGTACAGACTGCAGATATTTCCACAACTGGGTTTACCTCAGTGCTTTTCACAGCAGGCTTCTCCTCCTCCTGTTAGATTTGGCAGAATTCTGAGGAAAAAATTATTTGTTGAATAAATTATTCATTAACTAAATCATCATCTGCAATTTTTATGCCTTTTCTATGCAGGACATCCATACATTTTTAAAATAGTCTTGGTTTGGGGGCTCATTTCATGAAATGGATTGTTGTTCAGGTTTTAACCGTTTCCGTTATGAATAAAAATTTGCGAAAAGCTGACAACTGAATTCTGCTAATATCATATAGATAAGGCAGAAGTTTCTTCCCTTTGTCATGTTTTCCTCAGATATGTTTAGGTCCCAGTAGTGTTTACTTTTTCTGTCTCATGAATTGGGTTCAACATAACAACTAGCTGAATAGTCGGCCTTCCTTAACAAAAATCTAAAAGGACACACCTGCGTAGATCTAAACAGTACACTTTATACAATACACACGTTTTGTCTGAGATGCCTTCCAACAAAGACTTTTTTTCCTGAAAATATTTCACCATGGCGACAGTTTAAAGTACCCTTCTCTGTCTTTCAAACTATTTGAGAGTATTCCTGGGGAGAAAACCCTCATGTCTCAGATTTTTTTTTAAAAGCAATCACAGGAAATGCTTTTAAAATGCATCCTTTTTTGCAATTTAAATTTGCAAAACAAGATCTTAAACTGTGACTCACCCATCCCATGCACTGCCCCATTTCAGTCTTGTGTTTATCCATTATTGACCAGCAGATGGCAGAAGAACTCAATATTGTGACCTAAATAGCACTTTGAAAAGTGCTTCAAGATTTCTGTGTGCGTGCGTGCGTGCGTGTGTGTGACCAAAGTGCCATAAAAGTCAGTAATTCTCACTGGCACCTGAATGCAGCATAAAGACAATTTTACTGGAATCCTAACACAGGCAGAAATTGCCCTTAAACATGTGGATTTATGGTTTATAACATTTTATCACTCATCGACTTACAGTGCAATCCAAAATAGAGTTACTCCAGTCTAAGCCCATTGGCTCAGACTTAAGGTCAAACTACAAGTGACGAATGACACAGGTTGGACACTTGTCAGCTTCCCTCAAGTTTTGATGGGAAATGTAGGCAGTTTGGTGGAATGTTGGACAAGCGACAGTTGAAAAGTCCATTGGACAGCAGTCGGAGAGCCAAGCTGCAAGACCAGGATGCCTACATTTCCCATTAAAACTTGAGGGAAGCTGACAAGTGTCCTACCTGTGTCAGGCGTCACTTGTAGCTTCTTCCTTAGTCTGGAGTAACTCTTCTTAGGATTGCACTAGGCTTGCCAGCTCCAGGTTGGGTAATTCCTGGAGATTTGGGGGATGGCACCTGGAGAGGGCAGGATTTGGGGAGGAGAGGGACCTCAACAGGGTATAATCCCATAGAGGCCATCCTCCAAAGCAGCCATTTTCTCCAAGGAACTGGTTTCTATGTTCTGGTGATCAATCGTAATTCTGGGAGATCTCCAGCCACCACCTGGAGGCTGGCAACCCTAGATTGCACTGTTAGGTTTGTTGTTTTCAAATAAAAATAAGAAACTGTGCCTACTCTCTAAAAGAAATGGAGTGAGAAACCCAGAAATAAGAAAAACTTGGGGCAGACGGGGAGAAATGTCTAACATACCATGCCTATGTTTTTAAGAAAAACACAGAGATAACTATTACGAAGATTTGTCCTTGAAAAAATGAAGTCCAGTGATTTACATGACAATCCCAGGAGATTTTTCAAATACTGCTATTTCAAAGAATAAAGCAAGTAAAATCAAGCTGAAAACAGTGCAAAATAAGAGATGAAGTTATGGAATCATCACAAATATTTTTTGAGTGCAAAATGCAAGATAAGCAATCCCAGATGTACCTATGAGAAATGTAACACAATCAAAAGTCTGGAGGGTCTCTCAAATGATCCGAATATATTTCAGTTACTCCCTCTTCTGCCCACACCATTAATTAGCTCTCTTGCTGTATTTTTTCTGGGTCTCATAAAAATTTGGGTTATTATTGCATCTAAAAAGTTGTAAACCTTTCTCTCAACATTAGCCCAAAGGCTTTTATCTCATAAACTGCAGAATAGCAAGATGGCTATTTTGTAAAGCAGAATCTATAAGATTTTGCTGTCATACTTTTCCAGGGGACGGGCTGAGGCTCTGTGGAAGAGCCTCTGCTTTGTATGTAGACGGTTCCAGGTTCAGTCTCCAGCATCTCCAGGTAAAAGGACCAAGCTGCAGGTGATGTGAAAGACCGCTCCCCTAGACCCTAGAAAGCAGCTGCCAGTCTGAGTAGAAAATACTGACCTTGATGGACTCATGGTCTGATTCAGGGTTTTTTTCCTGGGAAAAGAGGTGGTGGAACTCAGTGGGTTGCCCTCGGAGAAAATGGTCACATGGCTGGTGGCCCCGCCCCCAGTGGCGCGGAGGGCAATCTAAACTCCTGTCTGTCTGGAGATCAGGGGGAGGGGCCACCAGCCATGTGACCATTTTCAAGAGGTTCCAGAACTCCGTTCCACCGCGTTCCAGCTGAAAAAAAGCCCTGGTCTGATTCAATATAAGGCAGTTTCATGTGTGCTCAAATGTCTCACTTCTGAAGCAGCCAGTGAGGTACTAAGAAATTAAAAAATACCTCCCAAGTTGTCTTTGCTGATTTGGAAAACGAAGACAATAAACCCTCATATTTCCCTGCTGCAAAGAGGTAGGACCAGGGGAACGAATTCAAGCATTTATGTTTATGAGACGTCCATGCTAGTTCAATATAAAGTTTGCTGCAGTATAAGCATTCCGAAAGAAAGGGTTTCAGACATATAATATGAAATCCAGTCAAGCAGGCAGAAAGAAGATGGCTCTAATCCAAAATAACGTGTGCAGAGTAGCCGGAACGATGTCTGTGAAATCCTTAAAAAAAACCCGAAGCCTCAGCAACTTACTGTTGGATAGAAAAGGGCATACAGGGCTGACTGATGGGAGCTCAGCTTGTTGAGTAAGGGTAGTATGTCATGTTGCATTACAAAGGGAAGCTTGTTTATGCACCTGTTTGCTATCTCCATCCAGGTTGGCATTAAGGTTGCCAAAAATGTCTTGGGAGATTTTTGGAGATTTGGAGGCAATGCCTGGAGATGGGGGAATTTAGCAAAGGGAGGGAGCTAGGTGGGAATGTGATATCACTCTAGGACTTCTTTTTCTCTTAAACTCCCTGGTATACCATAGAGACCACCTGCTGAAGCTGCCATTTCCTTCAGGGGAACTGATCTTTGTAGTCTGAAGATCAGTTGTAAATCTGGAAGATTTTCTGGCCCTGCTTTGAGGTTGATAATGATACTAGGCATACACACACAAATGCCCGATTCCATATGTATATGGTCACCAGCTGCATCAGGGTAAATGGGTTTCAGCAGAAAAAATTAAGCGCTCCCAAACAATATGACTTACAAGATACTACAAGACACATTTACTTGGAAGCGAGGCCTGAGCTACAGATGATGGTAAAAGATAAGTGTGGTTAAACATATAAAAAAGGGACAGTGTGATTTAAAAGACAATATGGAGGGACTCATATGAGAGCCATTGCGGAACAGTGGTTAGAGACTTGCAGAGCAATCCCATGCAGAGTTATTCCCATCTAAACCCATTGAAGTCAATGAGTTTAGATTAGGGTAACTCTGCATAGGATTGCGCAGTTGGATTAGGATTTGGGAGAACCTGGTTCAAAATCCACATGCAACCATGCTGCTCATTGGGTGACCTTGGATCAGACATTCTCTCTCAGCCTAGCCTACCTTACATGATTGGAGGAGGGGCGTACCATGTTTATAATCCTGAACTCTCCAGAGGAAGATTGGGATTATAATATGACAGCTAGCTAGAGTCTTCCCCCAATGCTCTTTTTGCAAACAAAGCAAAGCCCCGAAAGAAAGGGGAGATTGCAGAATGTAACCTGGATAGCCCAGGCAAATCTGATCTCATAAGATCACAGAAGCTTAAGCAGGGTCAAGTTGGTTAGTAGTTGGATGGGAGACCTCCAATGAAGACCAGGGTTGCAGAGACAGGGAATGGCAAGCCACCTCCGTTAGTCTTTTGCCTTGATATCCCTGCTAGGGGTCGCCATAAGTCATCTATGACTTGACTTGAAGGCATTCTCCATCTCTTTCTCTCAAGAAGGTATCGCTGAGGAGGGTTCAGCATTCTCTTCTCACCTTTTTTCTACCTCACTTCCACCTTCTGTATAACACGTGATTGGAATAAATAGACATAGGTCCAGGGCTTTTTTTCAGCGGGAATGTGGTGGAATGGAGTTCCAGCACCTCTTAAAAATGGTCACATGGCTGGTGGCCCCGCCCCCTGATCCCCCTGTCAAGCGGTGTGGGAGGGCAATCTAAACTCCTCTCTGTCTGGAGATCAGGGGGTGGGGCCACTGGCCATGTGACCATTTTCACCAAGGGCAATTTAAACTTTTAAAAACTCCCCCCTTGTTCCAGCTGACCCAAAGTGACGTCTTTGTGCACTCTTGAGTTCCATCACTGAGTTCCACCACCTCTTTTCCCAGAAAAAAAGCCCTGCATAGGTCTATTGTTGTTGTATGCAGTTCTGCCGTAAGAGTGGGATTTCCTATAACATGCTTCATGTTGAGTCCTCACTACTACGAGTGGATATGATTCAGCCCCCACAAGGCAGCGGGTGAGGGAAGGACTTCCAGGGACCAGGTTGGAGTCAGCAGCTGACATGATCTTTCTCTCAAGAGGATAAATACAACACACAAAAGACTGCAACACTTTCCTGTCAACAATAGATGCCGCAGAATAAAATGGGACTTACTCCTGAGTAGATTTGCATAGGCTTTCTCTCAATGTGTGGCAGTGGACAGTGCCCTCATGTCATACCTCACTTATCATGACCCCTAGCGGGGTTTTCATGGCAAAAGACTCAGGGCCAAGCTACAAGTGACAAATGACACTAGTTGGACACTTGTCAGCTTCCGTCAAGTTTTGATGGGCAATGTAGGCAGCTTGGCTCTCCGACTGCTGTCCAATGGACTTTTCAACAGCCACGTCCAACATTTCGCCAAGCTGCCTACATTTCCCATCAAAACTTGAGGGAAGCTGACAAGTGTCCAACCTGTTTCATTCGTCACTTGTAGTTTGGCTCTTACAGAGGCGGTTTGCCATTGCCTGCCTCTGCATGCCTGGTCTTCGTTGGAGGTCTCCCATCCAATCACTAACCAAGGCCAACCCTGCTTAGCTTCTTGGATCTGACAAGATCAGGCTCACCTGGGCTGTCCACGTCAGGGCAGCTCTCAATGTGTACTTGCTTGAAATTAATGGGGCTTATTTATGAATAACTGGGAGCACAAAAGAAACAATTCCAAAATTCAAATGCGTGCACGCATTTATTTGCTTAGCTTCTTGTACCGCTTGTACAGCATGGCTCTTTGAGACAGACAAAATTTCCTGCCTATGTGTCTTTAGTAATGTTAGACGTTTATTGCTGTATGAGAGCATTGCTAATACTTTTTTTTTAAAAAAAAGCTAGCTTTGTAGACTGCTGAAGCAATATACCTTTGGAAACCATACAAGATGCATTTCAAAGAAAAATCCAGTCCCTCAATTGTCTATAAATAATATGCTAACTCATACTGATGCAGACAAAAGGTTTCCAAATCCTTAATCTAAGAAAATCAGTCTAACGTCTCTTGAATCACCAATCCCTTAAAGCCAAATAAACCCACTGGAAAGTCTTTGAAGACCTAATATATAGGGATACATCACAGGGGTCAATTTTAATATGGGTTTGTTTTTATTTGATTTTGGTTTCAGAATAAGCGTCTTGACAGCATACAATGAAGCTGTGCTTGACAATAATGAGACACAGAGCTACGAAGAGGGAATAGAAGAAAACAGCTTTGTTCTTATCAAGCGTATTCTGTTCATAAAGGTTTGGTGGTTCTACACAACACTATTACAGCTGGGAATTCTGCTGTAGGAAAAGAATAGGACCAAGTCTCTGCTGTTCCTAGGATTTAATAGATCAGCAGTGCCATCAAACACACACACATTTCTTAGGGAGTAAGCATTGTGTATTACCACTTTTTCAGCAGTTCCTTTATGGCACCTTTGTAGCAGTTTACAACACTGTAGCCCTAGCAACCAGCTGAAACTGAAAAAAGGCTCTCTTCGGTGACTAACAAACTATACATACATTTTCCAACATTTCTGATCACAAGGATGGAGCCTATACGGATATTTATTTATTTATTTATTTATTTATTTATTTATTTATTTATTTATTTATTTATTCAATTTCGATTCCGCCCTCCCCGAACTGGCAGGCTCAGGGTGGATTACATTCTGTAAAACAGCACACTAAAAAACGTACATTTTACAGTTTTCAAACAAAAATATAAAATGGTGCAATATAAATATTTTAAAAGGTACAAGAAAGCAGCGCAGGAGCAATCAGTGAATCGATCAGTCCGCCACCTAATCCGCCATATTAAAATTACTTGCGCAGTTGGTTAAAAGGTTTGATGGTGGATGCCTCTGGCAGGGACGGCGTTCCCCTTTATTTGGCTGGTAGGGCCCCAGCACAGCCTCAACCGTACGCCTGGCGGAACAGCTCTGTCTTACGGGCCCGGTGGAGGGATAACAGGTACCAACCTTCAGACTACAGAGATCAGTTTCACTGAAGGGGCAGAGTCTATGATATTATATCCCCTATGAACTCCCTCTCCTCCTCAAACTCCTCCCACCCCAGGTTTCAACTCCAAATTTTCATAAACTAATCATGAGAGGGGATGGCGTATGCACCGTCTTTCCCGGCCATATTGATCTGAATTGGGCTGTAAATATTTGGGAATTAGTTCCAGTAGGGAACTCACATGCTGACATCTGACTAGACGAGCAGGTCAGACCTGCTATAAACCTCCTAAGATTTACCACTCCCCCCCCCCCATTTTTTTGAAATCACTTAACAGGCTGGCAGGGAGGAAATGAAGGGGGTTAGCAGAATCTCACTGATGTGTGACATCACTTCTGGTGCAAAACTGGAAATGATGTTATGGTTTTGGGGAGACACTAGGATTCACCCCAAACTGAAATGTAACCATAGAGTTTTAAGCAAATCTCAGAGTGTTGCTCCAACACAATGATGTCATTTCCAATTTGGGGCAAGAAGTGGCTTTGTACTTTGACCCACCAGAAACTTGTCTCGACCCCCAAATTTTTCCAGGTGGCTACAGCTAGCTATGCTACATCTGACTAAACCTGACCCAAATACTATCATGTAGTTAGGTCCACTAATGTTGCTTTAGGTACATTGCCTAAGTTTTTGCATGGATAAAATAGATAGAATTTTGGGGGTCAATAATAGTTTATACATTTAAGCAGAAAAGTGCTGTGCCCTTCTCACAATGCAATATACTGCAACTGTTCATATTTACCTAGGACAGTCCTGATTTTCTGGAACTTGGCCCTGGTAAATCAGTGTCCCAGTTTTGTCCTCCTTTTTGTTTGCTGAGAATACCTTATTAAAATTCTGTTAGGGATAAAGGTCTCATTCTTCAAGGTGCAGTTCTTGTTCCCCCAGGTCCCTAGGTGTTAAATATCCTGAGTGTAAAGATGTGTATGTGTGTCTGGGGGTGGTGGTGGTAATTTTCTGATGCATGTGGCCTTAAAGGCACCATGCACGCCCCTGTACTGTCAGCAATTTTACCCACTGCAACTGCTGGAATATATCGTGAACCCTTGGTAACATCTTCTAGGACAATTGTGTCTCTCTCGTACCAAATGAATCACATGAATGGTTTCATTCTGTGGTCTGATTATCTGTCAAATTCCCTCTGCTGACCTATCACCCAATTTTCACATACAATTAATAACTGGATGATACCCCAGTAATTCGGCGATTGCTCTGTAGATGGCACTGCTGTCCTCAGCTTAAGTCACTCATGGACTCCTGGCGATGAGGATTTACCTGAAGTTCCATTAACAGGTGGCTTGCTGTTAAGTATGATGGATTACAAAGCATCTGGGAGATACTGTTCTCTGGCCTAAGGGTTATTTCTCATTATCTAAAAGAAGACAGAGACATACTCAACCTCCCTTTTGAACCATAGAGAAAGAAGAAGCCTAACTTTTTTTCCAGTAAAAAAAAAAAGAATTTAAAATGGTGGGCATCTAACACAGGCTCCAAAACACCTCAAATACTAAAAACAGCCCAGTATGGGTCAGGTATTGTGAAATATACAATACTGTAAGAATCTGAGTTCATCTCTGTTGCACTGTACACTTCAAATTCTACCATCTTGCCTTGGAAGTTTCAAAGAAGCGGGCCCCATTTAACTGATGGAAGTAGCCAGGGCTTTTTTTTCAGCTGGAACATGGTGGAATGGAGTTCCGGAACCTCTTGAAAATGGTCACATGGCTGGTGGCCCTGCCCCCTGATCTCCAGACAGAGGGGAGTTTAGATTGCCCTCTGTGCCACTGGAAACTCCCCTCTGTCTGGAGATCAGGGGGCAGGGCCATCAGCCATGTGACCATTTTTGTTGAGGGCGATTTAAACTTTTAACCCCCCCCCCCTTGTTCTAGCTGACCCAAAGTAACATCATTGGCCATGGGAGCATGCACGCACTTTGCGTGCACACATGTGGTACCAAGGGCACCACGTCCCACCAAGAGTTGCCCCCTGTGCTGGCAACCCACTGAGTTCCACCACCTCTTTTCCCAGAAAAAAAGCCCTGGAAGTAGCTATGTTGCTACTGTTAACACGGCTATATCCCCTTCTCTTGATTTTTATAATTATTTTAGATTTGGCATGCTAATTCCACTGGTAACAGCATTACTTCTCTGCTTGAAATTGTGAGAAACTAGAAGGAGCTTCGAACTGATGACTTACTGAATGTATGCCTTTGGGAAATTATCCATGCTTATGCTTTTTTGTAACCAATATGCAATGTTAGTATTTTGCAGCTCATCTTTGCTTTATGGAATCCTCGGCTGGGGGCATAATGATGGGGCTGGGGGTGATTCTGTCCACTTTGAAGACCATGCAAAGACAAGCTGCAACAAACAGATGAATCTGCTCCATTGTTTGCAGAGAACACAAGCTACCGAGCAGAAAATACTTTTCTGTGTTTGCGGGGAACATGAACTGACCTGACTCTCCTACACCTCTGTTCTGCTACACTGGTATCTTGGCTATAGTGCTGGGAAACTCTGGCCAAGATGCCGAAGATGCCCCTGGATCAGGCCCCACCAAGTTTTGAGAATCAGCCAACCGCAACCTGTTGAAGAAAAAGAAGTTGTCGCCAAACCATCCCAATGTACAACAAAATAGAGCAACACGGTAATGTAATTGTCACAACAGAGAATCTCCCGTGTGGTATTATGTCTTCACAATTGTTTTAATAAAGGATATATTAATTGAGTACTGTTTCACAAATTTGTTTATACAGAGTAAGGGATGTAATAAACAATTTGTATATTCTTTTGTTTCTCTTGACACAACCATATACTACACCATATATTGCAACCTCCCTAGACCTCAATTATACAGGCATCTTATGCGTTCTAAAAACAATTCAATAAAGTGTCCCGTGCTCAAAGTGCTATCATGGATGTTATTAAAGTGCAATTGCTTTTGGCATCCTATGACACTATTTCTCATATAGAACTCGATTTGCCTTGCATACAGGTACAATACAGGTACAGTATAAGGGTAATTCCAGACACTGTGAATGTCACAGATCAAAAAGACCTATAATCATAGGTACACGTAGTTGGTTCTGTGACTGCATTCTCTAACGGACGGTCCAGATCCTTGTAAGGTCCGTTTCCAAGCTTCTTTCTCAAAGAGCACAGATGCTGGAAAATACACATAACAATATAATACATTCCCAAATTTTAAAACATACAATAGTATATTCATATTACAATATACTCACTCAAAGATTCATCATAGTTAACCTTCCATATCCCTCTTTGATTTGTCAATTACTTCCATTTGTGTCCCATTGACTAACAGCTGTATTATCTACAGAAAGCCATCCACACCCTAATCACACAATCTCCGTCCTTAAAGTAACATTGTTATTATCCCGGAAAGCAGGTGTAATCGTTGGCTATATTTAAGCCATTTGGCATAAGAGTGTTGAGTTTATATATCCAGAATGTCTCCTTTTGATGCAACTCCCTATTTGCTGCTATGTGTTCTTTCTTCCGAGTTTTAAATAAAACGGTGAACAACATTTCCCTTTCACTATGCTTTTTTTCTAGATAATGCTGGACCAAAGGAGCCTCTGCTACATTATTCTTAATCCTAGACTGATGTTCACTGAGTCTCGTTCTAATGGAACGTGCAGTACTTCCCACATACAATAATCAACATGGGCATCTCAGGGCATATACCACTCCTTCCGTGCCACAGTTAACAAATTCTTGTGTGGTTTCAATTCCTAGTTGATTCAAGTCTTCTGTGGTCATTATTAGGGAGCACTGTTTACATCTACCACATCTGTACAGACCTCTTGGTAGTCCTGTACCCCTTGGGTCATTGTCATAGTTCAAGTCTGAATGTATGATCTGATCTTTAATATTCCGTGTCCGTCTAAAGGCTACTAAAGGAGGGGTCCCACAGCCCGGGATGTCGTTGACAAGTGGCCAATGTTTCAAAATTGCCCTTCTAATAGCATTGGCTTTATTGCTATAATCAAAGACCCCCACAATTCGTTCCCCTGTTGTTCGTTCCTTTGGTGTAATTAAATCTTCCCTGGCTGTTCCATCAGCACGTAGTCTGGCTTTAATTAAAACCCTATCAGGGTATCCCCGTTGTTTAAGATGTTCCTGCAAGATGTTACTTTGGGCAATATAATCAGACTCCCTGGTGGAATTTCTTTTTAGTCGTAAAAACTGACCCAACGGTAGATTAGCCCTTAGATGTCCTGGATGAAATGATCTATAATGAAGTAGTGAATTCTTGTCTGTTCTCTTCTTAAACGGTTTTACTGCCAAGGTTCCATCCTCCTTCTTGTATACTGTCACGTCCAGATAGTCCACGGACTCCCTACTAGTATTCCAAGTGAACTTGATGTTGGGGTGTATACCATTCATCCAGTCCCCCAAATTCTGAATATCAACATTCTCATTCATCACTAGGAAAAGGTCGTCTATAAAACGGACAAATATGATAATGTCTTTCCAAAATGGATTAATTGCAGGATTGCAAAAAAAATCCTTTTCCAACCATCCCATAAAGAGATTTGCTATACAAGGTGCTGCGGAGCATCCCATCGCAACTCCTCGGAGCTGAACATAAAAGTTGTCCTCCACTCTGAAATAATTATTTTCTAATATTATCTCTAACAGTGATATCAGAAAAAAGGTGGGTGGATGTAGAGACTCCCTCTGATCTAAGGAACACATAGCAGCAAATAGGGAGTTGCATCAAAAGGAGACATTCTGGATATATAAACTCAACACTCTTATGCCAAATGGCTTAAATATAGCCAACGATTACACCTGCTTTCTGGGATAATAACAATGTTACTTTAAGGACGGAGATTGTGTGATTAGGGCGTGGATGGCTTTCTGTAGATAATACAGCTGTTAGTCAATGGGACACAAATGGAAGTAATTGACAAATCAAAGAGGGATATGGAAGGTTAACTATGATGAATCTTTGAGTGAGTATATTGTAATATGAATATACTATTGTATGTTTTAAAATTTGGGAATGTATTATATTGTTATGTGTATTTTCCAGCATCTGTGCTCTTTGAGAAAGAAGCTTGGAAACGGACCTTACAAGGATCTGGACCGTCCGTTAGAGAATGCAGTCACAGAACCAACTACGTGTACCTATGATTATAGGTCTTTTTGATCTGTGACATTCACAGTGTCTGGAATTACCCTTATACTGTACCTGTATTGTACCTGTATGCAAGGCAAATCGAGTTCTATATGAGAAATAGTGTCATAGGATGCCAAAAGCAATTGCACTTTAATAACATCCATGATAGCACTTTGAGCACGGGACACTTTAATGAATTGTTTTTAGAACGCATAAGATGCCTGTATAATTGAGGTCTAGGGAGGTTGCAATATATGGTGTAGTATATGGTTGTGTCAAGAGAAACAAAAGAATATACAAATTGTTTATTACATCCCTTACTCTGTATAAACAAATTTGTGAAACAGTACTCAATTAATATATCCTTTATTAAAACAATTGTGAAGACATAATACCAGACAGGAGATTCTCTGTTGTGCCAAACCATCCCAAACAGAAGGCCACTCCCATGAATCTGGCTGATTTCCACCATCAACCATTCCTAGAAAGGAGAAGGGCATAAATCACACAGGCCAGAGGCACAAAAAGGTATAAAAGGGTATGGGAGGAGCAAAATCTCCTTTACCAACTGCTGAGATTCTCCAATTTGAATTATATCAGCTGCATCTAAAGCTGGCCTAGGAATGTATTAGGTATTAAAAGTTTAATTGTATATGGCCAAAGGCCATATTATCTGATCCTTGAAAGTTAGTTTGGCATGTAAATAGTCTCAGACATCTAAACTGAATAAAGACAGTGCCAATATTGTGTAAACCAAACAAACAAATTTGCAATGAAAACAGGTAGAAGGAAAGCAACGGCAACATCAGTCAGTCAGGGTTTAATTGTATATGGCCATAGGCCGTCACAATACAGAGTTAAGAACAATAAAAGTAGGAATTTATCATACAAACATAAAATACAGTTATTAAAATAACAAAATAAAATACAATTAAAATAGAACCTTAATAAATCCAATTATTCAGACCAGTATTAAAATACAGTACGATTATAAGCATCTGAAATGAGACCAAATAGTTACAAAGAAAATTAGTTTTCTGAAACAATAATCTTGGCCCTAATACTTTTTGCAGCTAAGGCAAACAAGGATACTCTGCTAGTGACAAATGAATCAGTATCAGATAACAAAAAAAACCAATTTGTCAATATCAAAGGTAAAGTTGCGCCCCACTAACAAATTAGCAAGAAATTTAGCTCTAGCCTCTGCATACATGGGACAAAATAAGGTGTAATGTAGGAGATCCTCAGGAACTGAAGCACCACATATACAGAGACAAAGAGCCATTGGGGTTTGAAGGTATCTTCCTGTAAGTAAAGCTGTCAGCATTTTTTGAAAGCACAGAGAGGTAAATGATTTTCCGAGATTTTGGAATGTGATGTTCACTAAATAAGGAGATCTAACGTGATCTCTTTTGAACAGTTTAAACCAGGGGGAGGAGCTGGATTGAGAAATTGTAAGACTGTCCAATAGAGCATCACATCTGTAGAACCAATTTCGTAAGTTGGAGCCATTGTTTGAACCCCCCCCAGCAAATCATCTGGGATGGAAGAGTGAACAAGAATGCTGTTGCAGCAGGCTGCCCAGGGTGAGTCACTGTGTGTCATCAGCTGAAAGCATCGCTTGCTGAAAGTGTTGGTAATAACAGTATTACCCTTGCTCCAGAATTTAATTATGGCCTAGGAATGTACGGAGCTGCTCCTGCGTTTGAGTGGAATACAATGAGGTCCTTTTGAATTTCCTTGGTGTAAGCTTAATAAACATTACTTTTGTATCCAAGAACTTACTGCCAGGCCTTTTCTCCTTCTCCATCTATAGGGAAAGGTCCCACTGGGTCAGAGTTGATTTGGGCAGATGTCTGATCACCCTCGCTGCTCGTTTGCACTGGGCCTAGGCGCATTTGGCCCTGACAATATCATTAGGGCTTTTTTCCTCCCAGTATTTTATTAACAAGTTGTGTTATTCAACGTAAAATATGTTTCCATAATCTCTTATTTTTAGCAACTCAGTTGCTCATCTACATCTGCTATGGATTACATTGTTTCCCAGTGGAGACAAAAGATATATCTAGATGTCCAGACAGAAAATATTCAGTGGATCTTATTTTTCATACATGGGCAGAATCCCAAGACACCAAAGCACGGCAGACAGCTGTGACTTCCCATGTAGCTGACCTTCTGCACATAGGAGACAGTTGTAAACAAGCCTGTCTTTTCTCTTGTCCTGGAGTTTCTCTCAGAGAATGAAATCCTCATGCTAATCTTGTGTCTCTGTCATTCGCTGAAGGGAACCAAATGGCATGTTTTAGCACCGCCAGCACTACCACTTGCTTAAACAAGGTTGCTTCCATGTGGCACGTAGCAAGTATTCTCCACTTTATATTTCCACAGGTATCTGGCTCTGTGGAGAGCCAGCTTGGTGTAGTGGTTAAACTTAAGAGTGCGGGACTCTAATCTGGAGAGCCGGGTTTGATTCCCCACTCCTCCACTTGAAGCCAGCTGGGTGACCTTGGGCTAGTCACAGTTCTCTGGAGCTTGGGCTAGTCACAGGGTGTTTTGTTGTGGGGATAATAATGGCATACTTTGTAAACTACTCTGAGTGGGCATTAAGTTGTCCTGAAGGGCGGTATATACATTGGCCGTTTCCACATGGCTTACCTTCTTCCAGAAAACAGCATCTTCATGCGTGAAATCACGCGAGAAGACGCTGTTATCATGCAAAATCGTGCGAGAAGACACTGTCTTCCATGATAACAGCATCTTCTCATGCGATAACAGCATCTTCTTGTGTGATTTCGTCCGTGAAGATGCTGTTTTCTGGAAGAAGATAAGCCATGTGGAAACAGCCATTGAATGTTGTCGTTGTTGTTATCATCTGATCCTATAGGACACTCGGCTTTCTAGCTCCTGTTCCTCCAATCCCCATATGGCGGAACAGAATATTGAGGTATCCCTTCTCCTGACAGGGGCTAGCTTCATTCCTGTTTCGTTAATCCTTTTTCAAAGAAATTGCACATGTTCCAAAGTTCATTTCAAATCTATAGTCCTTCAGTATCCAGCAAAGTATTCCCTGTGGTGTTCTAAAGACTGGACATTCTATAATTTATATGCATTGATATCAGCACTAGGCTTTTATAGTTCGTAGTCAGCTTCAGGATTTCTGTGAAAATATTGACATAGGATTTATGACATATGCGTGGAGTGGATTGCACCTTTCGGGTTATGAGTTTGATTGTATGTAACTCCATCAGCACATAACACTTTATTAAGTATAAAAAAGAATATATGACTGCCAAAGTGGAGTGAGAGTGGTTGGAGCTCGGGGTAGACTTAGATCCTTTTGTTTTTGTGCTCATACCCACAAGACCCTCTGTTGGGTTTTTTGAAACCTCTAGATGAGGGCTGGCAATCTCCCAGAATTACAACTGATCTCCAAACAGAGATCACTTTCCAGGAGAAAATGGCTGCTTTGGACGGTGAACTCTATGATATTATACCCTGCTGAGCCCCCTTCCTTCCTCTAACCCTGCCTTCCCTAGGATCCACCCCTAATATTCAAGAAGTTCCCAACCTAGAGTTGTCAATAGGGGTGTGCATAATGGAAAAAAAACTGAGCTGAAATTACACACAGAACTTGGGGGGTACATATAGTTAAAGCAGCTTCTAGAACTGAGAACCAAATCTGGGAAATGAGGCTATAACAACTCCCCCCGCCCTGCCAAAAATTGTGTGTGTTTCATTTTGGTACTTACCACACAGAGGCTGCACAGGCAGGCCAGGCAGTCAGGGGCCATCTGGCAGTATCTTGTTTTCCTTAACAGCAGGTCTGTCTGCGCATGCAACCACTTGGCTCCAAAGGAAAGAGAGCCCTTAGCAATAACTCCATTGGCAGGAAGGAGATGTGTGTGGTGCGCATGAGTGCATCTTTTTTCAGAGTTTCCTGGGCAATGGCATTGAGTGGTTCCTAGGAATTAAAGGTTTGCTTTACACAGGGGAGGGAAACAGCAGACAGACAGCATGGTGCCATTCCTTTCCTTGTCTTTTTACGCACAACGCAAAGGAAGGCCGGCCCATCAACATCCATGAGGGCATGCTCACACAACTGCGGTTGAGAAGAGAGGGGTCTCCTTCTTCCTCTCAGTCCCTGGCTGCTGCACAAGCTCATGTGATATAGATTTGGGTGAAAATGGGAAAGAAAAAGCGATTATTAAAGGAGAGCCAGGAGATACCAGGTTGGTTCATGACCATTCAGTGGACTTTGTAGATGCACAGCCCTAGTTGGCCACCTTACTCAGGAGGAGTCTAGGCCATGGTGACTCACTGTCTCCTTTTGTTTGTTTGCTTCTTCATGCATGCGTGCTATAGTGGAAGAGCATCACTTTTTTTTTTAAAAAAAAGCCCTATGGTGCCAAAGCAGAAAAAAACTTAGGAAAACAACACTTGCAAGGGGCTGACAATGGAAAAAAGACCAAGCTGTAGAAAAACTTCCATGTGGAAACAGCCACTATGCAAACTTGCTGCAGGGTTGCTTCTATTAACAACAACAGTATGCTTATATACTGCCCTTTTGGACAGATTAGTGGCACACTCAGAGAGGTGAACAAAGTCAGTATTATTATTATCCCTGCACTACAGCTTGAGAAGTGGGGCTGAGAGATGTGGCTTGCCCAAGGCCACCTGCAGAGCACATGGCAGTAGTGGGAGTAGAACCAGCAGAGTGCTGACCTGGAGCCCAGCCACTTAACCACTAAGCTATAGCAGCAGCATTTATTTATTTATTGGTTAAAGGGGAATCGAAGCAAGAAGTGAGAGTTAAGTGAGTTATTTATTTATTTATATCCTTTCCCCCTAGTGGAGTCCCAAGGTGGTTTACATAATTCTCCTCTCCATTTTATCCTCACAACAACCCTGTGAGGTAAATCACTGGCCAGGTAAAAGGAAGCAGGGGCAGAGGCTGGGAGCGGGGATCCCTCGCCCCCACTGGGAACCCTAATTTGCACACTGCTAATGACTGTGGAAGAAGCTGAAAGAAGTTTCGACAGGCTTGCACTCAACAGAAAATGCAGGTGTTCTACAATGGGACAAGAAGGGTTAAGTTACCTTGCCGTCTAATCCATTGAGTGTGACCTTGCAAAAGAAATGGACTTTGGAGGCTAATTCATGATCTTGTGGTGAAAAAGGATAGAAGAATAAAGCTTTAAGTTAATTGGCCTAATATTTGCATCTACACAGGGCTTTTTTTCTGGGAAAAGAGCTGGTGGGTCTCAGTGGGTTGCTCTCGGAGAAAATGGTCACATGGCTGGTGGCCCCGCCCCCTGATCTCCAGACAGAGGGGAGTTTAGATTGCCCTCCGTGCTGCTCCAGTGGCGTGGAGGACAATCTAAACTCCCCTCTGCCTGGAGATCAGGGGGCGGGGCCACCAGCCATGTGACCATTTTCAAGAGGTTCCAGAACTCCGTTCCACCGCGTTCCAGCTGAAAAAAAGCCCTGCATCTACATCAGTCCATTAAATATTTTTAAAAGGACATTGACAGGATAATCCCTTTGTAGTGACCAAAAAGTTACAACATAGTAACCATGTAGGACTCTCAGGCTGGGTGTTATTATTAAACAAAAGTTGCTAAAGCATGCATTTTTAAAAAATATCTGACGAAGAGAGCTGTAGTTCTCGAAAGCTTATGCTACAATAAAGTTAGTTAGTCTTAAAGGTGCTACTGGACTCTTTACTATTCAGAAATGTAGAATATTTAACAGTAATTTCATAACTAAAACAAACTTTTCTCATGGTTCATGAGATTGTATGAATGGGTTGAGGATTTGTGGTGTTGAATGGGGGGGGGGCATTTTACAAGTTTGTACTGGGCCCGAAAAAATAATGCTTGGGCTGTGATTGGCAGTCTGTATGCACCTAGTCATTTTTTAGTATGTTTATGAGAAGAGATGGCATTGGAGTATAACACAACGGGACCATTGTCACCTTGAATTCTGAGGAGACTCTTTAAGGCTAAAAAGCTTCATAAAGAAGTTATTACTGAACATTCTTTGAAAGTGCAATAAACATAATTCAACATGCCCAAATACACCAGGGGGCACTGTTCAGTCATGGAATATTTTGAACCACATCTTTCTTTACATCTCTCTCTCTTCACCAGCTTTCAAACTTTATCCTGCTCATACATTCTTATCAGAGTTTTAGCATAGGGAGTAACTGGTTATAAGAATAACAAGGATTTCGAAATACATGTTGCAGGAAAGCTATGCACAACTGAAATTTGAAATTTTCCTTTTACTGCACAGACTTGAGTTGAACGCTAGCAGGTAAGTGATCCAGCTGAGGAAGATAGGAAATGTATGACTTTTCTTGACAAATGCCCGTCTTGTTGTGTGTCAATGAGAGGAAATTTTTTTTAAACAAAGGCTGGTATTCTATTTAGAGCCACTTTGTGTGTTAAGTATTACTACTCATCTTAACGCCCTAAAGTAGAAGTTCAGAGATTATCAACCATCAGAGGGCCTCAGAGAGTAATTCTGCTTTCTGTCAGCTGCCTCCAATTGAATGTCTTGGAATGACGCAACTGTTCCACAGCTGCTGTCTCCAGCTTGCGTGTGCGTTGCACCCCATACAGGGTTGTTTTCCTGTCTTTTCTTTCTCTCTCAACCATATATGTTTTTAAAAATGTGTCCAAAGAATGATATGATGCAGATGTCACAGACATAAACAAATGAAACAGAATGTGCTGCCTCAAGATGGAGGCAGGTAAAGCTGTTGACACAGAGCACAACGGCATTATGTGGGTCAAAGTTCCTGAATTCTCAGTCTGTTATTGACTCATAACTGAATATGTTTCCATATGAACCTGCCCAAATGGTAAGATCTTTATCACAAGTCCTGTTCTATGTATTCCTGTCTTCTAAAGAGATGTAGGCTGGTGACCAGGGGCAGGGCCTTTTCTGTGATGGCATATCCATATCCATTTGCCTGCGGCTTCCTCTGCTGAACTTCAGTTGAAAATTATTAATGTATTACTTCATCAATGTTCCTGTAAGATTTCCCCCCTGCTTTTCTTGGCTAGCAACTCTGTTCACTTTTAGCGGGTTATTTTAAATTATATTGCATTAAATATGTTGCAGCAGCTTTGAGAACTGGGGCGGGGGAGAGGAACTGCCACTAATAAAAGTTCTCAGCCCTTTTTAGGTAATGTGAGATGACTCAAAAGTTCTGTTGTGTTTGATTTGTGGTGACAATACCACAAATCAAACCTGAATTTTCCCTTATGATAAGTAAATTATTAAATAATTAATTAAATAAATATCAGAGACTGTGGGCTGGATCCTACCACCCTTTCTGCTTGATCTGACCCAAATCTCTTTCTCAATGTACCATCTGTCTTGCATGGAGAGCCAGTTGGTGTAATGGTTAAGAGCAGTGGGACTCTAATCTGGAGAACCGGGTTTGATTCCCCAGTCCTCCACTTGAAGCCAGCTGGGTGACCTTGGGCCAGTCACAGCTCTCTCAGAGCTCTCTCAGCCCCACCCACCTCACAGGGTAATTGTTGTTGTGGAGATAATAACTTAGTTTGTAAACTGCTCTGAGTGGGCGTTAAGTTTTCCTGAAGGGCTCCAAATGATAAATTTCCCCCATGGCTCCAAATGATAAATGTATCATCGTATACAGTATACCGTATACCCTGCAGCTGTGGACAAGTTTACATTGGGACCACAAAGCATAGCATCCAGACAAGAATAAAAGAACATGAAAGACACTGCAGACTTGGACAACCTGAAAAATCAGATGCCAGCCAGCCACAGCTGCTGGCGAAACGTCAGGAACTACAATGCCAAGACCACGGCAATACAGCCCGGAAAACCCACAACAACCATCGTTCTCCGGCCGTGAAAGCCTTCGACAATAGATCTAAAATTATTTGGAGCTTTGGAGTAAGCCAGAGTTCAGTTGACAATTCTTTTTCAGTTGAAGGTAGCTTGGCAGAGACAGAATTGTTCTCACGTCTCCATGCTCTGCCAAGTGTCACATCTCTTGTCAAGCAGGTTTTTCAGGGTTTTTTTTTTTAATGGTCTATATAAACTGCAAACAAGAAGTGACAGAGGAATGAAATTCTACATCACAGGCAACTATGGCCGTGTTCGACAAACATCTGCTTTGGAAGCAGTGCCGTGTGTACCTTGCCAAATTTCTTTGCTATTGTTCTGAGATGGTTATGTTCTGAGCTGTTGAAGAAATGAAACATAACTCTGCATGCAATAGTACGTGTCCAACATTCTCTCCCTAATATTTGCTTAATCATTTGCAATTTTTCTGATGCTTACACAAATAAGTAATATTTTCTATTGCTATGCTAAGAACTGCTCTTCTGCATGAACTGCTCTTCTTGCACTACCTTAAACTTACACTCAGGCCTTTCCACACAGCTTTCCTGACCTAGATAGAATACTGTCATTCTCAGAGGTGTACACAGACTGATCCAGGGATACACACAATCTGCCTGACTTGGCCAGAATGAGACCCCTTTCAGGTTTCCACACAGTTTGCCTGATTTAGTCAGAATAACCTGTTTCTGACATATACAAAGGCTGATTGAAAACCTTTCCCTCAACACGGACTAAAAACTGCAGTTCACTCCAGCCCAAGAGTACAGCTACTGGCCAATCAGAGCAGACTCCATTCACCCATCCAGCCCTCTTCCATCTTTCCTCAGAGCCCTGCATTTAAACCCACAGCAACAAATAGTTTTTAAAAACCCACATCAATGCAGAAATAAAACTCAAAAACTTATTTACAAGCAAAACATTACACCTTGATTTAATTTTTTTTAAAAAATCCATTTTATTTCATTTATACCCCACCTTTCTCCTCAGTAGAAACCCAAAGTGGCTTACATCAGCCGCATCCACACTTCCTTTTTGTTTCCGCTCCTTTTTCACAACCGCACCGCTGTTCAAGCAGATACTCACACACTTTCCCATTCCGTGTGTTCCCCGCCATCACTGCGCCACAATTGCGCCTCCTTTCCATACCACATGATAATGGTGGAAATCTGTTTTTGCCCGGCCCTTTTTTTTTAAAAGGGCTTTCATAATGCATTTGCACAATAAAGAAAGATCGGTATACCGGAAAACCTACTTTGTGAGCAACAGGGTTTCCGGAGAATGTTTTAATGTGACAAATTATTTTCAAATTTGCCTGCCATAACAACCAGCCAATTGTTAGAAGGTGGTCTGTGACGAGCAAAAAATGGGCCAATCAAAGTTGAGGGGGAGGGGACCTTGCCATTTCTTAAAAGTCGGAATATCGGTATAGCACAAAATTAACTTTTTTTAAAAAAGGGAAGTGACGTGCACCATCAACGCTGACGATGGAGGAGGGAACCACCCACTATAACGCTTTACTCAGTGGCATGTGGAGAACTGATTGTGCTATGAAGAGGCACTGGGAGGGTGAATGTGATGATGCACAGCATGGTAGCGGAATGAACCCAACTGCCATGACTGCGCAAGATAAGCAGATGATGAATGCATGTGGATTTGGCCATCATTTTCCTCTCCTCCATTTTTTCCTCACAACAAACCCTGTGAGGTAGGGTAGGCTGAGTGTGTGTGTCTGGCCCAACATCACCCAGTAAGCTTCCATGACAGAGTAGGAAATCAAACCTGGGTCACCCAGATCATAGTCCACCACTCCATCCACTACACCATATTAGGTCTCATTTTTATGTTGCTGTTTTGTGGCTATTATCATCATTATAGTTTTATTGATCGCTTACTTCAGTTAATTTTATTATTCCTTGTTTTTAAGTCTTGGATTCTAAGGAATGCAAAGTTTGCAGCCTTCTGTGCCTTTCCAAATTGTGCTCTGAGGGTCAGTGAACCCAAAGAAACATTGTAAGAGAGCAAACTGTGAGTCTGTCACAGGAGCAAGGAATTGGCAAAAATTTCTCTCCCCTCCTCTGTAACTGGAAAGCTGTGCCATTGGCTCAACAGAATGGCATCTTAAGAAACAAGCCTGTAAATTTTATGAAATTATTATTATATGAGCTGTCTTGTTGTGAACAATCTGAAGAATATATTTGGAAGGAGAATGTATAGTCTGGAAATAGCATTTACTTTGCACAAGTCATTGAGAAAATGATGAGCATATGTGGCGTTTTCTGATTCCACTGAAATCGGAAAGAACAATTTCCAACTGTTGTTAAAGAATGAAAATTTTCACAAGCGTAATTTGACAATAAGTTCTTAACAAACTGATATCTTGGGATTCTCAAACACCCTTTGGATCAGTTCATGTTCTGCTTACCGGTTAGAAGGATGGAACCAATTTTCTGATGGGATGTTTGGCTCTCCACAAGCAGCTCAACTCTTTATCAGATTACTTTTCACGTATTCAAACACCACAGTGTAATTGGCAGTATTTCATGTATGCACGTTATTACAAAGTCCAATGATAATCCTAGTTTCATCTCTGCTTATAGCTTAGCAGTCAGTTGTTAGTAAATGAATTGGTGAGTTAGAGATTACAAGTTACATATGTCTGCATGTGCCATCAAGTTGCAACTTTATGGCAACTAGGATTGCCAGGGACCCCATGAGCCAAAGCAGCAGTGCGGGGGGGGGGGGCAGAATGGTACTTACCTCCTGCTTATGCAAGCAGCATGTGCATGCTCCGGCACTCCCCAGTCCTGCTGAATTGGCTTCCGTGTGCCCTGTTTTTCCTCCCTTGTGCTGGAAAATGATGTTGTTTTCCAGCAAGAAGGAAGAGCCACAGGTGATTTTTGGTTTCAGTGCACCTGTGGCTCTTCCTTGGTTCTGCAAAACATTTTCCAGCACAAGGGAGGAAGTGCCAGGCACACTGAAGCCAGTTCAGAGGGACAGGGGGGCATGTGCATACACTTCTCCTCATATGCCTTTCTCCCTCGCCCGCCAGGTGAGCAGGGCAGAGGTGGCCGTGGGGTGATGATGGTTTCTCCAGCCCCAGCAGGGGAATGGCAAGCTTAACGGCAACCCAAGCAGGGGGCTTTCAAGGCAACTGAAGCTGGGGTGGTTTGCCACTGGCTTCCACTGCAGATTCTTCCTTGATGGAACCCCACCCAAGTATCTGCTCTGAGCTTGATTTTCAGGGAGAGCAGAATGCAAGTGTAGTAAAATAAATAAATACTGACCCAGCTCTGCATCCAAGATCTGATGAGACTGAGCTATACTATACCATTCCACATCCCAGATTATAAAACAAAACTCTCTCGCTATATATATATATATATTTAAAGCCAGGGCTCATTTTGAGGGGGAACACATCGGAATGCAGTTCTGGCAGTTCCCCAAAGAGGTCACATGTCAGGTGACCCCACCCACCTGACTCTCGGCCATTTTGGGCCTGTTTCAGCCTGGATTGGGGCTCTGACGGGTGGTGGATCACTCTCCCACTCAGTAGAGGTCCAATCCTGACCATTTTGGGTCCCTCTTTGGCCATTTTCAGCCCCCTTTTGCCATTTTGGGTCCAATTTCAGCCCTGAATGGCTAGGATTGGGTTCAAAACAGCCAGGATAGATGATGTCAGGCGGTGTGGCATATGCAAATCAGTCATGCCAATGACACACTTCTGGTGATGGCAAAGGGTGTGGCATATGCTAATGAGTTATGCTAATGAGTTCCACCAGCTCTTTTTCTACGAAATGACCCCTGTTTAAAGCTCTTACCGTTTGGTGTTTAAGTCCATGCTAGAGAGGTTATTTCGGAAATGCACATGTGATTCATAGTAATTACCTAATTCAATTATGCATGACCCTGGAGAACTGATTTCACCTATTACTCACATAGCTAAGCAGAGCACAGAGGGAGATTCCCTCACACACATTCTGTCACATAAGTCTTTCAAAGGCAATTCAGTTTATCACTCAGAACACTTTTCTGACATTATAGGCATAAATACAAGCACATCAGCATGTGTAAAAGAACCCTCAGCTTACTACAAGTTGCATCAATTCAGCAAAAATAAAATCATAGTGATATACAGAGACACAATTTTTCCACCAGTTCATCTCACATCTTGCAAACTGGTATTGATCATAGGAACTGAACATCCAACAGACTGTTTGCATCCAAACACCTAGAACATGTCCAACTGAGACTGGGGTGGGGGAAACAACTGTGCATGCACAATAATATGCTGCTTTCTTCCAGCTGTCATACCCACCGCCAAGTCTGGTGCTGCATCGCCTCAACTTAAAAGGCATGTTGTTAAAATGCAAAAAAGTTTCATATTTTGTGTTGAGACTTTTTTTTGTAATCTGTGTTTTATGACAACGCAAATCACTATATTAATGGTTTCCAGATCCAGAACAGCTTGTGCATATGTGCTGTCACATGTCTTATGGAAGCTGTGGCGTATTTCCCTCTTCATTTCTCTTCCCTGCAAACATACAGAAGTGTTAGTTTTTTGGGAGGGTTTACTTTAAAAACTACTAAAATGAATGTGTTTTAGGGCTTGTTGTCATGCAGTTTTCTTGTCATCTGCATCGACAACCTAAAGGAAAGGAAACTAAACTGTCCCAAGCAGGTACGGCTGCATTGCTAAGATAAGAAAGATTTCATCTTTGTGCTCAGCTTTATGCTTGCTTTTCAAATGTTCTGCTACCATACCCTATTGTATCTCTTTCACTGAATATCCTAATTGTATTGTCACTTGTACTGTGTAATCTGCCTTGGATCTCAGTGAGAAAGGTGGGCAATCAATCACTCGATCAATCGATCAATCGATCAATCAATCAAATTGTTCATATCCACTTCGTATCTTCCTATCATTATGCTTACAAAATATTGCCAGGTAAGAAATATGCTATAATTTTTCCATATGAGCATGCAAAAAACTTCATAGTAACATTGTGAGAAGCCATAGATTAGTATATTACCGGGACAAATTCAATCAGGTTTTTTTTCAGTATGATTGTTGGGTTACATGGCTATTTGTTCCTGCGTGAAGGAAACACCCCAGTTTCATTCATAATGAATGAACAGAAAAGGAGCAACATGGATGGCCATATGCTGGGGACACAAGGAAAAGAAAACCCGCCCCAATCTCATAATTGGTAGAACTCAATGTCTAGATTTCTTTAGCAAGAGGAAAGCAGCGTGCTTATAGATTTGTCACAAACTCTTTTTCAGTGCTTCTTTCTCTGAAAGTGGTGGGGGAGGACCTGGTAATTTTTTTTAAAAGTTATAGATTTTTTATTTAGAAATATGGATGCTGTGCTTTAAATAGCGGACTAAGAAGTAGAAGAAGTGTACAAGAAGTAGAAATTAAGATAAGCCTTTCAGGGCATGGAAACATAGTACTGGTGAAAAGTTTTATTTTTTTATTTGAAGTTGTTTTATGACTGAATTGTATGCCTTATGATTTTAATGTAAATTTTAATACTGATGTTATCCGTTCTGAGCCTGTTCACGGGGAAAGCGGACTACAAGTCAAACCGATCGATCGATAGAAAAAAATTATGCCACCTCTCCAGATAACCTGTTCAAAGTGGCTTGCAAAGTAAAACACAATAAAATTATAAACATTATTAAAAATTAACATATTTTTAAAAGAATCCATGAATTCTTGGAGGAAATGAACCAATTATGAGGGAAATTTGTCCATCATGAATTTTATTTACTACAGAGAACAGCCCAGGGTGAATTGCCCAGCCTCCATGTTCATATAGTAAAGTTCAGCACTGTCAGATTGTGAGTTTCCGTGTCTTCCATAAACTTGTACTGTGGATCCATCTTTGCCAATCTGCCTGACTACTTATCAGTACAAGTTATTTCCATGTTGCCTTGCATGTTTTTTTTATTTTCCCTCAGAGAAGATAAAACTGGCTCCAGATTAAAGTACCAGTGTTCAGTGTAACTATCAATACACATAAGTAAGTAAATGATGGTTTCTCTCTGACCTTAATTTGCGCAAAATTCAAATGATACCAAACAAGGAGGTGTTTTCCGTTGTTTTTAAAGACTTCAGGGAGAGCAGTCTCCCCTCACCCCACCCCAGACAATTTCTAGGCCTGTTTCCCCCTTTGTCATCGCCAGACAAAATACAACAACAAGAGCTGTTTGCATGGCGGCACCTGGTTTCCATTTGAAAATGACATGAGAAGTTCCGATTCTGTGTTCAGCATTTAATGAAAGCCATGTGGCTGTAAATCGGAGCAGTGCTGAGCTGGGGCCTAAGATCTCTGAATATCCCTAATTAAATTGAGGAAACTACTCTACTCACCTCCTCCCCCAACGGTTCAAAGTATTAATGCCAATAATAAAAAAGTTGGCATGAAATGAGGACAAACTCCACTTCAGAAAAAAATTTGCCTTGATAAAGTGACAGAATCCCCTGGCTACTGACACATCAAGCATGCCTTCTAATCTTAACTGGAGAGAGCATTACTGTTGTTTTAAACCAAAAGAGGGCATTTGCCAGTGTATTGGTGAGAGGGGACACCATAAGCAAGCTCTTTCCAGAGGTTCTGGTGATGTTTGCCACGAAAATTACTTAAAAATGAAATTTGTGACAGAGAGATTCAAGGAAAGCCAAAAAGAATTTTCATAACAGCAACATTCCTCAGGGATATTCCTCACATCCTCAGCCTCACTGGATTTCAAACACAGTGAAATTCAAAGTGATTTGGGCGGCAAAATTCCATCTGAGGGATTTTGAATGAAAGGTTCTTGGATAAGTCTCCAGGAATTTCTCAGAGTGGGCTGTGTGCACGTCTCTAGTGATCCAATTTCTCTTCCTACAGAGCTTTTGAAGTGTGAAACTTCAGGGTAAAATTGCCAGTGAATTTCACCTGGAGGGAAAACATCAAAGCAAATTTGAAGAGTCTTTGCTTCAGGGAAACACTGAGGGAATTTAGAAGAGAGAAAAAACAGATTAAGAAAATTCTCACAAGGAGGAGCCACTCCCCTCCCAAATTGCTGCCCAGATGGAAAGTGATGTAGGTGAAATCTGAATCAGGGACTCTGACTCACACTTCTAGTCATTAGTTTGTACCAGTTCTGAAGGAGATGCCATAATCACACATGAGAACGTAAGAAGGTCCCTCCTGGATCAGATTGGTCCATCTAATCCAGCATCCTGTTTCACACAGTTGCCAAAACAGTTGCCCCGGAGAGCCAATAAACAGGACACAGAGGGCCAAGCTACAAGTGACGAATGACACCTGAACGGCAAGTGAACAGACTGAGGGCCAAGCTACAAGTGACAAATGACACTTGAACAGCAAGTGTATTTCTCCCTGTTCACTTGCCCTCCACTCAATCCACTTGCTGTTCAAGTGTCATTTGTCACTTGTAGCTTGGCCCTCACATGTATTCATCCCTGTTCACTTGTTCTCCACTTGCCCTCCACTTGATCACGACTTCATGAGTGGAGCGCAAGTGGAGGGCAAGTGAACAGGGAGGAATACACGTGAGTCTGTTCACTTGCCGTTCAAGTATCATTCGTCACTTGTAGCTTGGCCCAGAGGCCAAGGCCTTCTCCTAATGCTGACTTCTAGCACAGGTTTTCAGAGGTTTACTGCTTCTGTACATGGAGGTTCCCTGAACTCACCATGGCTAGTAGCCTTTGATGGACTTTTCCTCCATGAGTCTAATTCCCTCCTAATCTAATCTATGCCATGGCACTCACTATCTTCCACCATTTAATTATTTGTTGAGTAAAGAAGTACTTCCTTTTGTCTGCCCTGAACCCAACAATAACAACAACAACATTTGATTTCCAAACCACCCTTCAGGACACCATAACACCCATTCAGAGCAGTTTACAAAGTGTGTTGTCATCAGGGCCGGATCTAGGGTTGCCGGTGCCTAGGGCAACCCAAGTCCAGCCCCCTGCGCGCATGCGCAGCGTGCTCATGCTCCTGGCGCTGTGTGATGATGTCACTTTCGTGACATCATTACACAGGGTGGAGCATGCCGCCAGTGGAGCAGCAGTATCCACTTTTCATTGCTGCCGCACACCAAGTTGACATTTTCATTAAGCTATCCACTACAACCCTAAGATCTCTTTCAGTCTTGGTCTCAGCCAGTTCAGATCACATCAAAGTTATTTTTTGTTCTAGTGTGCATCACCTTACACTTACCTACTTAACTTCCATGAGTCACAGCTCACTTCTGTAAGTCACTTCTTCAGATATCTGAAGAAGTGAGCTGTGGCCCGTGGCTCACAAAGGCTCATACCTTACCACAGATTTTGTTAGTCTTATAAGAACTACTGGACTCTTGCTCTTTTCTACTGCTACAGACAAACATGGCTATCCATCTTGATCTACTTAACTTCATTCGCTGTATTGTTGCCCGCTCAACCAAGTTTAGGGTTGCCAGCTCCCAGCAGGGAAATTCCTGGAGATTTGTGGGGAGGTGGAGCCAGGGAGGGTGAAGATTGTGGATGGGAGAACATCAGTGGGGTATAACTGCCATAAAGCAGCCATTTACTCCAGGGGGACTCACCTCTGTAGCCTGGAGATCAGCTGAAATGCCAGATCTCCAGCCTTCCTTTGGCTTCCCTACCCAATTTAGAGTGAACTTGTAGTTTGTGGACTAGCCCTAACATCACCTCATGACCTCAGTTCTAGAACAGAGTTTAGAAATTGCTGTTTTGCTATTCATTTTAAAATTGTTTTAAGTCACTCCTCATTCTATTAGTCTCTCCATGGACACAGAAATATCACCCCCCTCAGGGCTCTGCCTCATTTTTTAAAGGTGTGAACTAACCAGGCCTTACTCTACTGCAGCCAAACCTAGAGTTTCTGGCCCCTTAAAAGACGAATGAATTGATTCCACCAGAAGCTTTTATACAGCCCACTTGGACAGATGCATGAAGTATTTACATTAAGTTGGCAGAAATATGAACAAAGAAACAAAGAAAGGAAAGGGCAGGAGAATAATTGCAAGGCCCAAAGGTCCAAGATGGAGGAGCTTTAACTCTACATTGCAGAGCTGCCAGATGAAAACACAGCACCAGATCTGCAGCTGCATATGAAAGCACCAAAGATCTCTCTGACACGGGTCATAATGGAAGGATGAACAGGATAAGAACCGTGAAGCACCTGGCATTTAAAAAAGCATTAAATAAACAAAGATCACACTTATCTCTCACCAAAGGCGTAGGATACCTAATTAGACTGCATTTCATTAATCAGCCATCGGGCTTCTCTCCAGCTGGCCTCCTCCAATTACTATTTGTTTGTGGAAGGATTACAGAGTCTTGAGTTATTTCTCTTGGTATTCTGGAGTGATGCAAAGGAGAGGTAGGATTCCCATAGCCTGAGTCACTTTGAAATAGACAAAATAAACCTCCCTTGAAGAAGCATTCTGCTGGGGAACAATTAAGAGCTGAGCAAGGTTAGCAGGTGATCTAACTGGCCCTTAGCTTCCAAGGATTCATTTAGAGCCCTGACACTTTACATAACACAATAACTATCGAGCAGTGCAATTAAAAGTTGAATTTTTTTCTACAAGTGATAAATTTGCTTTATCTGCCCATAACTGCCTTTCCTGCGTTATTTGTCCCCTTTGACTAGACTTTAGACAGCCAGTGTGCTATAGCGGTCAATAGTAAAGAGTCCAGTAGCACCTTTAAGACTAACCAACTTTATTGGAGCATCAGCTTTCGAGAACCACAGCTCTCTTCGTCAGATGCATCTGATGAAGAGAGCTGTGGTTCTCAAAAGCTTATGCTGCAGTAAAGTTGGTTAGTCTTAAAGGTGCTACTAGACTATTTGGCAACTACAGACTAACATGGCTAACTCCTCTGGATCTATGATAGTGGTTAATGTGGCTGACAAGGATTTGCAAGATGCACATTCTAAATTCTCACATCAAAGCTTTCTTGATGACCCTAAGCTAGGGTCGCCAGGTCCCCTCACCCTCCAGGCGGGAGGTGTGAAACCTGGCACTCACCTTTGTTGATATCTCCCAGGCTGCATGATGATGTCATTTCCGGGAAGTGATGTCATCTCTCAAGGCATTGTGCTGCTCCTGAGAGTGCTCCTGTGCTCTGCAGTGGGCCGAAGCAGGCCCTTATTGCAATAAGGCTGGGCTGAGCCAAGTTTGGGTAGGGTTCCCAGATCCTCTGGGGCCCAAACCAGGGGACGGGGGATGGGAGGTCATGTGGGTGGCACATGTGCCATTCCTGATGCAACAATGAAGGATCCGGAGCATGCAGGACACAATCCAGAGCTCCTGGCTCCGTTTCCCGTATCGCCGCCCTCATGCCAGCCGGGTAAGAAGCAGTGGGGGCAGGAGCTGGAAGCAGGGGACTGGGTGGTCTGAGAACCTGATTGTGGGTCCCTCTCCCAGGAACAGCCAGTCACATTTTCCTCAGTGCAGCCTCATGGTTGCATGGTTACCGTGCAGGCAGCGTGCTCACTTCACAGCAGGCCAATTTTGGCATCAAACAGGCCCCAAATCAGCACAGGAGTGCTCCTGGAGTGGCGTAATGAAGTTGTGCGGCCCCGGGAGTGCCTCTGAGAGGCCCATTCTTGTGCCTTCTTCCCCCGCTGGCCAGGCAAGTGGATGTGGGGGGCAGAGGGTGAAAGTGGGGGATCCCCCACCCCCACCAGGGGAATGGGAACCCTAGACCCAGGAGTCGTAGGTCGGGGATGACCAGATCCTCTGGGCCCCTGATTCCCCCCCCCCCAGGCTAATCCCCTGGCTTCTTTCTCTGATGAAGTGTCTGTTTCAGGTCTGAGTCGAGTCCCCCAGGTGTGTGTGGGCGTTCCTGATGAATAGCAGTTGTGTGTTTTTCACAAAAGGAAAAAGTTATCCCCCACACACATACATACACCAGGGACATGGGTGGTCCCCGTCAGCTCCGCCATGGCTGATTCCTGCCAGTTTATTTTTTTTTAAAACTTCAGCGGTCTCAGTTATGAATATCCCAGCTCCTGTTCCATTTGGCCCTGATTCTACCCTCTTGGAAGTATGAGAGTATTCCTGTCCTAGGAACCTTCACAAATATTAATCTAGACTTTCCTGCCTGTTTATACTACAGGACTCATTCTGCCAATCTTTAAGGTGAATCAATCACAGTTATTCAAATGCTCAAAGGCCAAAGGAAAATAATTCCTCATTGTGGGCTTCAACATGCATGAAAGCCAGGGCAGCTTTTATTTGGGTCTTTCTTGGCTGCCCTCCCAATTGGCTCCCGAGAAAGGATTTCCAAGATTTAACCTGTGCTGTAATGATGTGCTCAATTACTGTTTGTACCCTAGGTTGCTTTTTGTTTTTTTAAAGCTTCCCCTTTGATCTGCAAGACTGCACATCATTGAAAGCTAACCTATTTCACAAACTGGAAATTTTTGGAACCTGAAGCCTAGGCTGAGTTTGCCAAGCGTAGCATGCCTTGCACTGGGACAACAAGAAAACAAAAAGTCTTTCCCTTGCTGGCATTACCCTCCCTTTCTTCAGTACTTAACCTCCCCCCGCAACCTCCCAATTACTAGAGGTTAAAAACCAGAAGGCAAGAAAGTAACTTTAGATTGAAATGCAGCTTCTTGGAAAGCCAAAGGCACTCAGTAAATCTGGCTATGATCCAGCAGGGTGCTCACAAAGCAGCCAGTGTTTTCTCTTTTCCAGGACAGCTCGAACGGGGTTCTGAATGCACTGCTGTTCCCTCCGTCTCTGTCGGTGTCATCAAGCTGACATTTATAGTGCCCGGCTGCCATAGACATGGTGGGCAGTTGTGTGTTTTCCACAACATTTTGAGAACAGGGGGAAACAGGCAGCAACTGGCCAGTACGGTCTTTTTGTCTTGAAAAGCGAATCTTCTTCTTGGTTCACTAAAGTCTGGAGTTTCAACCTTAACATTTTAACTATTGAGACAAATCAAGATGGGCAGCTGTGTTAGTCTGTCTGTAGCAGTAGAAAAGAACAAGAGTCCAGTAGCTCCTATAAGACTAACAAAATTAGTGGGAGGGTATGAGCTTTTGTGAGTCACTCACACAGCTCACTTCTTCAGATACAGATATCTGTATGGCTGACGAATGCTCATACCCTCCCACAAATTTTGTTAGTCTTATAGGTGCTACTGAACTCTTGCTCTTTTCTATTTTAACTATTGCTATTATTAAGTTTGTATCCTACCATTCCTTTAAGGGGCTCAGGGCCACATACATGGTTCTCCCCTCCAAATTTTATCATCGCGCCAACCCTGTGAGATAGTCTGTTCTGAGAGTGAGAGTGACAGACTGAAAGTTAGTCCACAAATTTTGTGGCTAGTAGGAATTTGAACTCAGGTTTTGCCAATCCAGCATTTTAATTACTATGGTACCCTGGTTCATGTAATTATTCCTTCCTGTAAAGCTACGCTAAGCATTTTGGACAACAATAAAGACTTTATCTATTCCACTTTTTAAATTGTATCATTCCAAGGTGCAGGGGTCATTTTGTAGAAAAAGAGCTGGAGGAACTTATTAGCGCAACTCATTAGCATAACTCATTAGCATATGCCATGCCCCTAGATAGCACCAGAAGTGTATCATTAGCATAACTGATTTGCATATGCCACACCCCCTGACATCACGTATCCTGGCTGTTTTGGACCCAATCCTGGCCATTCAGGGCCGAAATTGGGCCCAAAACGGCAAAAAGGGGCTGAAAATGGCCGAAAAGGGGCCCAAAATGGTCAGGATTGGGCTGCTGTTGAGCGGGAGAGTGATCCACTACCCATCAGAGGCCCGATCCAGGCAGTTTCAGCCCCAATCCAGGCTGAAACAGGCCCCAAATGGCTGAGAGTCCAGTGGGCGGGGCCACCTGTCATGTGACCTCTTTGGGGAACTAGTACATGTGTTGCACCTAAGGGGCAAGATTAGCACTGTTTGTCTGGATGTTCCCTTACTCTCTCATGTTCATAGGGTACAGAAAAATTATTATTCGTTTACATCACATAGAGAAGCTCACCATGAGAAGTTTCTGTAGTTTGACCATCAAATAGGATAAAGGGGAGAGACATAAATGCTGAAGCTACACAAGGCAGTAACGCCCACTATGCATCTGTGTTTTGGAATGTTTCCTCACCTGTCCCTTAATGGTTTTCTGTCACTTTGATGTCTTAAGTATGGCCTTGCTACACTGGCTACCAGGGGAGGATTGGGAAGGAGGAAATGGACTCAGCCCACTCTGGCCAGCACCAGCCCATCTCCCCTCACCCCAAAGGAGGGAGGGGGAGCATGCCCAGCCAGCCCTGAGCATCCTGTGCCAGGCCAAGCTGTGGGCCAGGTGAGCTGAGGCCGGACCTGGTCCCTTCCTTGCCACCTTGCCAGGCATGGTGGAGGTGTCTCTTGTTGCTGCATAGGCAGATGGGTGTCTTACTCACTGCCACAATGTCAGGAGGTATATTGAAGGACAAGTCATGTGGGTCCTTTGCTGTGTAGGTAGGGCAAATCCCGGCTGGGAGCATAAGTCTGTGCACCTTCAGCTCACAGTATTGGGGACTCATCATGACTGTCCCTCTCTTTGGGCCTGGATGGTCCTAATATAGGGGGAGACCCCTATGCTGAAGTGGCCCCAGTGGTCGTGGTGGGATCCCCAGCCCATCAGCCCAGAAGAATTTTCCCCTGTGGCCTTCACGGCCAGTCCGCCCCTGCTGGTTACTGAACTCCCTGAAATGTATTGGCCTTGCGCATCAAATCACCACCCAAGCAAAACATGAAATAATCACCACCCAGAAATGCAGCATTGATTGGGCCTTCCATGCTAGAATAAACTTCAAAAGAAATCTCCACATGGCAATCAGAACGTTCAAGCGCTGAGATCCTCTTCTTCCTAACCAGGGTTGGCCTCACAGTCTTGAAGCTGAGCTTTTCATCTCTAGCTAATTAGGCTCTCTCTTGACCTTCCCGCTTGTAATTTGCTGGACTGGCCAAATCAGATTAAACCAGGGATCCATCTCACAGAACATTCCGTCCCTCATGTGGTCTGTTTCCAGATGCTTCAACAGGCTTCATCACATTAAAGAACATTGCCTTGACTTGTTGCTGCCAATTCTGTATTGTTCATAGTAGCGCTACACCAAAATGCAAATATTTTCACTCTCCGTGAAACTCATTTGGGTGATTTTTCACATTCCTTTGTTCAAAAGGGGTGGGTGTCAGGGGACGGGGGGAAATGTATCCTCATTGCCAAGGTAACCAAGCTTACCACAATCTAAAGTTGGGTAGAATGCAAACAAATGTACATTTGGAAGGACATCTGAAAGGACATCATCCATATGCCACTCTAACTAGCATTTCTTGTGCATACTAACATATTAATGCAGATGGACAACTCATTTGGAAAAGAAGATCATTACAGAAGAGTCAGTGCTTAATTCTGAAAACAAGAGACCAGGACTCAAGAGACTTGAAGCTAATCCTTCTTTTCTTTTATTGTTAGATACAAATACTGCAAACATGTTCAAAAGCACCGGGAAATCCAATTCTTTCTGAGCCTCATGGATGCAAAACGCCATCATGTAACATGTTTCATTGTCCCCCCCCCCGCCTCCACCCCACCAGCTCCTTAGTGAGCCAAAGATACAGTCAGGCTGTAACACACAGGAGAGGCGATTTAGGAGTGGTCATGCCAAGTTCTCCACAGCAGACACAGGTGTATTGGTTGAAGTAACTTTTATTAGAGATCCATCAAGTTCAAGGTGCTCAGACAACTGAATTGGCAGAAGTGACGTAGATGGGGTCAGTAGTGTTAGTTATAGGGAAGGTTCCCGCCATTAGGATAGGGACCGTTAAAGTTTTGGGTGCAAAGGAGCCAGAAGGGGTGTGTGTGAAAGGGAGAAGCTAGGTTTAGGCTAGACAGAACAAAGAATGAAATCATCTCAGTTCCCAAGAAAGATACATTTCAAGCTGGCCGCAGCCAGCCTTCAAGGACATTTGCTAGAGGCAGTGGGGAAAGAGAAAGTAAATACTTCTGAGATAACCTACTGCCTTAACATCAATAAGAAACTTCTCATGCCCTCAGAGGACCAGTACATAACACAGAATACATTCATGGCAGATATGCAGGCAGGCATATATGACAGTAAGGGATTTCAAGGCAAGCAGAGGTGGTTTGCCTGTGCCTTCCTCTGCAGAGCCTTCCATGTTGGTCCCCCATTCAAGTACTGACCCTGCTTAGCTTCTGAGTTCTGATGAGATCACGCTACACGGCCGCCTTCCCTTCCATGGCTATCCTAGAAGCCAAGAGTTTCTGGTGACACCTGCCTTAAGAGCCTTGTAATGGAGGCTGAAATTCCACAGGAACAAAAAGCATAGGAGGCTCCAACAGACAGGTATGTATTTCCCATTGAAATCAATGAAGACAACTATCAGTCTGGTTTCCTAATATGACTAATTTCAATTATAATTAGACATGGGCACGAACAGAAAAAAAAAACACCTGAACATGGTGTTCGTTGTTCATTGGCATCCATGAACAACGAACAACGAACATTGATGAACATGACCTGCTCACGAACATGTCCGTTGTTCATTGTCCAGCCATCCAGCCATCAAGATCCCTACTGCACCACTCCCAGAAACTCTACCTGAGCAGGCACCAGGAAAGATACCAATAATAAATAATAGCTTAGCCCCAGAGCCTGGCAGCAGCCCTGGAACCTGAAGGGGTCGATCCCTATCCCACCACACACAAAGAAAATTCAAGCTCCAATGCACTTTCCCTGTCTCTCTCTCAAAATGCCAGTAGCAACTGTCTCTCCCTCACTGTCTGCAAAACCAGAGCTGGGAGCCCCCCTCCCCCCTGCTCTTTGCTTCCTTGTAACTAATTTGGAGCTCCACACTTGAAAGGAAGACCTGCCTATCAAGCTAAATTGGGCTTAGATTGGGGTTTCCAGGGAAACAGCAGGAGTTCAGACAGAGTTCAGGCAGTCCCTGCCTCCAGTTGCCAAGGGAATTGATTGCAGGTGCCAGATTGCCTGGCTTGACGAACAGCAACGAACTAGGCTTGCAACGACCACCTGTTTGTTTAGAATGGGGCCTCACCAACAGCTTGTTCGTGAGCAGCTGAATGGGCTGTTCGTGGCTTTTTTAAAGTTCGTGTTGCTGTTCATGCCGATCTCTAATTATAATCTGAAAGAATGTTTATATTTTTAGAAAGACCAGTGACCTGAATCCAGCTCTTTCCTTTTTTTCACACCCTGGTCCGTACTAGTTTATACTAAATGACGATGAGTCTGCAGCTGCTGTGAAGTAAAATTATAACAGCAATTCAAGTACAGGTATTATTTCACTAAATCAAGAGGAAAATAAGAGTGTTTTTAAAAATCGGGGAAGCCCATAAAACTCTGTGTTGTTACTAGCCAAAAGGTTTATTATTGTATAGGTCCAGAGTTCCTAGCATGTCCCAAACGAAAGTCTCTGCCATCCATCAGGTTTATGTCTCCCCGAGTAAAAATATAGGTGGGCAGTTGTGTGTTCTGCTTGACCCTCAAATACCCTTCCTGTATGGCAGTGGAGCAGTGGGATTTGAGACAAGGGAACTATTGTCCTCCCTCACTGGATGAACCTTACCCAGTAGAACATGGAGCCATGCTTCACTGAGTGCCAGACTTTTTTAAAAAAAATCAGTTTTAAAATAAAAGTGCTTTTTTCAGTATTTTCATAACTTGCAAGGCTTCGTTTACATTTTTTAAAAAGTGTTTTAGACTCGTTTAGAAAAGCTAGTACATCAGCTACGTCCCTGGTTGGTCTCTCTTGATTCTCTAACCTATGGCTAAAATATCACTGAAATGCGTGATCCATAATCAAACCAAGTGGCCAAGAAAAAATATCCTGCTCCTTCAATAGCAGAAGTCTAATAAGCGGAAATGAGCAATTGAAGTTTTTCAGGGCACACAGCTAAATAACATCACCTACTAGTTGCTGCAGATTCAAACTGATGTTAGATGGACAGTTTAAAAGGACTTATTGAAAAGTTGGCAGCCTTATTCACAATGCATGGTGAAGTGATTGATTATATTTTCATTTCACCCTTCCTCCAAAGGGCTGAGTGTAGCATGTGTATATGTTATGTGCCATCAAGTCGCCTCCGACCTATAGCAACTTTATGAATGAAAGATCTCTAAAACGTCCCATCATTAACAGACTTGCTCAGATCCTGCAAACTGGAGGACGTGGCTTCTTTAATTGAGTAAAGCCATCTCATTTTAGGTCTTCCTCTTTTCCTACTGCCTTCCACTTTTCCTAGCATTATTGACTTTTCCAGAGAATCTTGTCTTCTCATGATGTGACCAAAGTACAATAGCCTCAGTTTTGTCATTTTAGCTTCTAGGGAGAATTCAGGCTTGATTTGTTCTAGTACCCACTTATTTGTCTTTTTGGCTGTCCATGGTCTCTGCAAAACTCTCCTCCAGCACCACATTTCAAATGAATCAATTTTCTTCCGATCAGCTTTCTTCACTGTCCAAGTTTCACATTCATACATAGTAATGGAGAACACCATAGTTTGGATTATCTTGATCTTGGTTCTGAGAGAGATATGTTTATCTTTAAAGACCTTTTCTAGCTCCTGCACAGTTGCTCTTCCAAGTCTCAGTTTTCTTCTGATTTCTTCACTGTGGTCTCCCTTTTGATTGAACCAAGGGACAGATAATCTTGAACAATTTCAAGTGTAGCATACATGATTTTTTTTATCCCTCTTCCATTTTATCCTTGACAATCCTGTAATGCGTGACATGTGAGTCTGACATAAGCAATAAAGGTTTAGGGAAAGCGACATGTATTTGGGTTATAGTTTTACCTTCTTGTGTCACAAAGCTGTTAAAAGCACAGGAACACTGCCAGAGGAAAACGTGGTAAATGTCTGGCCAGAGCCCCACATCTACAAGTGAGACAATTTGCACTGGTAAAAAAAGAGATTTTTCCTGTGTTGCATTTGGAAATCCCCTCTGTTTGATAGCATTCCCAAAACAAACTTGGGTCCCCTGGATTCCAGTTAAATTTTACACTGAACCTGATCTGGATTTTTTCCTCCAATCTTGTCTTAAAATAATGAATATGCACAAAATTATCCCAGGGGCTTCAGGAAACAGCTATTGTGGCATTTTTGTTTAACCAGACTTGGACCTTTATTACAGCTCTTTCTAGTTACTTAAGTTAAACTTTTACCTCAGGAGGGCCCTGTATATAATAATATAGCGCTACTAACTCAGGATATAATAAGCCAGTTTAAGCTGGTTTAGTTAAGCTAACTAAACTGGCCTGCATTACCACAAGGACTGTCAAGGTAAAGAAATCTTCCATCTTTAAAAATGGGGGCGTGGGTGAATTAAAAATGCTTATGTGTTAGGTCATCCTGAAGGGTGGTATATAAATTGAATGTTAAGTTATTATTATGTGGCAGAGAAGAAAGCACATACTTTTATTACAGTCTTTGAAGATTCAGGAAAAATACAAAAGGGTTTGTGTGTGCAATAATGTTCAATTTGTGACCCAAGTATGTCATTCAAACATAGAAATGCAAAATACTAAGAGTTATATTGAAAGCTCAAACTAGGTAACAGTTTGGGAGAAAAAAAATACAGAGTATATTATGTTTATAGATTTATTTTCCAGATGTCTGAACTAGAAGACAATGGTTCAAGTATAATTATTCCTGCTTACCTAGAAAACAGAGACTACGGGCCAAGCTACACATGACTAGGGATGTGCGTTTCGGCTTTCCGAATGCCGAAAGAAAGCCGAAACAAAAGTGTTTCGGCTTCTTTCGGATAAGCCAAAACGTTTCGGAGAAAGCCGAAACGTTTCGGCTTAGCCGAAAGAAAAAAAGCCGAAACGTTTCGGCTTCTTTCGGCTTTCTTTCGGCATTCGAGAATCGCCATTTTGTTTTTGCTAGCCGTTTGCCTTAGCAAGCGGCTAGCAAAATCCTGCTGGAAGCAAAGGCTTCCCGCAGGCTCTTAGAAGAGGGGAGGGGGGGAGAAGGAGTGAATCACTCACTCCTTCTGTCACCCCCCACCCCTCTTGCAAAGGAGGCTAGGGAATCCTGCTTTGCCTTGCAAATGCAAGGTGCAAGCATTGCATTGCACTTTGCATTTGCAAAGCAGCAGAGATTCCCGCCAAAACTAACAGGTAGGGGAGGGGGAGCAGGAGGAGGGTGACTCTTGGAGTGTGGGTGGGGAAAGGCAGGGGAGGGGGGACTTTAGGAGTCACCAATCCCTCTGCTGTATTTTCATGCCAGCCAATAGATTTAAATCTTTGGCTGAGGCTGCAGCAGGGGGTTTAAATTTGGAGCTAGACTGTCTGGAGCACCTCTGTTGCTGCTGCTGCTGACCGAGAGAGAAGAAGAAGAGAGACTGCACTGCACCTGGAGCCTGGAGGACATCTGCCTGGAGGATCAACTGTGCTGCTGGACATCCTGATAGGACACCTGGTAGGCCTTTTTAAAATTTTTGAAAATTTTTTTGATGCTGGGCAATGTGCTGCTGTGGCCTGCCTCTGCAAAAAGGTGTTGCAGTTTATTCTTGGCATGGCCTGGGGGACAGGTTGGGCAGACAATGTTTGATGGTGGGGGGGGGGGTTCAGCATTGGTTGTTGTGCTTGCCTTCTTTAAGCTTGATCTACTGTTTTAAGATTAAAACAAGAGTGTGCCAGCTTTGGGCCTACACAGGCCAGAAGCTCTGCTGGGTGTCTTTGGTGCCTTTCTTCTGGCTGGCTCTCACAGTTATGCTTCACAATCTGGAATGGTGTGGCTTGTTTTTCTGTGTCTGGTTGCCTGCTTCCAAGGCTTCCCAACAGGCTCCTGAGACTCTGAACAACTGTGCCAGCCTGTGGCCCACACACAGGCCTGCTGCTTTGGCTTTGGTAACCCTTTTTGGTTGCTGGCCTGGCACTCACAGTTTTGCTTCACAAACTGGAATGGTGTGGGCTTTTTTCCTGTGTCTGGTCCCCTGCTTCCAAGGATTCCCAAAAGGCTCCGTCCTGATCAACTGTGCCAGCCTGTGGCCCACACACAGGTCTGCTGCTCCGGCTTTGGTAACCCTTTTTGGTTGCTGGCCTGGCACTCACAGTTGTGCTTCACAAACTGGAATGGTGTGGGCTTTTTTCCTGTGTCTGGTCCCCTGCTTCCAAGGATTCCCAACAGGCTCCGTCCTGATCAACTGTGCCAGCCTGTGGCCCACGCACAGGTCTGCTGCTCCGGCTTTGGTAACCCTTTTTGGTTGCTGGCCTGGCACTCACAGTTGTGCTTCACAAACTGGAATGGTGTGGGCTTTTTTCCTGTGTCTGGCCCCCTGCTTGCAAGGATTCCCAAAAGGCTCCGTCCTGATCAACTGTGCCAGCCTGTGGCCCACACACAGGTCTGCTGCTCCGGCTTTGGTAACCCTTTTTGGTTGCTGGCCTGGCACTCACAGTTGTGCTTCACAAACTGGAATGGTGTGGGCTTTTTTCCTGTGTCTGGCCCCCTGCTTGCAAGGCTTCCCAACAGGCTCCGTCCTGATCAACTGTGCCAGCCTGTGGCCCACACACAGGTCTGCTGCTCCGGCTTTGGTAACCCTTTTTGGTTGCTGGCCTGGCACTCACAGTTGTGCTTCACAAACTGGAATGGTGTGGGCTTTTTTCCTGTGTCTGGTCCCCTGCTTCCAAGGATTCCCAACAGGCCATCCTGATCAACTGTGCCAGCCTGTGGCCCACACACAGGTCTGCTGCTCCGGCTTTGGTAACCCTTTTTGGTTGCTGGCCTGGCACTCACAGTTGTGCTTCACAAACTGGAATGGTGTGGGCTTTTTTCCTGTGTCTGGCCCCCTGCTTGCAAGGATTCCCAACAGGCTCCTGAACAACTGTGCCAGCCTGTGGCCCACACACAGGTCTGCTGCTCCGGCTTTGGTAACCCTTTTTGGTTGCTGGCCTGGCACTCACAGTTGTGCTTCACAAACTGGAATGGTGTGGGCTTTTTTCCTGTGTCTGGCCCCCTGCTTGCAAGGCTTCCCAACAGGCTCCGTCCTGATCAACTGTGCCAGCCTGTGGCCCACACACAGGTCTGCTGCTCCGGCTTTGGTAACCCTTCCCGTTTGCTGGCCTGGCACTCACTGTTTTGCTTCACAATCAGGTTGTTTATCGTTGGTGGACCTCTTCTGGACTGGACTGCACTTGATGGACATCGGCCTGCAGATCTCTGCATGGAGGATCAACATTGCTGGACATCTGTAGTGGTGGACTGGTAGGGTTGTTGTAAAATTTGTTTTTTGAGCTTATGTCTGCTGCTGTGCCTACCTGCGAGCATATGCTTTGGCTCGGTCTTTATGGCTTGGGCTAGGGGGGGCATTTTCTGGTTGGGCAAGAGGACATTGTTTGGGGGTTAGGGGGGGCCAGCATTGATTGCAGTGCCTGCTTTCTTTCATGTTTCATTTGTCTTTTTTTTTTTTTTGAAAAGTTTTTTATTGGGTTAGAACATTATTATTTTTGCATTACAATCAATTTTCCCCTAATTTTCCGTTTCTAACCCCCTCCCTTTCCCCCCCTTTTGTTGACTTCCAACAGCTTTCCCACCCTCTGTCCCTTTTCCCTTACTTCTACTAAATTCCTCTATCTAAAACAAATATACATTCTACATTATATTAAGCAGTACATCTTTAACTCCCTTACTTATTATACACCCAAACTATACGTCTTTAGATAAACAATTTATCCCATTTTCCAGTTTTGAATATTTCTATATAAACCTATATATCATAAACCATAAAAATTTCCCACATTTAAATCAAACAATTTGATTTGTTCTCTATATATTACTCATTTCATCTTTTTATGGTAATTCTATATAACTCCTCGGATACTCAATCAATTTAACTCTTCTATACATTCAGTTTGGTGCATATAAATCTTGTCAAAGAAAGAAAATATTGTTAGTTAGTCAATCCTCATGTTTAAACCTTATCATTAATTATTCTCTATCAGTTAACCTATACATATCTATATATATCTCAATCAATTAATCTAACTGCTTATAAATTCACATTTCTCTTCCTCCCCCGGTAAAGTCACCCCTCTCTTTTATACTTTTATTATACTTCAGTAGTTCTCAAACTGCCACAGTTTTCCTCCCACCTCCCATTTCTTCTCCAGATATTGTTTCAGCTTCTCCCAGTCTGTGTTAAACTGCCCTGAGTCCAGATCTCTCAGTTTTCTTGTCATCTTATCCATTTCAGCCATATACAGCAATTTGTAGATCCAATCTTCAATAGTTGGCACTTCTTGTACTTTCCATTTCTGCGCATACAAAAGTCTAGCTGCTGCAGTCATATAAAAAATCAACGTCCTATGATGGGCTGGAATTCCCTCCATTCCCAAGTTTAGCAGCAGGAGTTCTGGGTTCTTATTTATTTGAAACTGTAAAATTTCACTCATTTCTCTTATTATTTCCCCCCAGAACTGCCTAGCTACCTCACACGACCACCACATATGATAGAGGGAGCCCTCATGTCTCTTACATTTCCAGCATTTATTAGAAGTATTCAAGTTCCCTAGCGCAATCTTCTTTGGTGTCATGTACCAACGATAGATCATTTTGAAAATGTTCTCTTTAATATTGATACATGTCGTTGTCTTCATTGTAGTTTTCCACAAGTATTCCCATGCCTCCATTGTTATTTCTTTATTGAAATTTATAGCCCATTTCACCATCTGTGTTTTAACTATCTCATCCTCGGTATACCATTTCAACAGTACTTGGTATACCTTGGATATTCTTTTCTTGTCTTCTTTAAGAAGGGTCTGCTCTAGTTCCGAGTTCTCCGTTCGTATGCCCCCTTTTACAGAGTCCGAATTGTATAAATCTCTAATCTGTCTGTACTGGAACCAATCGTAGTTAGGTGATAGTTCCTCTTGCGTCTTTATTCTAAGTTTAGATACTTCAATTTTAGTTATTTCTTTGTATGTTAAACATTGTTGTTCATTATCAACAGCTCTCGGATCTATCACCTCGTATGGAACCACCCACAAGGGGGTTCCTTCTTGTAAGTAAATTCTGTACTTCTTCCAGATTGTATATAAACTTCTCCTTACAAAATGATGTAGGAACATCGAGTTGACCTTTACTTTGTCGTGCCATAGGTATGCGTGCCATCCAAAAATTTTTTTATATCCCTCTAGGGCTAATAGTTTCTTATTCTTTAACGTCATCCACTCTTTTAACCAAACTAGGCAGATTGCATCATGATAAAGTCTCAAGTTGGGCAGTTGCATTCCGCCTCTTTCCTTTGCATCTTGTAGAACTTTTACTTTCACTCGAGGCTTCTTGCCTGCCCAAACAAAATCTGATATTTTCCTCTGCCATTTTTCAAATTGTTTAGAGTCTCTGATAATTGGTATTGTCTGTAGCAAAAACATTACTCTTGGTAACACATTCATCTTAACTGCTGCAATCCTGCCCAACCATGACAGATTCAGTCTATTCCATTTGATCAAGTCTCTCTCTATCTGAGTCCATAATTTTTCATAATTATTCTTGAACAAGTCTATATTTTTTGCAGTCAGCTCAACTCCCAAATATTTCACCTTACTAGTTACTTCACAGTCCGTTGTTTCCATTAACAATTGTTGTTTCTGCTTAGTCATGTTTTTGCATAATATCTTTGACTTCTTTTTGTTAATGAAGAAACCTGCCAAGTCACCAAACACCTTGATCTTATCTATCACTTTTGGCATGTTCTCCAATGGATCTTCTACAATTAACATTATGTCATCAGCAAATGCTCTAACCTTGTATGAATAGTCCTTTATTTTCATTCCTCGTATTTCCTCATCTTGTCGTATTTGTATCATCAGAATCTCCAATACTAAAATGAACAACAATGGAGATAACGGGCAACCTTGTCTTGTTCCTTTACTAATCGTCAATTTCTTGGTCAATTCATCATTCACTACAATTGCTGCAGTCTGGTCTCTATAGATTTCTTTAATTGCTCTGATGAATCTTTCTCCCAATTGTAGCTTTTCCATAGTGGCAAACAAAAAGTCCCAGTTTAAATTGTCAAACGCTTTTTCAGCGTCTACAAAGAAGAAACCAACCTCTTTATCACAACGCTTATCATAGTATTCAATAGCATTGATCACTGTCCTTAAATTGTCTCTTATTTGTCTGTCTGGCAAAAAGCCTGCTTGTTCTTCCTCTATGACTTCCGAGAGCCACCCCTTCAGTCTCTCCGCCAATATCTTCGCAAAAATTTTATAATCATTGTTAAGTAGTGATATAGGTCTGTAATTTTTCACGTTAGTCAAATCTTGGCCCTCTTTAGGGATCAATGATATATTCGCTTCACTCCAAGTATCTGGAATTCTTTGATCTCTAAAAACTCCATTCATCACCTCTTTTAGGAATGGTGCCAGTTCATTGGCCATTGTCTTATAAAATTTAGCCGTAAGTCCATCTGGCCCTGGCGCCTTTCCTAGATTTGCAGATTGTATTGCCTTACTTATTTCCTCATCGGTTACTTCACTATTCAACTTATTTCTCCAAGCTTCCGAGATCTCTGGAAGTTTAGTTTTCTCCAAATATGATGCTATTGATTCTTTGGTTACTTCTTTTTTATTATACAGCTTAGCATAAAATTTATAAAAGGCTCTACTAATGGTAGTCTGTTCCAGATACGTTTTGTTTTCTTCACAGATTTTATTTATTATTTTCTTTTCCCTTTTCTTCTTCAATTGCCATGCCAAATATTTCCCAGGTTTATTAGCACCCTCAAAAGCTTTTTGATTCAGTCTTTTAAGGTTCCACTCCAATTCTTTATTACTCATTGCTGTTAACTGTTCTTGAAGAATTTTGATTTCCTGATATATTTTCTTTTTCCCTGGTCTCTTTTTTAACTGTGCTTCTTTGGCCTTTATTTTCTCCTCAATCTCTTGTCTTTTCTCCTCTTTCTTTTTCCTTGCTCTGCCATTTAAGTCCATTAGTATGCCCCTTACAACCGCCTTGTAAGCATCCCAAACTTTATTGGTTGGTACTTCTTTATTCACGTTGTATTGTATAAAAAACTTTGTTTCTCTTCTCAATATTTCCATATTCTCACTTTCCTGTAACAAGTCCTCATTTATTCTCCAGGCTTTCCTTTTCCTCCTTTTTCCAAATTTCCACATAATTGGATTGTGATCTGAGCCTACCATCGGCATTATTTCTACCTCCTTAGTCCATAACGCTAAGTCCTTTGAGGCCCAGATCATATCAATTCTTGATAATGTAAGATGCCTTGCAGAATAAAAAGTAAACTGTTTGGTTTTAGGATATTCTCTCCTCCATACGTCTTCGAGAGTCTCTTGTTGAATCAACTCAAAAAAAAGCTTTGGCAATAGTCCTCTTTTCTTTTGTGCTGTTGTAATCTTTTTGTCTAGTTCCAAATCTGTCACTCCATTGAAATCTCCAGCAAGAATTATCTGGTCATATACAAGACCGTCTAAATGCTTCCTTAAATCCTCAAAGAAGCTTTCCTTTGCACCGTTAGGTGCATAAAGTCCGACTACCAACACTCTCTTTAAATTCCAATTACATTCCACTGCTACAAATCTAGCTTCCACATCTCTCATAACAAATTTTGGCTGCAGCTCCTCTTTTATGTACAACACCACTCCTCTTTTTTTCTTGTTAGAGGCCGCTACAAATTCTTTGCCCAATTTTCCAGATTTTAAATATTTTACATCCTGTTTTCTAACATGGGTCTCCTGCAAACAAACAATATCACATTTTTGTTTTAGTAGCCAATGAAAAATATTTTTCCTCTTATTCGGTGAGTTTAGTCCATTTACATTCCAAGATAATACTTTACACTCCATATTCATGGTTTTGTTGGTAAGTCTTTTTCATTGTCCTTGATAAATCTCTCCATCTCCCGCTCAGATCTGATGCGTTTTTTTACCCCTCCAAACTCAAAGGACACTCCTTCCGGTAACTCCCATCTGTACCTGATATTCATGTCCTTCAAAATCTGAATTAGCACTCTATATTTTTTCCTGTCCAGTAACACTGATCTGGGCAGTTCCTTCATTATGATAATCGTCTTGCCATCAATCTCCAATGGATCTTGAAATTGTTTTGTCACAATCCTCTCTTTCATGTTTCTAGTTGTAAACTGCACAATCACATCCCTTGGTAGTTTCCTCTGGGTTGCAATTCTCGAGTTCACACGGTACGCCACATCTAGGATAGCCACAATTTCCTCCTCCTCCTTCCCCAGGTAGTCAGCCAGCACCTCAGTCATCTGTTCTTGCGCTGACTTCCCTTCCACTTCCGGCAGACCACGAAAACGAAGCTGCTTCTCCATGTGTTTAGTTTCTGCAACTGACATCCTCCCCTTCACCAGTCTCATCTCTGTTTGTTGCGTGTCTATTAAATTCTCCATCGCGTCTTCTACTGTTTTAACTCTCTGCTGCGTTCCTTGTAATTCACTACTAATCGTTTCCACGCCTTTTTTCACTTCTGACAGCTCCGACTTTACTGTCTGTGTAACTTCTTTGACCTCTTTAATAAGCTCCAGTTTCGTGTCCTTAAGTTCTTTCATCATGTCTATAAGTTTTTTGTCCAAATTTTCTATCGCCGATTGCCACTCTTTTTTCGACATCGTGGGGCTTGCTTTAGCTCGCTCCCACGAATCTGCTCTCTTCCTTAGCTCCGTGGCGTATATTTAAACGTTTTCCTTTTTTTCAAATGTCCCAATCTTTGCCAAAATTAATTTTTTTGTATCCAAAATGTCGGGCGTCTTTTCTCTATGGTTTCTCTATGTTATTGTAATCCAAGATGGCCTACTTCCTCTTCCGCTGAAGCCGCGACCCTTCCCCTTTCAAAAATGGCGATTCCCTGCTTCCTGTCCGTCGGCAAGGGCCGCTTCCCTCCAGCCACTCTATTGTTGTTACGCACTTCCTGTCTCCCGTCTTCCCACAGCAGGTCTCGCGATGGTGTCTTTTTCCCACAGCTCCGAAACCACAGGTATTCAAAACAATAGTCCAATTTTTGCAATAACTTCTTTAAATTTAGTCTCTTTTAAAATACAACTCCTGCCGAGTCTTCGCCTCCTTTTCACTAGTCTGTTGCAGTTTAAAAATCTACTTTCTTTCTTCTCTGTTTTTATCAATCTGTCCCGTTTCAAGAGATAGCGATCTTTACCTTCTCTTCAGCTTTCTCGGGTTGTAATCGCTGTTTCGATCTTAAATTCTCCTCTCGACTTCCCTCCCCGATCGAAGCTTGGGTATGTAGGTCTTATGCCAGCCGAATTGGCCCCAAAACTGCCGCAGAGATTATAGCCGACCCGTCGCAAGGTGGGACCTCAAGGATCAGGGGGGAGACTCCTTGTGTAGAGCCCCCCCTCGTCCGAGATCTAACTCACCCTAGGGTCTTGAGCGTTCTTTGCCTGCTCCCCGCCTGAGAGCAGTCGGCCGCGGGTTATTTTCACCCCTCCGGCCGGTTAAAACGGCAGTCCGGTCAGCTCCGCAAATGGAGCTGCGTTAGACCTCCATGAATCCCAAACCGGAAGTCCATGTTTCATTTGTCAAGTTTGAGTGTGGGGTGGGCTTGAACTAATGTTTCACAGGACTAAAAAATGAGTGTGCCAGCTTTTGGCCTGCACAGGCCAGAAGCTCTGCTGGGTGGATGTGTTTTGTTTTGCTGCTGGTTGGCCCTAGCCTTTCAGGGGGGGGGGCTGACTTGGCTTGTGCAACGGGGCCTTGAATTTTGGGGGTTGCGTGTGCGGCGTGTGGTATTGACTCTGTTAACATTTCCAATTTTCTTGACAGCATCGCGGAGGAGAGGAGGACCAGCTGCAAGACCGCCTGAACATCGCTGGACTGCAGGACTGGTGTTAGTGAGCGAGTCCGGGTTCATATTTGGGTGGGCTTGGGGGTGGGTTCTTGCTAGCTTGGGAGGGGGGAGGCTCATCTTCAGAACACCACATCCACACCCCACACCGACATACCACAGATACATTGTTCCCGCTAAATAGTGTCTCTTAGGTAGGTAGGCCAGTTGGTAGGTGATCAGTGGATAATAGCCCTCAACATAATTATTAGGGAAACCAAGCCTAGTTTTCTTTAAAAAACTAAATAGGGACTCAGCAGGGAAAGCATTAGTGAGTGAGTGTTAGGTTTGAATTCTATCTATCTATCTATCTATCTATCTATCTATCTATCTATCTATCTATCTATCTATCTATCTATCTATCTATCTATCTATCTATCTATCTATCTATCTATCTATCTATCTATCTATCTATCATCTATCTATCTATCTATCTATCATCTATCTATCTATCTATCTATATAAAAAAATTTGTAATAGCTGTCAATAGGCTTCCCATTAGTGCCCCCATAACTAGGGTTCCACTGCCCATCTCTGGCACCCGTGGTGGTGCCAGGCCGGCCCGGGCATACTAGTGTGTGAGTGTTTAAGGCTTTGTCACCTGTTATTGGGGTTTAGGGCCAGCTCAATTCCAGAGGAATTCGGCTGATTGGCAGGCTCAGGTTCCCTGACATAAATAGGGTTGCTTAAAAAGGCACTTGATTGTTCATCTCCAAGTCACAGAGCCACTAGAAGCACAGATTTAGAGCAGGTTAGTTAGGTCTTGAAAACAAAGTTGACCTTTGTTTTCCAAATCTTTTCTGATTAGTTAGGGTAGATTTCGGGAGGGGAAAGGATGTCAGAGAGGAAAGCAGAGAGGGGCCCCGGGGGAAAGGCTAGGGAGAAATCTAGAGGGGAGGAGGGGAGGGGGAGGGGGACTGCTGCGGCAGCCCCCCCATCTGAGCGGAGGAGGCCCCCCCTGCGCTGCTGCCGTTCACCAGCCTGGCTTCTGGTGACAGGAAGAGGGTTCTCAAGACTCTCTTTCCTGAGGCAGCTGCTGGAGGGCCACCCCCAACCCAGAGGCGTGAGGCAGGTGCTGGCACTGGGCGGGGGCCTGCTGCTGAGGCTCCTCCTCCTCCAGTGGTTGCGAGCCAGCTGCTGGAGGAGGGGCAGCATGTGGTGCCTCCTGGGATGGGCGCGGAGCACATGACTTTCCCTGCGCTCCCGCTCACCCCAGGAACCCAGAGGATGTTGAAGGAACTGCCCGTGAGACCCCCCCTGGGGCGGTCCACCCCAGTTTCCTCTGAGGCCAGCAGCAGGCCTCTCACGGCTGTGCAGGAGGAGAGGATGCGGGAGGAAGAGGCAGAGACTGTGGTGGAAGAGCCCACATCTCTGCCCCTTCAGCCTCGTCCATCCCCACCTGCCTGGCCGAGAGTGGGACACGGTGTGTCCGGCCAGAGCACCTCACAGGAGGTGCCTCAGGGTGATCCAGAAAGCGCTTCTCCTGGGAAGCGTGGGATGCCCTTTTCCTCTGATATCTGGAAGCACTTCCAGACAGCGGAGGATCCCCGAGCAGCCCTGTGCCTGCATTGTAGGCAGTGTGTCAGCCGTGGCAAAGATGTACGGCATCTTACCACGTCTGGGTTGAGGTACCATATGAAGAGGCACCCCAGGCGGTGCTTCTTCGGGAGGAGGGTTCGAGTGGCGCCGCATGGCCGCCAGCTAGCCAGAAGGAGGCAGGCTCCTTTGGTGCTCTCCCCCTAAGGGTACCTGCAGGAAAGGGACGCCAAGCCTCTCTCCCGGAGATGCTTGGTATGCAGGGTGCTAGTGTGCCCAGAGAGGGGATCCGGAGGGCGAGCAGGCGCATCACGCGCCACATCGTCAATATGATAGCAGTGGATGGACAACCATATTCCGTAGTTGAAGACTTCGGCTTCTCAGGGCTGCTCCGAGATTGCTTTCCCTGGTACGCCGTCCCTGCTCGCACGTCGTTGAGCAGATCGGTGGTGCCCTCGTTTTACAGGGCTGCCAGGGATCATGTGAAGGCACAGCTGTCCCGGGTTGCCGGGAGAACTGTGCACTTCACATCGGACATCTGGACCTGCCCAAGTGTGCAGCAAGTGTACCTCTCGCTTACTGCTCACTGGTGGGAACCCGAGTCGGTTCTGGGTGGGGGCCGGGGGGAGGTGCCTAGCACAGCTAGACAGGGAAGGATGGGAGACTGCCAGGCCGGCTACTGCAAGGCCTTGCTTCACGCCGAGGTGCTCGACGTGTCCCACACGGCAGAGAACATCGCTGCCACCTTGCGAAGACAGTTGGACGAGTGGATAGGCCAGGGACCCACCACCGTGGGATGCATGGTGACGGACGGTGGCAAGAACATGAGGGCAGCGGCGCATCTAGTGAGCCGAGAGAGCGTTTACTGTGCGGCTCACAAGCTTCACCTAGTGGTGAGAGATGCGCTGGGGTTGGGCACCTCGAAGGAACCCTTGGATACCCGGACCCGTGAACTCCAGTTACTTATCCAGAAATGTCAGAGGCTCACGGGTCACTTCTCGCACAGCGTGAAGGCCATGCACGAACTGCGCCAGACACAGGTCAGGACAGGTGTGCCAGAGCACGCGCTGATCACTGACGTTAGCACTCGCTGGAACTCCACCTGCGCCATGCTTGAGCGCTTGGTGGAGCAGCAGGCCGCACTCCACGCGTGGCTCTCCGAGAACCGCGGTGCGAGTCAGGTGGGTGAGTTCAGCCGGGAAGATTGGCTCACCGTCACCCAGACAGTGGAGGTCCTGAAGCCCTTCAAGGACTTCACTGTGGCGGTCTCGTCAGACACGGCGACCCTCGGTCTGGTCATTCCCCTGGTGCACACGCTCCAGAGGAATCTGGCCACCCTTGCAGACCGGGTCGCGCCCCGTGCTGACCTTGTTCCAGCGGTGCGCGCATTAGTGAGAAGGCTGCAGCAGGGCATAGCTGCCAGGCTAACTCCTCTCACTAAGGAAGAGTCATACATGTTGGCGACCGTGTGTGACCCGCGCATAAAGGGCACTTTCACCGAGCGGGACGGGAACCTCACCCAAGCCAGAGATGGGCTCTGCTCTTGGGTGAGGCGCAGGCAGGCCAAGAGGGGATGCCTATCGACAGGGGGGACGCAAGAGGGGCCCTGCTGTGCGGGTCCCTCTGACGCCCCCTCTGCGCAGTCCCCCCCCCCGCGGCCACCACCGGAGTGCCGATGGAGATGGAGATGCTCCGGTGGGCCCTCGTCCCCTCTGGGGTCGTGAGGACCGTGAGAGAGGATCCGGCGGAGGCGATGGTCAGGGACTACCTCGCGGAGCCCTGCGAGTCGCTCTCCACCGATCCGCTCAGCTACTGGGCCAAGAAGGAGTCGGTCTGGCCGGACCTCTCCCTCGAGGCGCAGCGGCTGCTCTCATGCCCTCCGACGAGCGTGGAGAGCGAGCGTGTCTTTTCACATGCGGGTGACATTGTCGGCCCACATCGCACTCGCCTTCTCCCATGGAGAGTCGAGCAGTTGACCTTCCTGAAGGTCAACTCTCACCTCTTCGATTTCTCAGGACTGGACTTCCAGAGTGACTGAGGTGAGCCAAACTTGTGGCCTGCATCCTCTGTGAGTCCAATCCTTTGGAATCGCGCTCTCCCCTGTATAAAACCCTGTATATACAGTTAAAACCGGCCAGTAGAGGGAGGGTGGTTAGGAACCAGTGGCAAAGGGAAAACACCCAGCAATTTGAAAGCCCCCCCCCCAGGGTATTCAAAACATCTCCCATCACTGAGACAGACCCTGTGGGACCAAATTTATTATGAAAAATAATGCCCCAGAAACATGGATTGCTACTGGAGGGAGAAACAGGTTAGATAGGGATTGCTTAGGTGGGGATTAGGGAATGGGAAAATATCAGATCCTGCAGTGAATGTTTAAAATGTTTTTATCAGCTGAAATCTTTGTAAAAAAAAAATTGAAGAAGAATTGTTGTACTGTTTTTTAAAAGTTGATGTACTGTTCATGTAAAAAAAAGAAAAAAACCCCCAAAAAAAGTGATTATGTTTTTTAAAAGTTGATGGAATGTTCATGTTTAAAAAAAAAACCAAAAAAAATGTTATTCTGTGTTTTCTGAGTTGATGGACTGTTCACGTTTAAAAAAAGAAAAAAACCATACAAAAATTGTTGATGTTAATGTTGGGTTTGCATGGTTGGGGGATGCGGGAAGAGTGGTGGATGGGCACCGGCCAATGATGATCTCTCGCAGATGTTCCCAGGTAAATTCTGAGGCTGGTGTTGCGGGTGGGGGGAGACCTCTGCAGAACTGCTCCAGAAATACCAGTGTCCAGTGCCTTGGAAGTGCCCAGTTCAGCTTTTTGTGTCTGAACTGAAAGCACAGCCACAGGAAATGACATAGGTTCTGCTGGACCCTGTTGCAGTGGTTCCCCCCCATTAAGTCGTTTTATGGAGGGAGAGTTGTATTAGGCTGGTAGTTATGATCATCTTGTCTAGTGTGGGCTTCTGTTTCCATGCCCTGTTGTGCCCGCTTACTATGTAACCTGTGGAAATGTTCAAAACTTTACAGTTTGTCCATTTCAAAAGAAAAATTGTTTTTAAGATTCTCTGATGTGTAGTTAATTGTGTTGTGTTGTGCTGTGAGGGACAATAAGTGTAATATGTTGTGATTTGTTGACCACTTGTAATTTGAAAATGATAAAATAAAGGTTTTTTTAAACTTAATGATTGTGTGTCTGTGTTCCCTTCTTTGATGGGAGGTTGGTTCCCAGCATAGGGAACAATGGGGCAGGCTGGCCAGCCTGTTCCTGGGGTACTGGGTGTGGGGCAGCTGAGGGTGGTTTTGGTTCTGAGAGGGGCTGAGTGGAGGATTTGGGTCTGTGTGTGGCAGCTGGGGTGGGGGAACTGGGTTTGTGTGGGGCTGTAAGGAGTGGACTATGGGGGATGAGAGCACTGGTCGTCCTTTGTGCCCAAGTAGGCCCCTGCTACTGTCCTGGTGTGGGCTTCCATGCCTCTATCAGTTGCTGGCCCTCCTTTGCCATCTTTTTCAGAAATTTTCCTAGGGCTGCCAAACTCCTGGTTGGGCTTGAGTTCAGGTTAGAGAGTGTAGTTCCCTACAGAGAAACTGGCTGCTTCCAAGGGCAATCTCTTTAGAAGGCAAATGTGGACCATGGATTCTGGGGGAGATCCCTACTCAGATTTCCCTTTCCACAAGTCCCACCCCCAAATTGCCAGTAACTTCCAAGGCCAGAGTTTGCCACCCCAGAGAGATCCCGTTCCCACCCTCTTAGCCTTGGCATGAAAGTTGTAGCCCCCATGGAACACTTCCAGGTTCCTGATTCCAAGCTCAATGACACCAATGTAAGACAATCCAGACCTCCATCAAAAATGGATTTTAAGTAGCAGTGGGATTGGGCTGCATTTCAGTCATTCACATATCTGGTTGTGTACCCAAACATTTAGCTTATGTTTTTTTAAATCAGCGTATGGCACTTAAAGACACTTTTAAATGGTTTTCAAAACATATTTTTATTATGAAGTATTTAATGTGGCATTGCTCAAGGGCAGGCCTTTTGGCCAAATGAGCAGTATCAGTACAGTAAAATTTAGACAAAGCTCATAGGAAGAAAACGCATTCATACTGTGAAGTAGGAAGAAAGTTTTAATTTACATGTACCATGGACTCCGAAAAAGACATGTAAGTGGCATCCAGACCAAATCAGGCCTGCTTTCTCCCTTGAAGATATCAATTGATGATAGTGCTTATGTCACATCATGAGAAGACAAGGTTCACTAGAAAAGACAATAATGCTAGGAAAAATTGAAGGCAGTAGGGAAAAGAAGAATACCCTAGATGTGGTAGATTGACTTCGGTTTGCAATACATGGACAAGGTTTTTGGGATATTTTGGAGCTCAATAATTCTAAAGTACACCATAAGTGATTTGAATGCATAAAACATACAGACACATACACATAAAATGTATATACCCCCTCCCCACCAAATTAAAGGTTTATCTTATGCCCCGGTTTTCTCCCCCATGGGAACCTATAGTGGTTTACACATTGCTGTTCTCCCTTGATTTGTTTTACCCTCATCACAACCAGGCTAACAATAGACATCTGCTCCATGCCCCACATTGGGAGTGACTACATCCACCGATGGCCTTCTTAGTTGTTGGAGGGGGTGGAGGGGGGGGGAGGAAGGAAACAACGCACTCCAGCCCACTCTATCTGGGGCCTAGGTGACCAAATTGCTTGGCCTTGGCAAGGAGCCAGTGGTGGGGCGGCACTGGTTCTGGGGCCCCGTCCAGAACATTTGTCCAGGGCCCCAAAATCACCTAGACTGCCTCTGGAAAACACAACACAATTGTTTACTTAGGCTGAGCCAAGAACATTCATCAAGCCTACAAGGCACAGAATCAGAGTCTGCCAGATTCTAGACCAACTCTCTAGCCATTGCACTACAGTGGATATCTAAAAATTGTTCATACCCCCACCAGCAACTTGAACATTTTTCTCCAAAAGGCACACAACTTGGCTGGGTCTCAAAAAGGACTATGATGCATGGGCCTGTCAATGCATACTGTTACTAAGGCTCTGGCCGGGGGGAGGGGGGCATTGTGCCAATGCCACCCTGGCTTTGGAAGGGGACGGTAAAATAGACGAAATAATCTAGGTTCAGTGCCTCCCCCCTTCTCTGTCTCTCTCTCTCTCTCTATAATGTGTGTGAAAACATTACTGACATACTATACCATCACTGAAGCCTAGAGGATACTTAGGGTCTGTTCACACACGCATGATCATTTCATGGCAATGCTCTGGCATGATGATGTCTGTTCTAGGAAGTGATGTGATCATCACACAAGGCTGGGGAGCACGCACAATTCACAGCAGGCAGATTTGGGCCACAAGTGATCCTGCTTTGGCCTGTAGGGCCCAAATCAGCCCACTGCAAAGCACTCAGGGCAGCCAGATGACATCAGTGACATCACGGCAGCAGCCCCAGGAGCGTACCTTGAAGGCTCATTCCCTGACTTTCCCCCTTCCAGCCAGGTAAGCAGTGACAGGGGGTGATAGGTGAGAGTGGGGGATCCCCCACCAAGGGGAAACGGATCCCTAATTGTGTCTGAGGTTGTGGAAATCAAATGGGTCATTACCTCCATATTGCTTCTGTCTTTGAGGGACTTACATGCACATTATATTTAACTCCAGATTTCTTGATTGTCAAGGAATGCATGTGGTGGGGGGTGGTAGGAAGGGTGGGAGAAGGGCCCCTGAGGGTAAGGGTGGCATTTGGCATGCAAAATGCCACCCCTGGCAAGACAAGCCTCCCCCAGCTGTCAGAGGTAGAGATGGGAGCACCTACTTGGGGAGGCCATGAAATGGCCCCCCCAAGTGGGAGCAGGCTGAGCCTTGGTGGGGGGTGGGAGGAAGGGTGGGAGAAGGGCCCCAGAGGGTTGGGGGGGGATTTTGTTGCAGTGGTTCCCCCCCATTAAGTCATGTTATGGAGGGAGAGTTGTATTAGGCTGGTAGTTATTATGATCATCTTGTCTAGTGTGGGCTTCTGTTTCCATGCCCTGTTGTGCCCGCTTACTATGTAACCTGTGGAAATGTTCAAAACTTTACAGTTTGTCCATTTCAAAAGAAAAATTGTTTTTAAGATTCTCTGATGTGTAGTTAATTGTGCTGTGTTGTGCTGTGAGGGACAATAAGTGTAATATGTTGTGATTTGTTGACCACTTGTAATTTGAAAATTATAAAATAAAGGTTTTTTAAACTTAATCATTGTGTGTGTGTTCCCTTCTTTGATGGGAGGTTGGTTCCCAGCATAGGGAACAATGGGGCAGGCTGGCCAGCCTTCTCTGCAGGTGGTGGGGGGGTCAGGGGGGTGGTTGTCTGTGTGCCAGGGCAGGTGCTCTTTCCCAGGGACGATTTGGCACTGCCACCATTGTGGCACCCCTTGTCTGTGCGGAATTGCCCTGGGAAAGAGAGTTTAGGGGTTCCCAAAAGGGGAGGGCAGGCCAGCCTGTTCCTGGGGTTATGGTGGGTGTGGGGCAGGTGGGGGTTGATTTGGGTCTGTGAGGGGCTACTGGGGGGATTTGGGTCTGTGTGTGGCAGCTGGGGGGGAATTGGGTTTGTGTGGGGCTGTGAGGGGTGGACTTTGGGGGCTGAGGGGACCTACTTGGGGAGGCCATGAAATGCCCCCCCCAAGTGGGAGCAGGCTGAGCCTCGGTGGGGTGTGGGAGGAAGGGTGGGAGAAGGGCCCCAGAGGGTTGGGGGGCATTTTGCATGCAAAATGCCACCCCTGGCAACACAAGCCTCCCCCAGCTGTCAGTGGTAGAGATTAGAGCACCTACTTGGGGAGGCCATGAAATGGCCCCCCCAAGTGGGAGCAGGCTGAGCCTTGGTGGGGGGTGGGAGGAGGGGTGGGAGAAGGGCCCCTGAGGGTGAGGGGGCATTTTGCATGCAAAATGCCACCCCTGGCAAAGGAAGCCTGCTTCTTCATTTTTTCCCCATAGGAAATAATGAAGAAGATGAGCAGCAGCATGCTAACAATATGCTGCTCCTTCGCTTTCTTATGGGAGGATGGGGGGACCTGCTTTGGGGGGCCATAACATGGCCCCCCAAAGTCCAATCTGTCTGAAACTTGGGTGGTTGTTAGAGAAGGGTTAGAGGAAGGTCCCCACCAATTTTGGGCTTATTCGGTGGGAAAATGCCTCCTCCAGGCGTCCTGGAAGACGGAGGCATTTTCCCATAGAAAAAGCCGAAAGAAAGCCGAAAGAAAGCCGAAAGCCGAAAGAGATTCTTGTTTCGGCTTTCGGCTTTAACGATAGAGATTCTTGTTTTGGCTAATGCCGAAACAAGAAAGCCGAAAGTTTTTTCCTTGCACACCCCTACACATGACGAATGACACTTGAACAGCAAGTGTATTTCTCCCTGTTCACTTGCCCTCCACTCAATCCACTTGCCGTTCAAGTGTCATTCATCATGTGTAGCTTGGCCCTACATTTAGGACCACAGACTACTGTTAAGATGGATGCCTAGGGACAGCTGGCAAGTCTAACCAGATATAAACCTCTTAGTAAATTCAAGGATTTTCGATAACTAGGGTCACATTTTCCCATGTTCTCCTAGCTTGGATGTATTTTCACTAACACCTTATAGCCAAGCCAGAAACCATTTAAACTACCATATTTTCATTAGGTAGAAGGGGAGAAAGGCTGCTTCTTCCCTCTTCTCTCCTGTTTAACCTACTTTGCCAATTGCTCCTTTTGAAGTTTCCTATTCTTTGTGATCCTGTTCTGATCTACTTAAAGGGTCCCCAACCTTTTTGAGGCTGTGGGCACTTTTGGAATTCTGACACAAGTTAGTGGAAGCAACCACAAAATGGCTGCTGCAGGAGGTGGAGCCAACCAAACAGAGGAAGCCCCAGTGAATGGGAGAAGAGGGATAATTTAAAAAATACACTGGGAAAGAGAAGCGAGAGAGAATAAAACCAACATTGTGGTGGCAGGTGTTGTTGAAGCAATGTTATTTTAATCTGCATAGCTGACCAGGAGCCCTACTCCCTTTCTAAAAACACTTGGTGGGTGCCAGGAAAAGTATCCGTGCCATGGAATCCACAGGCACCACACTGCCCCCCGCCCCTGAAGTGACCTTCTGCTACCCTGGAAGTGACATTTTCATGAACCAAACGAACCGGTTCGTGAACTGGGCACATTCGTAAAAGTTCGTGTTTCATGAAACACGACGAACCACGAACCACACAGTTCGTTTTTTCCCCAGCTTGTACCCATATCTAGTCATATGTAATATCATGATTGGATATACATGAAAATTAAAAAAGGGGTGGTGGTGATGTGATGGTACCGGTGATGCCAATCGTAACACCAGCAATGATGTCCACACCTCACCACATAACCTTTTTTTTTCAAGATGGTGCGGACAAAAGAGATGGCACCCATACTAGGATTAAAAGCGGTGTGCAGAAAGATAGGTGGCCAAAATGAATCTGATCCTTGAGGAGTGAACACGTAAAAATTGAAGAGCAAATCACCCATGCAGAAAAGACCACTGTCTGTTTTTAGAAAAAGGGAAAATATAGCATACATACCCCGTGTCCAGGCATGATGAGTTACCTTAGAAAAGTGTAATTGTGCTTAGAATAGCACTGGAAAACTACTCTTTTTCTTCAGGGCTCCTTTTGATTCCCCCCCCCTTCAAGTAGTGATAATTGTTTTGTTTTGCTTTATTGTGGTTTAGATGCATTTGATTGCTATGTTTTTTTAACTATGGGCCCTTTGATAGGGTTTTCACATGAAGAGCTCTGAAATAAGTAACACATTGTGATACCACAAGAAAATGATGTATTATGTGTTAGAATATACCATCATTGTAAGGAATAGAAAGATGTTATGAAATGAAAGCCATTCTTTGCCATTACGTTGCAAAGAAACTCTATATTTTAATGCTAAGTAAGCAAAAGGTCCTTGGAATAAGGGACAGGTGGGCAATAAATAAATAAATAAATAAACGCACGGCAGCTTGGCTCCAGAAACATCCAGTCATTTGGAGCAATCCACAGAGAAACTTGGAAGGGCAGAATTTTCTAAGCATACAATCTATACTTTGGTACACAATACACAAATTCCTCATTAATAGTGCAATCCTAAACAGTGTTATACCTTCTGCGTCCACCAGCCTAGAAGGGTACAACTCTATTTAGGATTGCACTGTTAGTGTGGGAGAAGCTCTTGTGTAAAATTCAGCCCATTTCTCCTTTAACTATCTTTTCCCACTACCAAGGATTTGAAAAGTAAATGAGGCAAACAACTGATCCTTCACCCCATGCTTCCTTTACACTTGAGCAAGGAGATTGTGTAGTGTTCCTGGACGTATGCATACCAGAGTATGAAATGAATGTAAAACCATTCGAACTCTGATAGCTCTGAAGAGTGTGTTTGCCAACACTGTTGCGATCAATGCCTTTCCAGGCTTCCTTGCCTCGTTCTGTTTTTCCTTGCACTGACTCACATCTGTCCGCCCTCTGGCTCACCTCGCCCATTAGCTTCCCTTCTTTTGGATGAAGCAATTCATGATCTCATTTTTGGAATGCATCATCTTGCTGCCTGAGTTCTGTTCCAATGGTGAGGAGACTGAAGAAACTCATATTTCTCCCACTGCCCCCAAGACGTACTCTTTTATCATTGACCCTACAAGGCAAAGATCAAGATGGCGTGGCAGTGGTGTAGGAGTTAGAACACTGAACTAGGATCTGACAAACCATTGGTCAACCAAAGTCAGTATTGTGTCCAGGGTTTTTTTTCAGCGGGAACACGGTGGAGTTCTGGCACCTCTTGAAAATGGTCACATGGCTGGTGTCCCCACCCCCTAATCTCCAGACAGAGGGGAGTTTAGATTGCCCTCCATGCAGCAGCGCAGAGGGCAATCTTAACTCCTCTCTGTCTGGAGATCAGGGGGCGGGGCCACCAGCCATGTGACCATTTTCACCGAGGGCAATTTAAACTTTGAAAAACTCCCCCCTTGTTCCAGCTGACCCAAAGTGACATCATTGTGTGGTCCTGAGTTACACCACTGAGTTCCACCACCTCTTTTCCCAGAAAAAAGCCCTGATTGTGTCTAATTTGATTGACAGCCGGGGATTGAACTCTGCCATGGAAGCTCACTGAGTAACCTTGGGCCACTCACTCTTTCTTAGCCTAGCCCACCTCAAAGAGTTGTTGTAAGGATAAAATGGAGAAGAGGATGTTGTAATTCACTTTGGATTCCCTTTGGGGGGAAAAGTGGAATTAAGTTAATAAATAAATCCAGCCCTAAAGTGTGATCTGCAGTTGTTCACCCATAACTGTAGAGATATTACAAGAAGTCTCTTTCTTTCTTTCTTTCTTTCTTTCTTTCTTTCTTTCTTTCTTTCTTTCTTTCTTTCTTAAATAGATATTTTTTGTTTTTAGACAATAGAGGGATACAGAAGAAAAAAGGGAAAAGGTAAAAAACTGTTTAGGTTTACAAGAACATTAAACATACACATTACGAGGATTATTAAAATACTACAACCATGTTACATTTTTCTGGTATACAACACAAACAAATTCAGAAATATTTCCTCTCTCCATCCTAATTATCTCATTCTTAAATCTGCCAATATTATTGAGCTATATAATCATGTTAAATTAAAATGAAAAAAAATATTTATCATCAACTACTACAAATTATAAGATATTTAACATTATATATTAAAATGTTACTGCAACAGTGCCATTACTATACTTTATGATTACTGGTTCAAAAAAAATCCCAAATGATACTTTTTAGATATTTTCAGATTGTATGATAGTGTTATTTTACATCAATAACTAATTAAATATAAATTATATCATATTTAATTTATTAATTACACTAAATGGACCAATTAAATAGCATAGAGATCTATTTAATTAATTCTATATTATGAAGTTAACTTTCATCTATCCTATATGCAGGGCTTTTTTTCTGGGAAAAGAGGTGGTGGAACTCAGTGGGTTGCCCTCAGAGAAAATGGTCACATGGCTGGTGGCCCTGCCCCTGATTTCCAGACAGAGGGGAGTTTAGATTGCCCTCTGCGCCACTTGGTGGCACAGAGGGCAATCTCAGCTCCCCTCTGTCTGGAGATCAGGGGGCGGGGCCACCAGCCATGTGACCATTTTCAAGAGGTTCTGGAACTTCATTTCACCGCATTCCAGCTGAAAAAAACCCTGCCTATATATAGTAAGAAGTGAACTTTCTTCTGTCTTCTGAGACCTCTCAGGTATGAGACTAGAAGGCCCTAAACAGAAAACTAAAGTGGTACAAAGGCTCATGAAACGAATAAGACTTGAGGAAAGAAAACAGTTGAAAGTACCTTAAATAGGCTTCCATGTCTTGTGGGAAAGGAGTGTGGCATGTGTTATAACAATTAGACATAATAAACATGGCATATATTAATAGGAGTGTAGCCTATTGAGAAACATTTTCCAAAATGTCATTCGAAATTTGAAAGCATTACAGTGAACCTCCCAACGTCATGATCTTCCCTGGAAACTTGTTTTTGTCTCCTTGAAGTCAATGAGGCATCAGCTTTGGTCCTCAAGACGTTGGACATGATCCAAAGGGTTGCAGACATAGGGGTTCCTTGTTCTCTTCTGTGAAGGGAAGTGCACAGTGCCAGCACTGGGATTCTATTGGATGCATTTCTCAGTTGAAAAAGACTGCTGGATTACGGCCACAAAGCAAATGAAATTTTCCAAATATATATTGAGGATGGCCAGGAATTCAGGGGGATTTTTAAAAAATGTACATAGGATATATATGAATTCAATATATAAAAATATTTTATAATGGGATATTTTTTAAAATGGCTAGGTTTGAAGCAGAGATTTTCCTAGCTCACCATGCTAACCTCTATTCCACAGTAGCTCTGCGCAGCCTTGGGTTGCCAGCTCCAGGTTGGTTAATTCCTGGAGATATGGGGGTGGAGCCTGGAGAGAGTGGAGTTTGGCAAGGGGAGGGACTTCAGCAAGGTGTAATGCCATCGTGTCCACCTTCCAAAGTGGGCATTTTCTCCAGGGGAATTGAATTCTGTGACCTGAAGATCCGTTGTAATTCCAGGAGATCTTCAGCCACCACCTGGAGGCTGGCAACCCTAGCGCAGCCTATCAAAAGCTAGGATGTTCTATGCAAGCTGAAGCTGCCTTATACGGTCTCAAGCAGATGGATTTCATATCACCTATAACAAGATTCTTTTCACTGAAGACGTTTGGGATTGAAATTGAGCCTTTCTGCATGCCAAGCAGATGCTGTACCAGTGAGCCATGCCTCCCCGCCATGGTTGTTTTGCACTCATAGCCGACTGCCTGTGAACAAAAATATATCGTATATACATTATAAATGTGCTCATGTGTAGTAGGAGGCAAGTAATTGCTTACAACGAAATAAAGACCTATTTCTACAGCCTCTGGGAACTCACGACCAGCTGCTCTTTGACAGTAGGGGTTCAGAACCTCACGAGAAGGTCATGGAATGCTAATGTGGCATTTAGCTACAAGTGCTACTCACTGACATTTTGTTGAAAGAGGGTTTCAGGAAGAGGGCAACTTAATGATCTGTGGAAATGAGCGCTATTAATTGCGATTCCAAAAATGCATAGCTTAAAAAAAAATTCATTCACAAAAATAATTGCCTTGGTTGGGTTTTGGTGAAGAGGAGGGGACTTCCATCCAAAACACTGAACTACTTTCACATTATTTTGCAGGAGAGTTGCAATTTATCTGAGAGTCTTTGCATAGGAAGTATAACAGGCTAAGGAGAGCAGACTGAGCAGATCAGACTATAGAAGAAGTATTACCACCACTGAAAGTTTAGAATAATGAGCTCAGAATAAGCATTTCCATTTCAGACACTCAAATGAGTTTTAAGAAACATTACCTTGCTCTGAAGTTCTTTTCAGAATTTTAAGCGGCACTTGTGTGCCAATTTTGACCTGCAATATGCTGTTGGCATTTATCAGATGAACAGGACAATCCTAAACAGAGTTCTCCCTGTTGAAATCAATGTTATTATAACTTTGCTTGGCATTGCATTATAGCAAATTAAAGGTAATTTAGCTGTGATTTTAATAGTAATTTATTTGCTTGCTAAAATTGACTTAAACAAATATGTCATTTACAAAACAATTCCTTGGCTCTTGAATCCAGTAATTGAATTATCATGGAACTTCCTAATAGCGCAACCCTAAGCAGAGTTAGTTAAACCCTTCTAAGTCCATTGAAGTCAGTTAGCTTAGAAGGGTGTGATTGTGTTTAGGATTGCACTGTAAGTTAGTAATGCATATATGCCTCTTGAATTGAGGCCGGCAATATGTAGATGTGATCTTTAAAAAAAGCAAATGCATGAAGGAGTGAAAATATTGGCAACCAATCATTCAAAAAGAAAATCCCCATTGGTTCACAAATAATTCCCAAATAGCAACATCAGGAAACATGCTTTCACTAACAACCAAGCCCATTGTGAAAACAACAGGCTCTAGAAAACAGCCTCTGGAGGGCCTCGACGCTGCACCAGGCCTTCCCACCACTGCACCGGGCCTTCCCGGGCCACCAGAGGCCCCGAGGAGGCTGCCAAGGTGGTGGGAAGGCAAGTCTGTGTTGCCGAAGACTCAGTTCTTATCCCTGTGGAGTATACCTGCACGGGGATAAAAAGTGACTCATCGGCAATACGCTTTGCCTTTCATATCTTAGGATATAGAACTCTTACTGAAAATCCATTGTTAGTCAAGCATTTGCCATTGATGCTCTCAACTTACAAGCCAATCACAGTTTGAAATGAGAGTAGCTTGTTCATCATTGATTAGTACATACAAAATATCCATACTGTTTTTCACTGGACACTCTCAAACAGAAAGTATTTAATATAAACAATTAAAAACCAATATTCAGATAATAGATCCAGAGGAGTTAGCCGTGTTAGTCTGTAGTAGCAAAATAGAAAAGAGTCCAGTAGCACCTTTAAGACTAACCAACTTTACTGCAGCATAAGCTTTCGAGAATCACAGTTCTCTTCGTCAGATGCATGGAGGGTAAGAAGAAACTGGTCAGATATATAGGTGGAGAGGGGAGAGGGGGAGTAGATGCAATCAGTAGCTTATGATAATGGGATCAGTTTGCTTCTGATAATGAAATCAGTTCAGATAATGGATGTCAATGTAAAGCTGTGATAATACAAGGCTGAGAGAACATGACTGGCCCAAGATCATCTAGTGTGCTTCCATACCAGAGTAGGGATTCAAACTGGGGTTTCACGGGGCACAATCTTATCCCCCATGTTATTCAACCACTATGTAAAACCTTTAGAAAAACTCATTCATAGCTGCCATCAATATGTAGATAACACCCAGCTCTATATCTCACTATTCAAATCACTGTGGGAGGCCGTAGAGATCTTGGGTTGCTGCCTATCAGCTGTGGTCAAATGGCTGAAAGCAAACAAATTGAAAATGAACCCAGACAAGATGCTGGTTGAGAAGGCAGAGATCATGAAGGACATTGCACTCTCCATTTTGATAATAATAACATACTTTGTAAACCACTCTGAGCGGGCATTAAGTTGTCCTGAAGGGTGGTATATAAATCGAATGTTGTTGTTGTTAAGACTTGACTGCTGTAATGCATTGTGCATAGGTCTCCCTCTAAGTTAAGACAGAGATTCCAGTTCGTGCAGAATGCTGCATCTCGGCTATTAGCAGGAGCTACGAGGACCGTGAATATTACTCCACTCAGGTTCATATTTCAATGTTATATATGCTATCAAGTGTCGGCAATGCCCTTCTGCTCTCTACATTGGATAAACGGTTCAGTCCCTATGCAAAAGAATAAATGGACATAAATCTGACATTAGAAACCACAACACTCGAAACCCAGTGGGAGAACATTTTAATCTTCCTGGAAATTCCATTGCTGACCTAAAAGTGGCTGACCTCAAACAGAGAAACTTCAGGGGGAGATTACAATATGAGACTGCCGAAATGGAGTTTATTCACAAATTCAGAACAATGGACTCCCCTGGGCTGAACAGAGACTTAGGATTCTTATCTCATTACAGATACTAATTTCGGCTGTAATCAATCTGCATTGTACCTTTACATCCTGATGCCCTGCCTTGTAATACTTCATTCACCTTTGGTTGGGATATAAAGGCTCAGGGATATCCATTCCTACTTGTGTCTGAAGAAGAGAGCTCTGACTCTCAAAAGCTTACACTTTTGTTGGTCTCTAAGAAGCCACTGGGATCAAATCCAGCTGTTCTACTGCAGACCAACATGGCTACCTACCTAACTATGCCATTCTGCAGTCACTCCATTGGCTACCTATCAGTTTTCAAGCTAAATTTAAAGTATTGGACATCACATACAAACTCTTCACAGCCTTGGTCCTTCATATCTCTGAGATCTCCATTCTTGCTATGTTCTATCACGACAGCCTCGATCATCTAAACAGGGCCTCCTGCAGGTGTCACCTTGCACATGGGAAAAATCAACAGCTGACCATATGTTAAGAGATTTTTCTGACCTTTTATCTATACGAGCTCTTATTGAACCTGCCCTCTTACACAGGAGGTAATTTCTACCTCAATGAGTAAATTCCTTCTCTCAGATACAGCTGTGGGTCGTGACGAACCTACAGTAAGGAGAAAATGTCAACATTTCTTTTGTTTTCATTTTCTTTTCTTTGCCTTGAAGAAGTAGTCTGTTAGGTTTTATACCCATAGCAAAAGTATGGCTCCAGATATTTAAATATGTTTATACTACAAGATCTAATTTGTCTCACTTAGGCCTGTTGGTGCCATATTTCCTGGAGAAATGTACTTCTGAAGAATTATTTGTATTGCCCATTGATTTTATATTCTGTAAACAAATAGCAATTCTGTAAACAATTAGAGCTAAAGGGTATAAAAAGCCCTCCCCCAATGGAACTGATCTTTATACATTTCTACCAATTTGTCATGGGTAGAGATGGGCACAAACCGGAATAAAAAATGAACCATGCAGTTCATGGTTCATCACATTTCACGAACCATGAACTTTCACAAACTTGCCCTGGTTTGCAAACTGGTTTGTTTGGTTCGTGAAAATGTCACTTCTGGGCCAGCAAATTGCCACTTCCAGGTCAGCAGAAGGTCTGCAGAAAGCCCATCCGCAATGCCTAGGAAACTGATTGATTGGTGCCAAGCTATCTGCAGTGACGAACCAAAAAACAAATCAAACAAAACAACCTAAAGTTTGTGGCGGTTCGTCAGAAATGGGCTCTGACAAACCGCCGGTTCACAAACCAACAACTGGCCTGGTTCGTGCCGAACTTTGGTTCGTATTTTGGTTCATGCCCATTTCTAGTCATGAGCTTATCAATATAAAACCAATAAACCCATATTCCTTTGAAGATCACTGCCTTTGGTGTCTTGATTTGTGTAAAGTCATTGGCTGTAAGGGGAATATGAGTAAAATGCAGAGTACTAAAAATAAAATTCCCTAACACCATACACCTGCATTTTATTTGGTAGCTGCTACTTTATGGAATACCGTACCTGAAGAGGTTAAAAAAGCTTCCACCCTCCTGGCTTCCCACAAAGCATGTAAAACTGAATTATTCAAGCGGGGATTTTAGTCATATAGGAGGGCTGTATGGTACTCCATCAAAGAGTGCCTAAGGAATAGGGAGAGACTATAGACCTTAATACAATTGTATGATCCTATGGGGTAGTTCCTATATGGTTTAATACGCCAGTCAGAGAATTGCTTCTGTTCTGTTTCAGCATTTCTTCAACTTTATATTGGATTCCTGCTGGTTTTAAATCTTAGTAATTTTCCATGTATATACCCTATTACATTGTTTATTGAAATATCTTTGAAATTAACTGCACTGACTTACACTTTGTAATCCGCCTTGGGTGTCTGTGAGAAAGGCGGACTATAAATAACATAAATAAAAGAAAAAAATAAAGACCCTATTTTGATATTCTAACCACGACAAGACACTTGCGCTAAGGATCCACTACCTCCTCCCAGCCACCCTAAATCCAATTTATTTTAAATTGCTTGAAGGATCTTATTTTCCCTCAGTCAAAATCTGGACTGTATGGGGAAGATTATTCATTGCTCCCAAGGGAGAAGAGTGAAAGGTGACGCTTGTTTTTTTTTTTCCTAATCGCACTCAGAATACAGATGAATGACACAGCAATATGGTGCTGCTCAGAAGCGCAAGTTGGATGCAAGCACCACACCAACTGGCTGGGCAGGAGTTTTTTTTTAAAGAATGCACGCATATAGAAAGAAGCAGGAAGTTATCAATCAAAAACACTGGATCTGATGTACTCTAACAGGAAAATCTTTGTAGAAAAGATTAGGGGAGAGAGAAAGAGAAAAGGGAGGAAATGAGAACCATGCTTGTCAGGCTCAGATGGAAAGCAGACAGGGCCAGCCCACTGCTATCTCTCATGGAGAAGACTGGCCATTCTTTTTTTAAAAAAAGAACATGTTATCACATTCTACTCACTAGAGATTCATGTTCCTGAAGCCTCGAAGGCAGGAGAAGAACCCCTGAGCCAGTTTCTAGCCCTCTTCCTTCATTAAATGCTAGCGTATTTATGAGGATGTCAAAGACACTCGTGACTATTGGATAATTTGAAATTCACAGCTGGGCAACTGTTGGCATCTTTCAGCAGGCTACAGGAAATGAAGCCTGCCTGTGAGAGAAAAACGCAGTATTTCTTTAAGCTTGTGTGCAATCACCCCGAAGGGTCATGTTTAAACACAAGCAACCTAGTCCTGAAATGATGTGTGATGGAAATTGCTCCGTCCCTTGTTTCCTCTCGCACCAGCGTTACAACGCACCACGGCATCCTGTAGACACCCAAATGGCTCTAGCTTCACTTCCAACTCCTTATGAATGTTTGATCAGGTGCAAGAAGCACACCTTAAAGGAAACTGAAATGTGTACGACTTCAGGAAAAGCAAAGTGGTGCATAAAAAATGAAAACACCAATCATTTTCAATCCTTGTGTTTTGCAGCAGGCTGAATCTCAAGGAAGACTCAAATAATACATCCAGTTGGTAGTTGGTGTGCCAGATTCATCCTCCAAAATCACTTTTATGTGTTCACACATGCACCACCAGCTTTTGGTCAAAATGTAATGAATTTTTAGTGATAATTTAATTGAGAGACAACAGAAAAACATGTTCGGGTGGAAAGAAATATAGATATGGAATATTTCCGTGTTGAGTCTTCCTTTCTGAATTTTGCAAATACAGCTGCAATCCTAAGCACACTTACTTGCGAGCAGATCCTAATGAACCAATGGGATTTACTCTTGAGCAGACCTGTTTAGGGTTGCACCCTATATTATCAAGGTAAAAACGTGTGTATCGTACTGTGGCTGTGCAGCCTTCGCTGCTAGATAGGTTTAGCTTTATGGAAATTCACTATTTTAAGAGGATCAGGCCATATAGCAGTTTTTTATTAGTCATCCATCCATCTATCCATTCATCAACCCATCCTGACCTGGATGGCCCAGGCTAACCTGACATCATGAAAGCTTGAAAGCTAAGCAGGGTTAGCCCTGGTTTGTACTTGGAGGAGAGACCACGAAGGAGATCCAGGGTTGCCATGCAGAACTAGACAATGGCAAACCATCACTGTTCAGTTCTTGCCTTGAAAACTCTATGGGGTCGCCATAAGTCAACTGCAACTTGACAGCACTTTATATACACACCCATCCTGCTCTTCTTCTTTCTGGGGATTGAAAATTGTGGATCCTTAAGTCCAGAGACTGGGGCCCTATACAAGGATTGAAGAGTCTTCTGGAACCTAGAGGAATTCCAGTTTGTCAGCAGAGTGCCTTACACAGTGATAGCCACGTGTTACTGCTGAAGTGTAAAGAAAAATTTATTTAGGATATTACATGCTTAGTGAAGAGGAGAAATAGAGACAGTGTCTAGCTGATTAAGAGAGAGGGAGAGTACTGAGAAGAAGCAGAATATTGCCCTGAGAGTACCAATCCAGAGACAAGACAAGGGAGGGACACTAAAAGAAAGAGAGGTGGTGACCTCATACTTCTAACTGACTAATCCTTGCTGCCCCCTGGTGGGTCTTCTTCTCTTGATCTTTATACACTCAACGTTCTTCTTCCAACAGTTTTGCTAAAAGAAAACATTTTAAAAGAAAATGAGGGAGAGGGTTTTAAGAGCCCCTAAATCAAAGAAGTGATTTTTGTACTTGAGCAGGCATTGCAATTCAAACAGAGCAAATTTTATGTGCCATTTTGAGAGATGCCTCTGAACCTCTATAAACAACTATGTGAGACTCAGAGCCAAGCTACAAGTGACACCTTACACAGGTTGGACACTTGTCAGCTTCCCTCAAGTTTTGATGGGAAATGTAGGCATCCTGGTTTTACAGCTTGGCTCTCCATTACAGCTGCAAGACCAGGATGCCTACATTTCCCATCAAAACTTGAGGGAAGCTGACAAGTGTCCAACCTGTGTCAGGCGTCACTTGTAGCTTGGCTCTGACTGGTGGTGGAGAGGGGGGCAGAATATATGGAGATGATAGACTTACAGGTAGATGGGGAAGAGAGGAAAGCTAGCTGGAGTAGAGGCAGCAGGAGCAGAAAGGGTGGTCCAGTGAGGGAGCAAAGGGAGGATGAAAAAGGATGGTATTCTTCCCCAAATGCCTCATGATTCTCCTGCTTGTACAGTATAACTCCAGCTGCTGGTCTGGTCCTGGATCCATTAGTCTGGCTCACTCAGAGCCAAGCTACAAGAGACAAATTACACGAGGATGTGCACGTGAAAGGAGTCGCAATGTTAGCTGGGAAGCTGAGTTTTAAAAGAGATTGGAAGGCTTTGTCAATTTCTGCTCTCTACAGAGCCAGGGAGACCCCTGCTCAGAAGGTTTGTTTATTTCCTCTTCACCTTTTAGAAGGGGAGGTGAAACTGACAGAGCCTTTGGGAGGCAAAGAGGAAATAAATAAACCCTCTGAGCATTGATCTCCCTGGCTCTGTAGAGAGGGGAAATTGACAAAGCCTTCTGATCTCTTTTAAAACTCAGCTTCTCGGCTAACATTGCGACTCCCTTCATGTAATCTGTCTCTTGTAGCTTGGCTCTCATATGAACCTGTACTGTTTCTGTCATCATTGTCTGAAGCTCTGGTCTGTGTGCACCATCATCTGAAATAATGTGGGTGGCCAAGAGGGACAAGGACTTTTCTCTGATGGTGCTGTGATTTACAGAACACCCTCTTCACAGATATTCAACAGGCACCAAGTGAGCTAATTTTCCAGTATCAACCAAAGACATTCTTGTTTATCCAATGTTATTGTTTATGTAGTCTTTCAGTGTTTCAGGCGCTAGAGAAATCAGAACAGAGATTATTAAAACTAGTAATAAAATAAATCCGTTTTGTAACCTGAAGCATAAAGGCAAGACAGCAATGGTAACTAGAGTTTTGAGAATGTGTCATCCTTCTGAGGGAAGATAGGTACTATTATTTACTAGCAAGGAATTCATGAGCTTTAAATTCCTTTAGTGTAGTCTGCCAATAAATGGAACTACAAAGGCCTACACTCTTGCAGTAATATCCTGTTAGTAAGTGAAAAGTCAGAATACATAAAATATGTCACTTATTTAATCTGGTAGCTCTTTCTTCCAAATAGTAGTTAATCTCCATGTCATAGATCTTCCCTTTGGCCAGTTTATGAATTAAATTGCTAGAAAGAGATATATTGACTCTCATGCCCACACTGAGAAGATTGATAGGTGCGATTTCTGAATGACTTCATTTTTAGACAATGTCTTATGATGAAGTAGAAGTCTGACTCCTAAGTAGTACTGAGCCAAACTTGAGGGGTGTTTGTATTATTGCTACCTTTTTATCACCACAAAACAAGATATATGCCCTTTCAGCATTCTTTCCATATTGTTTTTGTGAAAGGGTGCAAAACTGCTAACAAAGGGGCAGGAGTTGGCAGGGGGGAGTGAGAGGAGGAATGGATTCCAGTTGCCAAGGCAACTTTCAAATGTTCATCGCATTGAAATTATGCTGTGCAAAACATCAATAACTTCATTCCAATTCACATTTGGATGCACATTTGAAATTCACATTTGAAAGTCTCCTCACCCAAATTTCTCCAGGATTTTGTTTGGCATTTGAAATTAACTGATCACATTAGCTAAATGGAATTGCTCCATTAAGAATTCTTTAATATTTTGGCTTTTATGTTGTGATAGGTTTGACTTAAAATGCTAGGATTGCCAGGTACTGCATTCATCAGGAGGCCGGTGGATGCTTGAAACAGCAACAGGGAGTGGAGGATGATTGACAGGTCTCTTCCCCCTTCTGTGGCTAGCCTGAAATGGCAGTTGGTTTTAGAATGATGAGCTGAGGGGATGACAGTTGGAGCAAACTGAAGAGCAGAAGGTTGCAGCCTGGCATCTGACCAGAGAGGGTCAGCCAGAGAGTCCTCTGTGTGAAGAAGGAGGGAAAAGTATACCCTTACAGCAAAAACATTACGTTTATGAAGCACTTTTAGTCCTTGGACTAAAGTGGGACAGACAGCACTAACTTTTGCTGAGATACAAAAAATCTGGGAACTTGTAGTAAGCCACGGAAGTGGGTATAAAGGAGTCTCCTCTTTGGCCAAAGGAACAGGGTTATAGCTTAACTATAACTTCTACCCAGTATCTGAAAAGGATTTTGACTCAGTGGAGTACCCTGAAGTCTGCAGAAAAAGGGAAGATATGCTGTGTGTGTGCAAAATTGGAGCACCTTTTGAAGGTGTGTCAAACAAAGATGAACTTACTTTAGACTTTAAGTCTGATAATACCAATCTCTCTCATCCAAGTCAGCAACTTAATAAACCATACCAAGTGTTTTGTGCCTCACACCAGTAATCTGTGCAAAAACCTCTTAGTTACTTCAGTTTTTAAGTACCTGCCTCCATTCCTACCTATCCAACCTACCTGTAAATAAACCTTCTGTTTCCTTTTAAAACTCCATAAGCCTTGTGTGCCAGTTTCCTTTTTAAGAGAAACACAACCCGCTGATCTTTCCTCTACTTAGACTTGGCTGGGTAACATCACATCTTATATGTTAAGGATGGGACAACAAAGAAACTTGAAGCTACACACACAACCACGCTACTTAAAAGTTCCCAGTCCAGTAAACAGCTTCATACGTTTTGGGAGGAAAATTTTACCTCAAAGTAGGGGAAGGCAAGCCCAAAGTTGTGGCAGCAAAGAGTCTGCAACGTATGTCTGAATTCTGCACAGAGAGGTGTATACGGTGTAATAATGATTTACCACAATATTATGTTTCTTCTATTTAATCATTTTTAAAACCAGGGCTCATTTTGAGGGGGAACGCACAGAAACACAGTTCCAGTAGTCCTCCAAAGAGGTCACATGTCAAGTGGCCCTGCCCACCTGATTTTCGGCCATTTTGGGCCCATTGCGGCCTGGATCGGGGCCGAAACAGCCAGGATTGGTTCCGAAATGGCCCAGATTGGGCCTCTGATGGGTGGTGGATCGCTCTCCTGCTCAGCAGTGGCCCAATCCTGACCATTTTGGGCCCCTTTTTGGCCATTTTCAGCCCCTTTTTGCCATTTTGGGCCCAATTTTGGCCCTGAATGGCCTGATTGGGCCAAAACAGCCAGGATAGGTCATGCCAGGGGGTGTGGCATATGCAAACTCTTATGCTAATGACACACTTCCAGTGATGTCAAGGGGTGTGGCATATGCTAAGGAGTTATGCTAATGAGTTCCTGCAGCTCTTTTCCTACGAAACTATATTAAAACTATATTATCCATAAAATACTGCAAACGGCAATCCTGATGGGATCCAACATGATGTTTGTGCTGTCTTATTAATGCACAAGAACGTGTGAACACATCAGTAAAACTCGGCACAAAGAATCTTGACCCATCATTGAATAGCTAAATGTGATATTTCTCCAAATAGACAAAATTGTACGTTGTCACATTGTTTTGTGAGAGAAAATATCCAAATACAACAGTACCTTTTTTTTTTTTAAGAAGGAAGCAAATTAGATTTAAAAACAGTGAAAGCAAGCTTTTGAATCTCCCAGAGCTCTTCATCAGCCTGGAGTTGGACGTTAAGAACAAAAAACAAAAAAGAAGGGGGGGGGCTATATGTTTACCGCACGATGGGAGAGTGTAAAGTCTGCCTGAAGTTTGTAACTTTCTTAACGGCTCACAGACCAACATGACTACCTATAATTCTGTCTTTCCAGTTTAAATTTGTTCATGAATAAATTGTCTGAGTACTTTGCCCTAAATCCAGTCGAGCAATGAATGCCTAATGAGCTCAGTGGCTGGTTTGCCACATATACATGCAGCCAAGTTTAATGACTTGAAATTCATACTTGAACTGACAAATGCCTCTGTCAGTTACTACTACAATTGTCTTAATAGAGTGACTCATGGAAATGTGCCTTTGAGTCATGAGTCTTGCACCGCTATACAAAATCCTCTCTTACTGTGCACATAATCCAGTTAAAGTTGATCCCCCTTCAAGACCGCTGATTGCAATTAGAGTGTTAAGCAAGGACTTGGTTTCTACTCATCAAATATACTTTTGAGACATTTTATGCTGAATATCTGACTCCCTTTCGCAGATTTGTTTCTGCAGCAGTTTAGCATTTGCTTGATACTCTTGCAAATGTCTTTTCTCATTTCTCTTGATTTTCTGAGGAACTGCAGGGTGGCTGTTACATGTTTCACTCACCTGATAGGTTCAACCATATGGAAATTGTATTCAAGTTTGCCATTTTGTGTGTAAATGTAATCAAGTTTATTGCATCGGAGGGTTTTTTTTTTTTGCATTTTGCATTTTGCAATTTGCTGTATTCTGTGATTGCTTCATATCTGGCTTTGGACCAAGAAAACAGTTGATCAGATATCTTGTTTTAAATGTCTAACAAAGAGCCGACTACTGACTTCTGAGTTTGCCCTTCTCCTCCAAACAAAACAAAGGTCCTAATAATTGTGGCCAATTGAGAAATGAGAAAGTTGAACAAAGAGCAGCCAGTCACATGACACCACAGGGGGAAATGAAAACAGAATGTTTCTTTCTTCAAAGACCAGTGCTGCAAAAGAGACACCCTGGATTCCAGATGTTCCAATCCCCCTCGACTCCCCCTTTCTAGGATATGAATAATATCATAAATGAAAGAGAGAAGGTACCACCAGACGTGTGGCTGGAAAAAAAAAATTTTTTTTCTGCAGAGGGAATGAGGATGGGAAAGGCAGAGGGAGGAGTGCACATCTTTGCCAACGTGTCCGATTATTTTTTTCACCCTCCCTGCCAATTTGCATTTCATAACATGATGAGTTACAGAAGGCCATAAAGCAGCCTAGAGTGATGTTATTTCATACCCTTGTGGGAAGGCTGAATGTGAAGCCCCCCACATTTGATTCGCCTGAGAGCAGAACAGGTCAGGACCTGTTATTGTTGTGTTGTAATTTTGGCCAGAAAAGCCATTTTCTTTGTCCCGATTCCAAATCTTCTTTATATATATATATATATATATATATATATATATATATATATATATATATATATATATATATATATATATATATATTACTGGACACTTCTGATGAATCTTAGCTTATGTTTTGCTTCAACCTTATCTGCTGTCTTGTGTCCTGAATTTAAAGAACAAACTACCCAGCTTGGTCATCCCCTTGTGACAACGTAGGGGACCAGAATTATGCGGCTGATAAATTACTGTGTGCACAGAACTGAAGGAAAGAATTACATCTTGTTTGTTTCAAGTGGTCTTTGGTAGAGGCAGGCATGAACCGAAATACGAACTGAAGTTCGTCATGAACCAGGTCGGTTTGTGGTTCACGGTTCACGAACTGGCAGTTCGGGGACCTCATTTCTCACGAATTGTGATGAATTTTAGCCCGGTTCATTTGGTTCATATTTCAGTTCGTCACTGCAGACAGCTTGGCGCTGATCAATCAGTTTCCTAGGCAATGGGGGGATGGGCACTCTAAAGACCTTCTAATGATCCAGAAATGATGTTTTCATGAACTGAATGAATCGGTCCGTGAACCGGGCCAAGTACATGAAAGTGTGTGGTTCATGGTTTGTGAAATACAACGAACCATGAACCACACAGTTCAGAATTTTCCCAGTTTGTGCCCATCTCTAGTCTTTAGCTTTGGGATTTTCCTCCAGAACTTGGGTGGGGATGAGAAGTGAGAGGGGAGGAGAAGAAAGGCTTCCAGCATTCTTTTGTCAGTGCAACACTCAGCTATATGCCTATCAAGTCCCAGGCAACATTTCATTTGTTGATGCCTTTAGTGTGGCTGTGCCTTATTGAAGATGGAACAATAAACAGTGTTTCTCATGCAGTTCAAACACTTTCTTTACAACCCCCCACAACAAACCAAAGTATATTTTGTATAGAACATATCTCTAAATTCAGACTGCATAACATTAAATGAACACTATGTTCTAGTAGTGATCCTTCATTTTTGCAAGAAATCAAACTGCTTATTACAGACTTCCTCCTTTATATAAAGTGGAATATAAGTGATTCATCTGTGAATTCCTAATCATGTTAATGTTAATGCTTAGTATTTTTAAAGAGGAATTGTACTCCCAAAGGGATATCCAGGCTTAACTGTTGGATGCCCAGTAGATGCAAATTAGATACATGATGTTCAGACAATGAACTCTGAATATCAGACTGGAAATCACTTAATGACTGAATGTTGAAAGTATGGCATTTTAATTAAACTGTCAATAGAATGAGTAGAACAGTGGCATATTATGCAACAATTTTTATGATTCTTGCAAAGCACCAGTCTATATGAAAAACTTCAGAACAAAGTTTCTCTTCCTCTCTGCACTGTGATATCTGATTCTCTATACCTTCATGCTTTTCCTACTGATGTTAATAGAAGTTGCTTCCATGAACAAACACAGAGAGCTATCCTAAGTAGGTCTACTTGGAATTAAGACAATTCAACGAGAGCTTACTCCCAGGAAAATGTCCTTACGATGGTTCTGACAATTTATTCCTCTTCCATGTTCTTACAATATGCAAGACCTACTCTACATATTCTACAATTATGGATATTTGAATGTTAAATATTTTTTTCATGAAAGGAACTTCAGAAATCTAAAGGAAGGAAGGGACATTCCTGTGACATTTGTTGCAACCAAATTCTGAAAGAAATATACCAGCTGTAGTGGGATTATTAATAGCACAATATTGGAACAACTTTTAAACTCCTTACCAAGAAAGCCAGAAAATATAGAACATTTTAATAATGGGCAGATTGTCTTAGCAAGATAAGATGTGAAACAGAAGAGGAAATAATAATGTTGTGGAGGAATGATGGCCATTCATTGCAGGAAAAGAGCCAGAAGGGAGTAATTATACCAGATAAATACCAATACAGATACGTGTATGTGTACACATTTGCATGCACGTGCATGCACACACACCTTCCATTAAAAAAACCAACCACAAGGTGCCTTGTACAGACATGATTTTACAAATACTAATAAAAATGTAAGCATCACCAGCTTAAAGTGTGCTGTGTGGAATGGGCATATATTACTTAATCGTATTTGTTTTAAACGCAATCACATTACAACACAATCAACCATTACTGCAGAACATTAGAGCAATAAAGTACTGGCTGGGCTGCGGGGCGGGGGAAGAACTGATATTTCTCGTTAACTAGAATTAACGTGAAACATTTCCCTTAACTACTTGACTGTTTTGGGCCCCCATTTGCCCTTTTTGTTTGCTGTTTAATAGTTAGTGTACTTCCCTTTTGGTTATTTTAATTGCATTCCTATGCAAAGTTACTCCAGTTTAAGCCCATTGAAATGGACATCGAGTATCTCTGCATAGAATTGCACTGCCAGGCTTCTATCTTATTGTTCTAGATGACTCTGGTCAGGCCTGATTCAGATATAGGTGTGCACTGAAGAAACCCGAAACGTCTAGTGACCTTTCCTGTATCAAATCATTAACTTTTGGCAAGAGGTACAGCATAAATAACGTTTTAGGTTTGTTGCTGGATAACGTACACAAGTAATACTATTACAGAATCTCTGCTTCCATTCTAAGCCTTTATTCTTAAAACACGATTATTTAGCATTCTTAGTATCAGCTCAATCAACTGAAAATCATACCATCCATTACAATTACATAGATCATTAAAGGAGAACAATTATATGAGTCCAAAGAAGTCATCTTACCCAATGATAAACGGGTCACAGGCAAGGAACCCCTTCTAATGTGGAACTCCCAGTCAATTCATCTTCTCATATTTACAGGGTTTTAGAACCATCTCTTAAAAATGATTAATTGTCCATCTTCAAAGGGCTCACATACTTGGTTAACTAATGATCTTATAACTTCAAACACTAGACAGTATTATCTATATTTAAAACATTTTCTGAAAGTATATAAAATGGTTAGTTCATTCGTTCTACATTTTATCTTAACGAAGCCTACAGAAAATTAGTGATTACAAGGTTATCATAAACATGAATATCTTTTGGCCCTCCACCAACATATCCATCCTTGATTCGTATCTTCAACTTCTCTAACGCTGGGCATTCTTGTCATTCTCAGACGCTCTCTGCACCTGGGCCTCAACACATTGTATCTACTGATAGGGGTTAGACCAGGGGTCTCCAACGTGGTGCCTGCCAAGTGTTTTTAGAAAGTAGGTGGGGCCAAGTGGGGCTTTTAAAAAGCATGGCTTCTGATTGGCCATTGGAGTACTGATTGACTGCAGATTTTCAAAAAAACTGCTTTGGCAGAAACTGCTTCCACAGCACAAGGATCTTCACTGTGTGACTGAAGCCCTTTTGTGGCTGGCTCCATCTCCTGCAGCAGACGTTTTGTGGCAGCCATATTGCTGCTGCACCCTCCCACACTGTGTCAGAATTCCAAATGTGCTCGAAAAGGTTGTGGAACTCTGAGTTAGGCGGCTCTTCTCATTTACACAAGGCCTCACAACTGTGATACTCCTCTGTTTTATGCCCTTCGACAAGGTTGGTCTGTTTTAGGCCTCTAGACTCCCTTTGTGGCGTGCCTAGCTATGGGGCCAGGCTAGCCCTGTTTCTGTGTGCAAAGACAACTTGTATGATTTTCTTGGTCATATCCAGCAACTGTTCTCCTATTAGGGTTGCCAGATGGCTTCCCCTCCCCCCAACCAGATTTTGGGGGGGGGTCCTTCACGCACATGCAAAGTATGAGCATGCTCCTGGCCCCAGCATGATGACATCACTTCTAGATGTCTAGAAGTGATGTCATTGCTGACATGCAGGAGGCTGGGCTGTCAGGTGAGTGGGCCAGCCAGCCACTTCCCCAGAGCCCAGGAGGTTGGGTGGGCAAGTGGGCCTGCTGCTTCCCCAGAGGCTGGGTGGGCAGGCCGCTTCCCTGCCATCTCCTGGGTGTCTGGTATTTCAAATCTGTTTCCCCTGGATAGTCCAACAAAAAAATGGGCTGTCCAGGGGAAAACCAAAAGCCTAGCAACCCTGTCTCCTATTGTTCACCAGTTTCTCCTTTGTATCTAGACCCTGTCAATAAACTTGGAATGGAAGGAAAGGTGGAAAGGGAATTTGCCACTTCAAAGAAAGAACTTGATCTGTGCTGCTGAAAAACCAGCACTGATGAAATTACCATTCTCTAGAAGTGCTCCTTGGAAAAGGAGGCCTTATGCTCTTTTTTGTCACATACGGTGACAAGTAATTTATGGTTTGGATCCTTCCTATAATTTCTGCAGACAAAAGGATTTCTGTCTACGGAAGCTGCCTGCCCCCCATCCTGCTGCAGATCGAAATGCTGCTACAAGGGGATGGAAACTTCCAGGAATAGCTTGCGGGGGGAGGCGGGGAGCATCAGAGCTCAGGATGGGAATAGCTTGAAGTGGGGGGAGCTCAGTATAGCTCACACAATCCATTCTATAAGGAATACAAATCCAAGGTTTGCATCACCGACATATACTCACACGTGGCATACTGTGAATCAGCTAAAAAGCTGTATGGTTGGAGTAACGTGAGGCTAACAGAAATAGTCTAAAAGTAAAATTCTGATGGTTTGCTTTAATTCATAGTAGCCAGCAATGTGATTCAGACTGTTGCTACTTTATGACACTGGGTTGGATCCAGCTAACATTTTCATTCAGTCTTCCCCAATTCTCTTTCTCATTACAGCCTTCATCCCATACAGCCTTTGTCAATGGAGTTACCTTGATCCCCGTCATAGCTGTTTCAGTCTGTCAAAGGGTTCCTCTCCTCCCTTTTTTATCTGATAAAAAGCTGCTTGCATCCAACCCATAGTTTTAAAATCAGGGCTCATTTTGAGGGGGAACACAGTTCCGGCAGTTCCCTAAAGAGGTCACATGTCAGGTGGCCCTGCCCACCTGACTCTCGGCCATTTTGTGCCCGTTTCAGCCTGGATTGGGGCTGAAACGGCCCAGATATGGCCTCTGAAAGGGTGTTGGATCACTCTCCCGCTCAGCAGCAGCCCAATCCTGACCATTTTGGGAACCTTTTCAGCCATTTTCATCCCCTTTTTTGCCATTGTGGGCCCAATTTTGGCCCTGAATGGCCAGGATTGGGTCCAAAACAGCCAGGATAGGTGATGTCCGGGGGTGTGGCATATGCAAATCAGTTATGATAATGACACACTTCTGGTGATGTCAAGGGCATGGCACATGCTAATGAGTTATGCTAATGAGTTCCTCCAGCTCTTTTTCTACGAAATGACCCCTGCTTAAAATATAAATATTTTTATTTCTTTTTCTAGTCCAATAAAATCTATATTATGGATGCCAATAAAATCTGTACTACGGGCAGCCAAAGAAATTCTTGCAAGACATAACATGCATTCCTCCGATGTCTGGAAACACCAAAAGCTTGAGAGAGCTGCTTACATGCAACCAATCTGATTTGGGTGGCTGGAGATTGAATCCAGGAGGATGGGTAGATAGAACAGAAAAGAAAGCAAACAATACTGAATGTTTAAAAAACTGTGATGAGTGGAACGTACTCAGCAACGGCTTCTTTCTTTCCCGACTCAGGAAAGAAAACAGCGCCGAAGCTCTCCGGTCACAGGCAGAGAAGAACATAATGGCATATGAGGGCAGAAGCCAGACTTGGGGCACTGAAATTGAAGCAACTGGAAAGGGGAAGGGATCCTTTAAAAAAAATGAAATGAACGAACACAGGAAAATCAGCCCCTGTAAGTCTGCTCTGAGGGCACGTCTGCACAGGAAGTTGGTGCTTTGCTGCTGTACTTCAAAACCAGAAGTCCCAAAAACAATACTGGAGGAAAGTGGATTCAGAGTATCGTAGAACTTTAATATGCCCATTGCGTAAGTTGTTGCGATCAGCCGTATCTGCCTGGGATGGAAAATCTAAATAAACTAGTTTTAAGGAGTGGTTTTTCAGTGAGGATTAAAATATTATAATGCCATTATGAACACTCTCTCACCTCTTGACATTTTGTTGAGATGTGTAAAAATGATGCTCTCCCCTCATGGGTCAAATGCTGTGCTGATGTTGCCCTCTATTTACCTTTCCAGCTTTCTCAAATGTTCCACCAGGTTTATGGTGGTTGAGACATGCAGATCACCCAACCGGCTTCCTGTCAGTGGAGGGGGATATATGCCCCTGACCCTGTATTAATTTGTTCTTGGCCATCCTGCCCCATGGACTCTGATGATGTCTGAGATGTGAGACGCAATGTGTGCTGCTCTACGATGTTTTATTACAGTATTTTATGATTGCTATTAGTGCTTTTATTGTATGTTTTTATTGTATGTATTTATTACGTTGTTTGTCTGCTTTGAGCCAATCAAATAAATAAATAAATAACCCTCTAGGCAGTATGTGTGTTCTTAGGGTGACTTCTTCCCCTGAGTGATATATAGTAGGAGTAGAACAAAATTAGAAGAGGAGATGGTAGAAAGCAACTCAGTGTGGAAACACACACACACACACACACACACAGAGTTCAGCTTGTTTCATAACTACACGGTTCGCCACCTACAACTTTCTGTGCCACTGGGATCCCTCCTCTCCTCTCTTTCCTAAAGTGTCTGTAGCACTAGAAAAGAGCAAGAGTCCAGTAGCACCTACAAGACTAACAAAATTTGGGGTAAAGTATGAGCTTTCATGAATCACAGCTCACTTTTTCAGATAACCAGCTGTGACTTACGAAAGCTCATACCCTACCACAAATTCTGTTAGTCTTACAATTGTTACTGGACTCTTGCTCTTTTCTAGTGCTACAACAACAACAACAACAACAACAACATTCGATTTCTATACCGCCCTTCAGGACAACTTAATGCCCACTCAGAGCAATTTACAAAGTATGTCATTATTATACCCACAACAAAACACCGTGTGAGCTGTGACTAGCCCAAGGTCACCCAGCTGGCTTCAAGTGGAGGAGTGGGGAATCAAACCCGGCTCTCCAGATTAGATTCCCCCCCGCCCGACCCACTCTTACCAACTACACCAAACTGGCTCAAACGGACAGACTAACGCGGCTGCCCATCTTGGTGCAGGACAGGCTGGAGATAACAGATGACCCGTCTTTTGTCTTTATTCCCAGTGACTCATTAGAAGATTTGGGTGAGAAAGTGGGGCCACTCCACTCCAGCTGTATATGGAATGACAGTGCAGATTTACTGGAAACACAATAAAGAAAATTAAAATGATAATAAAAGAGCCACAGCCAATGGGCACAAATCCGTGAGTGTGTTTAAAAGAGGGAAGCTGGCTAAAAAGAGGTAACTAACTAGCATCTTCTTTTGCAAAATCAAAGTATCTATATAACACTCTCCTGTTCAGAAGTAAGTTGTCTCTTTTAATTTTAAAGAGGCTTGGCTTTGTTATGCCTCCCTCCCTTTTTCTCCAAGAAATAAAGGGAAGCCTGTTCTGAGAGTTTCCAAACATGTGAACAACATCCAATCTTTGCACATGAAAAGTCGATGGAACAATGGATTTCTTAAATTACATGGATGTTGTATTCACATCTATATGCATTTCTAAAAACGTCTGCATCCTGATTTTCACTTTTATTTTGGTAATTAATAAAAGCAAAACTAAGAAAGGAAAAAATACACTGAGCAGGGTCACTTATTTGTGAGATTCCAAAAGCTGGCGTCTTCAGACTAATTTTTGTTTAATTAGTAATGTTACAGGGGCCAGTATCTTTCTTTTTGAACTCCCTGAGTAGCACAAGCAATTCAAACCTGAGTCGTCTCTACTGAATTGCTTTGGTAATCACTACCTGTGGGAAAGCTCAGGCTCATACAAAAGGAAGGAATTCTGAGCCCTTTGTTTTATAGAGATGCCCTCTCAGGACAATCTGGTCTTAAGTTCTATTTAAAATGGAAGCCAACCCATTTGGAAGATGCCAAGTTATCCCATGAAATAATCTAGCCTTATTGCCAAAGAACTTCCATAATAAAAAACAATAAATAAGGCCAGAGAATGAAAACCCAAATTAGCAGTGAGTTTGAGAACCGGTGTGATAATTGGGAAAGACTGAAGGCCAAAGTGCCTGGATTTAAAGTAATTTTAAGTTGATGCCCATTTAAAAATTAAGATAGAAAGCAGAACGTTCTGGAAAGCTGCTCCTTCACTCAGAAAATCCCTCGGCCTTGAATAATATTCAAATCGAAGACTGCCCGTTTTCTAGAAGCAAAGTAACTTTTTTTGTTTAATTTAAATAGGCACCTGTGAGAAATGTGGAGATATTTATTTATAAAATTTGTAACCCATATTTTGATTGGTAATGTGGGGGGGGGCATTAGTCAGCTCAGAAAATCATTATTAAAATATGAAGGGCATGCTCCATTCCAGCCTGAGGAAAGCTGTAGCAGCAAAGTGGGATCAACGTAGAAATAAATGAGACCAGGGCTTTTTTTCTGGGAAAAGAGGTGGTGGAACTCAGAGGGTTGCCCTCGGAGAAAATGGTCACATGGCTGGTGGCCCCACCCCCTGACCTCCAGACAGAGGGGAGTAACTCCCCTCTGTCTGGAGATCAGAGGGCGGGGCCACCAGCCATGTGACCATTTTCAAGAGGTTCCGGAACTCCATTCCACCGCGTTCCCGCTGGAAAAAAGCCCTGAATGAGACCATTTCCGTCTCTGTCCAGCTGGCCCTTGAGAGGCACACAAGGATTGCCAACTGCTATCTAGTTTACGGAGTACTTGGTGTTTGGGTGAATAAATCAAACTTTAGGGGGTGCTGATTTTGTTTCTGTTGATCACAAACCCAGATCAATTATATATCTTGGAATACCAAATTACACTACCCCTGAACTAGAGTTGGGCATTTAGGCAGTCAAAAAAGGTTCGATCACTTGGTCTGTTTGGTCCAAGGGACCCCTTCAAAACACTTTTGTTCTTGTAGTTAATACAAGTATCAAAACGGTTGGCAAAAAAAAAAAATTAAATATCTTTTTTCGAAGGTCTAATGTAGTGAATGCTTTAAATTATTTGACCATAACTTGGCAGTATTTGATTCCAGGTCAGTATTGTTTATTCTGACTGGCAGTGGTTCTCCAGGGTCTCAGACAGAGGTCTCTCACACCATCCACCTCTTGATCCTTTTAACTCAAGATGCCGGGGATTAAAGCTGAGATCTTCTGCTTGCAAAGCAAATGCTCTACCAGTGAGCCACACAACCCCCTCCCCCTTAGCACCCAGTAAATAGATAAAGGCTTCATCGAATATTCTTGCTGCGAGAACAGGTGTGGTTCCAGTAGACATAAGCCTCCCTCTGAAATGTGATATGTAACCAAGATGAGAGCTGGAAAGTAGATAGAGGGAAAGAATTCTTCAGTATCCTATCAGTCATACACTTACTATTTGAAAACCAACTGAATTTTGGGCCCCATAGAACACTCCAAACATCATTTGTGTATGGCCGAGCAAAATCAGTTTTATTCCGAAATCCCCCCGAATTAGTTTTGTTATCTGGGACATACTGCTGTCTTCTAGTATACAAAGCCTCAAGGGCCCAACTCAAATTTCCTGTTGTTCTTCAGACTCTCTAATGTATGATGCTCAACAAACCGCTGTTTACTCAGCGAGGGTATAAACACTCCGCCCTCTCGAATGGTGGCTCGACAAGACTGCCGAGTTAATTAGGAAAGTCAGCGGCATAATTATTGAGAGAAAAATACTGGTTTCAAGCGCCTAATCAGTGGGTATGTCGTGGTTTTAATGAGGTGTTCATTTACAGCATTGGGGATGGGAGGGTGCAAGGATCTTAGCCAGAAATAGGACAGACTCTGTACAATCTCAGGGTTTAATTAAGGAGATGGAAGGTTGGATTCTTTCAGCCAAGTCTTGTGTAATTCCATCTGCTCTGAACTCAACAGAACAGGAAGCGATTGACAGGGCACTTGGGGCCTACATCTGGAAACAACATGTTTCAAAGTCTTTATAAAGCTTGCACTCAAAAAGAAAAGAAAAAAATAACAAGCAAGGAGGGAGAAGGAGCAATGGAAAGAGCCGAGGGAGAAAGCGACTCAGCAAACAATGGGAGTTTTTTGGGAAGAGGCATTTCGGAGGTGCATAATTGGTAGCATTGGATAAAGTGTTTGTCTAGGAAACTACAAAAAGGCTGAAGTGCCTATTTCGGCGGTTGTGGTTCTGAAAAGCCTCCTGCTTCCACGGCTGGCTTCTATCACGACTGGGAACAAGCCAATTCTTTGTTCTTTACTACTCGGTCTGTGGAAAAGCAGGCAACCAACTGCTGGCTGGGTGCCCCAGGGGTTTTGTGAGCAAAGGTCTTTCTATCGCTTGCCATACCCAGACAATATTTTTCTTCTTTGTCTAGGAGCAGTTCACCTTTGGGTTTTGAAGGCTGAATTGATTGTGAGGGCACCATCTTCAGGGTCTGCTGGATTTACAACAGGACCCTTCAATAGGTATCACCCTGGGAAGGATCTTAGAACTTACAACCAGCTTTGTGTTGTATATAGGGTTGCCAGGTCCCCTTACACTCCTGCTCTAGCTCTAGGCTTGCCATTCCCCTGCCCAGGGTGGGGGATCCCCTGCTCCCCCCACCCCCACTTACCTGGCCGGGGGGGCATACCCCCTAGGGCACACCCCACTGCAGCGTGCTCCTGCATCTCACCACAGGTGCACTCCCGCACTCAGCAACAGGCCCGTTTCGGGCCGAATCAGGCCCACGGGGGGTGATTTAGCCTTTTGGCGAGTGCAGGAACACTCCCAGGCCACCCTTTGATCTGCGTGATGGTGTCACTTCTCGGAAATGATGTCATCATGCACACCGGGGACACGCAGGGTAAGTGCCAGTCTTCCAGTCTCCCACTGGGGGACTCAAGGGACCTGGCAAACCTACCTAGCTCTTATCTCCTTATTGGATTCTTTAGTGTTTACTTGTGTGCTCTGTGTGCGTGACGTCTTTCCAGGTGATGACACTTCCGGTGATGTCACCGCACAGCCACAGGGCATGTGCCCACTTCACGGCAGGCCGATTTGGGCCTCAAATGGGCCAATTTGGTCTGTTTGGGGTCCAGATCGGCCTGCAGTGCAGCTCAGAACAGCTTCCAGGGTGGTGCAATGAAGTTAGTGATGTCATTGCGCCACCCAGGAGCACACCCAGGAGGCCTGTTCCTGTGCTTTCCTCCCCTGCTGGCCAGGTAAGTGGAGGTGGGGGCAGATGGTGAAAGTGGGGGAATCCCCCGCCCCCACCAAGGAAACCCTTAGTTGCAAGGGTCTCTGTTCAATTGAATGCCTTTGTTAAAATTGTATGTATGTGTGTAAGCAGTTTTGACTTCTCAGTGTGGAAAAAAACCAGTTAAAATATTTACATAAATTAATTTAAAAGGTAAATGGAGGCTCTTTTTAATTGATGGGTCCAAGAAAGAAGGTCAGCTCTTGGGTTTCTGCAGCTGTTTTAGTTCCTGTGTTTTACTACAGTAGAAAATGGGGGGAAATTCTACTGAAAGGTAGCTTTTCCTTCTGCCAATCAGTGGGTAGCTTTTGTTTATGAAGCCCACTAAATATGCCTATCGCCACAGCTCAGTATAGAAGCTTTCTTGGTATTATTGAAGAACATATAAGGTAACTGAATTAATTAACTTTCATTATAGCCCACTTTTCATGCTGAAACTCAAGGCGGATTACGCAGGGTAGGACAATGCAGTTTGACAGCACGAGACAGCCAACAAACAATGCTATAAGATGAGGATCACCAAAATTAGAAACAATGCAAAAAAACCAGGCATGATATGTGATAAACAGTGCAAAAAATAAAAAATGGGATTACAAAGGTAAAAAATAGGGCAGTAAGAGCACAATAATACATGTGTGTTATGTGCTGTCATGTTGCTTCCAACTGACACTGGCCCTATGAATGAAAGGCCTCCACAATGTCCTTCCATTAATATCCTTGCTCAGATCTTGCAGACTGGAGGCTATGGCTTCATTTATTGAGTCAAGCCATCACATTTTGGGTCTTCCTCTTTTCCTACTGCCTTCTAGTCTTTCCCAGTGAGTCTTTTCTCGTGGTGTGACCAAAGTACCCTAGCCTCAGTTTAGTCATTTCAACTTCTAGGTAGGCTTGATTTAATCTACAACCCAGTTATTAGTCTTTTTAGAAAAGAGTCCAGTAGCACCTTTAAGACTAACCAACTTTACTGTAGCATAAGCTTTCGAGAACCTCAGTTCTCTTCATCAGATGCATCTTGAAAGCTTATGCTAAAGTAAAGTTGGTTAGTCTTAAAGGTGCTACTGGACTCTTTTCTATTTTGCTACTACCGACTAACACAGCTACTCCTCTGGATCTATTGGTCTTTTTGGCCATCCATGCTACTTGTAAAACTCTCCTCCAGAACATTTTAAATGAATCATTTTTCTTCCTGTGAGCTTTCTTCATTGTCCAGCTTTCACTTCTGTACATAGTAATGGGAAATTTCATGGTATGGATTATCTGTAGCATAGTGGTTAAATGGCTGGACTGTGAATCAGCACTCTGCTAGTTCGACTCCCAATACTGCCATGAACTCTGCAGCTGACCTTGGGTAAGCCACTGCTCTCAGCCCAGCTGTATTGTGGGGATAATAATAACACTGACTTTGTTCACTGCTCTGAATATGACACTAATCTGTTCAAAAGAGCAGTATATAAGCACACTGTTGTTGTTTTTATTATCTTGGTCCCCAGCAACACATCTTATCCTTAAGGATCTTTTCTAGTTTCTTTATGACTTCTCTTCCAAATCTCAATCTCCTTCTGATTTCTCGGTTGCAGCCTCGATTTTGATTGGTGACTGAGCCAAGGAATAGAAAATCTTTTAACAATTTCATCTTTTTCATTGTTAGCCTTAAAACTGTATAATTCTTTAGTAGTCATTACTTTTGTCTTTTTGATGTTCAGCTGTAACAATAATACATAGAATAGTAGAACAGACTAAACCCCTGTTCCCTTTATAAAAGCACCCTCCTTTATACTGTAGCTTTATTCTTTTTATAAGAATGCCTTCATGAGCAATTCTGTTTTCATAGTTTGTGGAATGACAGAAGTGTGGAGGCTTTCCTAACTTCCATATGCATATCATCACATGAAGTGGGAGCCCCAACAGGGAAAGCACATCAGACAAACTAAATGACCTGTTTTGTATGATAAGATTGATAGATGACTTATTTAAAAAGAACACCTCAAAAAAGTCCAGGTATTTGGGAACAAATAGTTCACCAGATGGGAAACTAACAGCAACTTGCATATATTGATAATGATTTTTGAACAACCTGTATATTTCAAATAAATAACACATATAAATATCAAAGAAGAGAGAAAGCGCATGCGATCTCACGTGTCCTTCAATAGCATCAAAAAGCATCTACTTTGAAATGTGGCCAATATTCATATATTATGCAAATTCAACCAACGAAGAAGTTAAAAAGCCAATTATTAACTTACTAACTGCGCAGTCCTGAGAACCTCCGTGCCAATTGTACCCACGTACTTGCAGCATCACTCATTTACTTTCTAAGGACTTTTGCGGGAGAGCTACGGTGGTGGCTGAGCTTGGCAAGGTTCAGCGAGGCTGCAGCCAAGAGCACATGACCCGCAGTTCCCCTCACAATCCCGCCAGCATCCCCCAATGGCTGTGCTGCCCCCATGACAGGTGTGTGACTGGCAAGTGAAAGCACAGCTGCCCATCAACACCCCTTCCCCCATGACAGAAGGCAGCTGGGGACCACATGCCTCCATAGACATGGCACCAACATGGAGGAGTGCAGTTGCCCAGCTGAGTAGAAGGTGGGGCATGTGGTCCCCTTGGAGGTGCAGCGCCTAATGAGGGATGGGTGTGCAACTGCCCCACTACAGGGGAGGGACCTATAGGAGGGCCTGGCCGGGGTGGCCTTGGAGCACGCTGTGGGAGCAGCCGGTAGGTACAACCCCCTCCCCCCGATGGATAAAGAAGAAGGTGCATCTCTCTAGGGTGCAAGCTGCCCTCCCCAGTGAGGTGGACTCCTAGCCATCCGGCTGTGTCACCAGAGGTAACACCAGTTTCAGCTTATTGAAAAGGGCAGTGAATTATTAAGGAGTAATATACCTGTCAGATAACAGTAGCAAAGGGCCAAGATGGAGTAATTTTAAGTGAGTTGGCATCTGTTCATCCTGATCTTTGTAGATCGCATATCATCAGCACGAGTCCCACCAGGCATTGCTAACTTGTTGAACGTACAGTAATTAATAGACATTGTGTACAAATCAGACGTTTGAACAGGATCCACCCAAACCAACAACGAATTCTATTGCTGCTGTTTTATGTTCCATAATCAATGTTGTACATTGTAGGGGGGGGGGGAAACCACGTTTTAAAAATCAAGACAACAACATCAAAAAACAGGGCTGTAGTTGTATTCAACAAATGACCGTTTAAATGAAGTCTCAAGTAATTTACCGCCGGTGACGACCTGCTGCCATGTCCCCTGTTCTGTTTTACATTTAAAAGCCATATGGCACCTATCATTCTATCATTTCTTTAAATCTCCGTTGACCCTCAAAGACCTAAAGTGAGTCTAGGTTTAAAGAGAGAGAGAGAGAGAGAGAGGTCAGAGTTAAGATTCTGTCTGGTGTCAATTAATCCTGCCTAGCATTGTCCAGATATTTCTAGGGTGGTATTTCTCTACAGAGTCTATGAGAATGTTGACAGAAATTTATATCTTTTGCCTGTGCTAGCCAGTCTTCCCCCCCCCCCTCAATTTTATTTGCATGAGGCATGTAATAAAAATGTGGATCCAGCTAGCTTTTTCACTCAATGTCACCTAATTCCCTTCCTTACTACAGCCCTCATTCCACATGGCTTTTGTCCATTCAGGTCTGATGATTCTCAGCATAGTTTTTTGGGGTGGCCTCTGTCAGCTTTATCAGTGGAAAAGTTAATTGGATTCAATCCATTGTCCGTTTCTCAATCCCCCTGACTGGGCAACACATGTTTGGTTTCAATGGGGAGCCACATGAGAGGATTTTGGAAAGGGCATAATAACCATGGAGGTCTCTTACAAGTGCTACCCGTGATTTAGTATTTCGTTATACAATATATAATTAACATGGGGAATTGCCGTCACACACTCCCTGTTACCTTCCTAGGGGCATTTGTTTGGTACTGGATGCTGGAATAAATGGACTTACGGTGTGATCTAGCAGGGCTCTTCATGTGTTCTTAATGAAGTGGGTGCTCCCGAGGATGTACGCTCTTAACAAGGGGAAAAAGTTATAAAATTTTAATTCAAATTTAGACATTAGATTTTGTACTTCACATTAAATTTTATTTTTTGGAGCAAGGCAATCTCAATGGAATGATCTCAATGGAATGATTGCATCGTGCAGGTTGGTGAATTGTACCTATAGATGCTTTTTCACACACACACAAATCTTTCTGCATAGAAAACCATCATTCCGCGGCAAAATAAAAGGCACATTTTTAAGACTTAGTTTTTTATGCGTATTACAGAAGACTGATCATTACACATTAGGACATTTGCACCCACCTATCATATACTCATCTATCATTCTATCTTCTTCCAAGCTCAAATGTTACTTGCATTGCTTGTACTCCAAGAAGTTGTAAGCTGGGAGCCTGGGGAGGAGTTGAAATATTGGGTGTATATATTTATTTTCTTTAGAACAATTTTATGTCACCTCTCCAGCAGGTACTTCAAGGTGGATTACAATTAAGCCATTAAAAACAAGGCCAATTTCAATAAAACAAGCCAGTAAAAATGTCAACATCATTAAAATAAGGATAACATCATAACATACACATTGAGCAATCTAATATGCAGCAGATTACATACACAGCGAGCAGTCTAAAATGCTGTAGATGAAATTAACCTTGGGCAAGAAGCAGGCCATAAAATATTTAAGAGATCAAACCCTTTAGCTGAAAGCCTGGGTAAAAAGGAATGGTTTCGCTTGGCATGCAAAATAAAATAAGGTAGGCGTCAGGTGAGCCTCACGGGGGAAGGTATTCCAAAGGTGAGGTGCCACCATAAAAAATCCTAATTCTGGTTACCACCCACCTACAAGTAGGGGTACAGACAGCATTTCAGAAGAAGATATTAGCTAATGGACTGGACAATATGGGAGAAGGCAGACCTTCAAGTCCCAGCCCCCATGTCATTTAGGGCTTTAAAGGTAAGAAGCAGCATTTTGAATTGTGCCTGGAAAAAAGATGGACAGCCAAAATGGCTGCCAAGATTCCGTGAGGAAATCCTGTAAGATCTTAGCATTTTAAAACTTTTAAAACTTTCCTCTTACTGCTTTACAATTTAAGATTTTTCTGCAAAGCTGGGGTTTTCCATAAGTTTATAGAAAGAGCTCCCTCTTCTATTCGTGGCCCTAAGCTGTGGATTTAACAATCCACCTCTATAGCCATGTTCAGAATTAGATATAATTAATGAACAAATTGGCAGCCATTTTGTGGTGCTGCCCAGTGACCACTACCTGGTCTCAAAATTCCTAAAGTACCTGCCTACAGGCTCAGTAAGGTTGGAAACTTTACCTAGGGTTCCCAGGTGCCCGACAGTGGCGGGCAATCTTCCGGGGGTTTGCCCCCTTGCCTGCTGATCACTGCAATCAGTGGGAGGTGGAAAGCTCCCTAAAGATTGTCCACCACCATCAGGCATCCTAGGAACATGTGTGGCATGCATGCTCCCAGCAGGCACGATGGAAGTGATGCTGTCAAGCAGCCTGAGAAGTGCTGCCAGGCTATGTTTGGGGCTGATTTTGGCCTAAACAGGCTGATTTTCAACGAATCAGCCCTGCCCAGAGCACGGGAGTGCTCCTGTAGCTGGCATGATGAGGCCACTTCCAGAAAAAGATCCATGCCAGAGGCACGGGGTAAGTGCCCATTCCCCCACCATGCTAGGAGGGTTTAGGGACCTAGCAAACTTACCCACACCGCACTGAATTAAAATGATCTTCAATTGCCTTCCAGATTGATTTCCTATGCACAAATGTCAATGAAAATCCTTCTGTAACATTTAGTCATGAATGGATCATTAGTTTAGTCCAGCAAATCCAGGTTAAGGATCATTCACTTCTTCCCCATCACCTCTAATGTTAGGTACAGATATCCACAACAGCATAGCTAGAAATCAGAACATTTCTCTTGGTTTTTATTTACTTAACATGTTGGTTGGGGGGTATGTTTCAGATCAGCAGAGCCATCCCGGAGAAGTAAGCATATAATACGCATTCATTTGGCTGGGTTAGTTCCCCCATTGACCAAATATGTTTCCCATGAAATTCCATGGCTGCTGCTATTTTCCAGAGCAGAACTTCTCATGTATTGTCATGGATATGTTTGTAATTAATTCATTATATATATTTTGTCAAAGGAATACATTTCCCACTGCCATATAAATGTTCACAGATTCTCATAAGTAAAGAAATAAGTCTGTTTCAATTTGATATCCTGCCCTGTACCTGATTTAAAAAACAGATGAGTAATTTCCCTTGTTCCATTCCAGAATTTGATTCTGTAGTACGTTCCAGTCTTCTTTAATACTGGTTTAACTAGGAGGATTTCTAAAATTGGGTCCAGAATTAACGCATACAAAGTGTTGGCGGTTGCACAGCAAGTTTGCAGAGTTGCAGAGTTTGATAATAGAGCAATGGAAAAAAGTAGACAGACTTCTGTGATTCTAGCTCTATAAAAATACTTTACTACATAATAGGGTAAAAAGGGTACATTTGGTAGGAAAAACAACAAACAGTTTCTGACTCCATCTTGATAGTCTCAGCCAGGGCCGGATCGAAGGGGGGCAGGGGAGGTAGTCTGCCCCCGGTGCCTCCAAGGAGGGGGCGCCGGGAGTAGCTGCCAGCTGCCGGAGCGTGCAGGCAGCAGCGTGGGCAGCCTCGCAGCCCCCTGCGCTGCCTTTCTCCTGCCCAGTGGGACAGGGGGCAGCCAGCTTGCCGTGCACCCCCTGTCCTGCAAGGAAGGCAAAGGGCAGCACAGCCGCCCACGCCATTCGCCTGCCCCGCAGGAGAGGGGGCAGCTGGCTGCCCCTGTCCTGCGGGGCAGGCGCATAGCGCGGGCGGCCTCGCAGCCTCCCGCGCTGCCTTTTGCCTGCCCTGCAGGACAGGGGGTGCGCGGCAAGCCAGCCACCCCCTGTCCTGCGGGGCAGGCGAAAGGCAGCACGGGGGGCTGCAAGGCCGCCCACGCCATTCGCCTGCAGAGAGATGACTGGCACGGGCAGCTTCCCAACCCCGCACACTGCCTCTGCCGCCCTGCATGATGACATCACCAAAATGACATCATCACACCACGCCGGGAGCGCTCGCACGCTGTGCACACGTGCGAGGTCGGACTAGGGTTGCCCCGGGCACCAGCAACCCTAGATCCGGCCCTGGTCTCAGCTAGGTCCTAGAGAGAGAAAAACGTAGACTGCATAGTCTAGTGAAGTAGTAGAAGTGGACTGTAGTAGCAGATGACTGATGAATGTGCACAGCACATCTTTATCTTCCAGGGTGAGTAGTGTGCAATTTAGGAACTGCACAGCACAGACAGCACTGAACACATTGGAGGAAAGCACTGACTGGATAAATCTCACATGTTTGCCTACCCCTTCCTATGACATTGTCCAAATCATGTGCCACTGCTGTGTCCTCACGTCGATTGGTGCTGAATCAACTTGGGCTCCTGCCTGCACTGCACAACCTCAAGGTGATTTGGTGTCTGCTTTCTGATTTTCTAGACGTGTATGTTTGAAGTCGCCTTTTGTGGGGGCTGTTGATGTCTGGGGAGAGGCGTTACAAACATCTCTGGCTTCAGAAAAAAAACAACAGGAAGTGTGGTGTTTGCAGCACTCATTTCTGCCGGTGTTAGGAACCTTCCCTGGCTTCAGGAAAAATATTAAAAGGTAGCATTTCTGAGCGCAGAGTTACAAACGTCCCTGGCTTCAGAAAAACCAAACAAACCAGGAAGCGTGTTGTTTGCAGCACTCGTTTCTCCCGGCGTTAGGAACCTTCTCTGGCTTCAGGGGAAAAAACCCAGGAAGCGTGCGCACAGCAAGGGAGGGAGGGAGTGGTTTCCACCGGGTGGCCAGCCAATCAGCACTCAGGGAAAGGAAAAGTGGGGGAAAGATGCAGTTAGGGACTCAGAATTCCACACACACATAGAACACATCAGCAGCAAAGCAACAGCGGCTTTAAAAAAAGGTCACTGTATGGATGCATGGAAAAAATCCAGGGAAAACCAAGGAAAGGTTGGTTCTGCGTCTCCCACCTCCTTTCCTGCTGATTCCGCACACGTTGGATAATGCACTTTCAAAGCACTTTATCAATCATTTGAGGTGGATTTTTTGTTCCGCACATGAAAAAATCCATTCCAAATGATCTACAAAGAGGATTGGAAGTGCATTATCCAACGTGTGCGGAATCACTCCTTGTGTGGCAATCTGGAAATTGAGTGAAGCAGAATGGAATCAGAATCTCCAGAACCTGACCATGTGGAATCAGCCAATAGCAATCTACATATCAAAGGATAGTCAGAGCAGTAAACAGTAAACACCTCTATCTTTCTAACTCTTTGGTTTGTCCCCCTCTGAAACCTGAGGAAAGGGACGGCACTGAATCCTCCTCTTCTAACAGTTCCACTATGTGAAAAAGTCTCGGAAAACAGAAAACTAGCACAGCAAGCAAACAGGGTAGAAGCTTACTGTCTGATGTGCCAGTATTCTGTTTGGATGGAGCCTTGTATGCAAAGGAATATACTCAGGTGTGTTGTTATTATCCTGTGAGGTGGGTGTGGCTGAGAGAGCTCTGAGAGAGCTGTGACTGACCCAAGGTTACCCACCCAGCCGACTTCAAGTGGAGGAGAGGGGAATCAAATCCACTTCTCCAGATTAGAGTCCTGCTGCTCCTAACAGCTACACAAAACTAGACTAGTTAGTAGGTGAGGTGGATGACCTCTACCCTCGACCCTGGAGCCATGATGCCAATCAGAGCTGACAGGACTGACCTTGTTAGACAAGACAGCTCAGCATGTGTTGGTCAAGTGCAGGGAGACACGTTAGCTGGGAAGCGTAGTTTTAAAGACAGAGCTGGTGGAGATGCTCCTCAAAGGGGTTGTTAATTTCACCTTTGCCTCCAGGAAAGTTCTGTCAATTTCACCTTTCCAGTCTAAAACTGTGTGGGATCACACCCAGAAGGCAGCGAGGAATGGAAATGCGCTAGAGCTGCCTTCCAGAGCCGGGCTTGGATCTGGAGAGGTTATAATGGGCTGAAGTTTCCCTTCTGGCATTTCACAGCACACAGCTTCAGTATATAGCAAAACCTTTGCCCTACCATCAGCTCTGTCTTTTTAAACTATCCTTCCCAGCTAAGATTGCATCTCCTGACATGTGTTCTTCATGTGTCAGATGTCTCAAGTAGAGAGACTCCAAGGGGCTGACTCATTATGAGGCAGCTTCACGTGTTCATGTACGCTGCACCCAAGAGGGTATCTAATGGCCATATGAACTAAGAACTAAATAGGATTGCATATTTCTTTAGATTTTCTTCAGGACTGAGCAAACAGCTTGCCTGCTTTTAATTTGGCAAAGTACATTTTAGCAAGGAAGGTTAACTGAACTCAGATGGGGATATACTACAGTGCTACTTTGCTTACCTGTAATAATTTTCAAAGACTTCCTTGCCATTCTCTTACCTTATTCTCTTATTTTATCATTTGTTTTATTATCTCAGTGCTAGATTAAAGTATTTTTAAATAGGAGAAGTGAGCTCTCTCCTGGTAATATGCTAACAAATAAGCACCTTTGAAATATAGGCAAATATTTTATGTGCTTGATAACCTTTAATAAAATTTAATTAAAAAAAAAGAAATATAGGCAAATATTCCTTTGTTACTCTCTCCTCATCTCAGAAAGATTAATCATACTCTTATGATAATGGAAAGCTAAGGGGAAAGGCCATAGTTCAGTGGCAGAGTAGAAAGATCCCAGACATTGCTAGGCAGAGGATCAGCAGGATTTAGAGATGAGCATGAACCAAAGTTTGTCACAAACTGAGCCATTTTTTGGTTCATGAACTGACAGTTTGTCGGAGGACATTTCTGACGACCCACAATGAAATGCTATGATTTTTAGAGTGGTTCATTTGGTTCATTTTTCAGTTCATCACTACAGACAGCCTGGCACTGATCAATAAGTTTCCTAGTCAATGGGGGGAGGATAGGCTTTCTGCAGACCTTCTGCAGCCCTGGAAGTGACGTATTCATGAACCGAATGAACCGCTTCACAAACCGGGCAATTTCATGCCACTTCGCAGTTCATGGTTCGTGAAATGTGACGAACCACGAACCACAACAAACCGCCATTTTCCTGGTTTGTGTCCATCTACCCTACAAGACTGCCTTGGCCTTTCTGGCTTTACAGTGTCATTTGATTAAATTGCATAATTTTAAAATTATGTTATTTATGTTTTTGAAAGCAGGCAGCATAATCTGGACACCCCAGAAGCCTATATTTCAGCAAGGGAGGGCTCACACCTCAGAGAGCTGCTACCAGTCAGATTAAACAATACATGATCTGACTCAGTGTAACAATACTTCGTATTATCATAGACAAATAGTGCAATCCTAAGAAGAGTTACTCCAGTCTTGGCCCATTGATTTGAAGTCCTTGTTAAGCAATATTAACTATGGCTGCCAAGTGATTTGTTCCTCTGTGTGTCTAACGACAGTTTCATAATACTTCTGTCATGCACTCTTACAGTAACACAGCAGTCCCGAAAGCGCCTTCTGCATCAAATATGTATGTTCTTTATTTGCTGTCCTGTAATTAAATGGTCCCTATCTACCAGAGCTTTAATGAATTATTCTACCAATTATACAGATTTAAGATTGCAAACTTGATATGTATTTATATAAAATAGGCAAAAGAGCTATTCTGCTAAAAGTAAGAGTGGGAGCAAAATGATACTTGATCTTAAAATGGGTGATCAGTTGGTATCTGAAAGTGCAACAAAGATGCTGTCCTGGAGAGAATCTCCGCTTAATAACAAATGGCTGCAAGAAAGGGTTGCACCTCTGTCTGAAATTGTTGAAAATGTCTCAGATGCCTTAAAAACCTGAAAATGCCATAATTTGTTCTAAACTTCACAACAACCCTGTAAGGTAGGCTGGCATTATTGCAGATGAAGAAGGCTGACAGCGTTGCTTAGGGGCTGCTGGAGATTTTTTGATACAGGCCCCTCCCAGATCACAGCTCATTCACTTTGCTTCTACACTGACTAGCTCAGAAGACCCTCAACGACTGTCTCTATATTATATTATTATATTATTTATACTAGAGTAAGGCATGTCTTTTATGGATAAACAGAGATTCTTTAAGAGGAGCCTGATAGGCAGGAATGCAGAATTTAAATCTTCTGGTATGGAAATGCAGTGCTGGGAGAAACCATACCACTTTGATTTCTTTTTACTAGGTGGCTGTTGGAACTCCTGAGTCCCTGTCCATCAAACAATAGCAAGCGGGCAACATTCTGCTAGAGTGACAGTTGCAGCTCTCATTAACTGTCACCTCCTGAAACCCTGGAATGCTCCCTCCATCTCTTGCCTAAATAATGGGCTAACTAGACTGTCCTTCGATCGTTCCTAACCAGGTATTTGCAGATGTAGCAGACACAGACATAGTTTAGTTTATTGTTTTTATCCAATTCATTTTTAAGTTGATTGAAAATTTATCTCCTTTATGGCACCATTAGACCTTGGGACAGCTCCCAGGTTTGTCATTTAACTCTTCAAACCATCTTTGCTGAGTATAATATTCATTTCTTTCTAGGGAGAAATTTCAGGGATCTTGTTAAAGATCTTTTATTTATTTAATTTATTTATTTTTGCTTCCTTCCACATTTCTCAGAAGGTTCGTCCAAACAAATTTTCACTGCATTTCTGCTTGGGGAATATTGGGTGGCATAAGCAACACGGAAAGAGGCTGAACTGTGAAGTGGGAAGTTCCTCGTTCGAAGCTTCCCTCAGCGTTGACAACACCCGGTGACCTTAGGCATACTGCTCTCATCCTCAGCCTTCCCATTTGGAATAAGGGAACCATAGATGAGAAAGCCAGTGTAGTGATCTAGGAGAATGGGATTCTCTATACTGCCTTGGTCAGAGGGTGCAGAGGAGAGCGACGAGAATGATCAGGGGTCTGGAGACTGAGCCCTATGAGGAAAGGCTGAGGGCCTTGGGAATGTTTAGTTTGGAGAAGAGGAGATTGAGGGGGGACATGATTGCTCTCTTTAAATATTTGAAAGGCTGTCATTTGGAGGAGGGCAAAGAGCTGTTCCAGTTGGCAGCAGAGGGTAGGACGCGAAGCAATGGGCTAAAACTACATGCACAAAGGTACTGGTTGGATATTAGGAAAAACTTTTTCACGGTCAGAGTAGTTCAAAAGTGAAATCTGCTGCCTAGGGAGGTGGTGAGCTCCCCTTCACTGACAGTTTTCAAGAAGAGGCTGGATGAATACTTGTCAGAGATGCTTTAGGCTGATCCTGCACTGGGCAGGGGGTTGGACTAGATGGTCTGTATGGCCCCTTCCAGCTCTATGATTCTATGATTCTGACATGAACCTTGCTAGGTGACCCTGGGTCAATCACACTCTTGCAGCCAAACCTATCTCACAGGGTCATTGTGGGAATAAAATGAGAAAGGGAGGACCAAGCATGCTGTTCTCAGCCCCTTGAAAGAAATGCAGGACACAAATAGACAATAGTTTACTATTCGTTTATTTAGCTTATTTATAGCCTGACTTTCTCACTGATGCTCAAAGCAGATTACAGAGTATAGATGGGGTGGGTGGGGAATGCAGTATAGGACATAGAATGAATAATGCAATAGGAGCAGGAGTACAATATTGAACAATGCGAGCAACAATGTGATTATTCAATGTAAGGTATACAATGAACAATGCAAATGAATAATGCAATAGGACTAGGAATACAAAATTAAATGACCATGTGAACAACAATCTGCCACGCTGGGCTTTTTTCTGGGAAAAGAGGTGGTGGAACTTAGTGGGTTGCCCTTGGAGAAAATGGTCACATGGCTAGTGGCCCCGCCCCCTGATCTCCAGACAGAGGGGAGTTTAGATTGCCCTCTGTGCTGCAGTGGTGCAGATGACAATCTAAACTCCCCTCTGTCTGGAGATCAGGGGGCGGGGCCACCAGCCATGTGACCATTTTCAAGAGGTTCCGGAACTCCATTCCATCATGTTCCAGCTGAAAAAAAGCCCTGCTGCCATGCATAATGTGGGATTACAAAGGCACAAGCACACAGTACCCACTCCTGTCTCCTATCCCATATGAAGACACCTGCCTGGACCGTTCTGTCCACTGCAGATTTCATGACAAGAATTCCATCCTGAACATTTCTGTTATGCACATTTTGCAGAATGATAGTATTGTGGGAGCCTTCCGGACCTCCTCAGGCAAGCTGTTCTACAAGGTGGGAGCAGGGCCGGTATTGGCATTCACTGAGATCGGGCAGTTGCCAGGACCATGGCTTCTGGTGGGTCTCACTGCTGCTGAATCTCCACCCATGCATCTCCTCTGACACCTGCACTCAGGCCCTTCCACTGCCTGCTTGGGTGTTCTTTGTCATCTCTGCTCCCAGCTGCATGTGCTGCCCAGTGCTGCTGGAGGAGGGCATGTGGGTGATGTACAAAACATCATGCTTCTGGTGGCAGTGGCTCTCCTAGCTGCACCCAGGAAAGGATGTGCAGGCAGTGTTGGCAGATGTGACTGCAGGAGGTGGGAAAGCTTGCAAGTGGGCAAAGGAAGTTGCACAGGCGGATGGTGGCACATCGGAGGGAGGGCAAGGGGAGCCCAAGAGCATGCATGGGCGGTCCTGAGCACCACCTAAGCACTTCCTACCCAGGGCCCCTCAAAACCTGGAACTGGCCCTAAATGGGTGCCATTGCAGGGAATTCGTCAAGGTCAGACGTATGTTTCAATGCAGTAACCAAATTTTATCTGTGTAACTTTTTATCCTTTTATTGTAACAATCCTGTCATTTGTACCAGCCTATTTTTATGCCATTATGCCATTAAAGGTCAGATTTGGATTTGGATTTGGATTTGGACTTCCCTCCTCCATTTTTGTCCGTTCAACAGCCCTGTAAGGTTGGGCGGAGAATGACAGGCCCGAGGTCACCTGGTGAGCTTCAAGGGGCAGGAAAAGCCTTGGTCTCGAGGTCTGGAGAGAAATTTCTCTAATCTCTTCACCAGAAGTGAGGAAGCCAGTCCACATTCACCCAAAATGCTTAAGCAGCTGAACAACCCCCCAACATACTGAAGATTTTCATTTGGAACCGTCCATTAGAAAGAAGGAAACTTAACTTTATTGCTGAACACTGGATTTAAGGAGCCATAACTGAGCCAATTCAAGATTTTTGTTTAAAAAAACCCTTATTTGTAATATTGAGAAATACATCACTCAGTTTTTAAACCAAGAATTACATCTTTTGATTAAACAAATTTAATCTCCATTGCAGAGAATGTACATACGCCAATCTTACAGTTTGCATGGAGGAACCTTTAAAAGGTTCTGTTCAGATGACCAAACTTTACAAGGCTTAAACCCCAGGGAGATTAACTTTGTTTTCCAGAGTTCTGTGATTATGTGAATGGAATGGGATTGAATGTATGGAGGGAGTCATGTTACAACTTTGCCCTCGGTCCACAGAGCTGTTGTTTAGAATATTGTATATGCCTATTGCAAGATATGAATACTGGAAATGGTAATGATTATTACTGATGCAACTGTTTCTCTCATCTCTTCTACAGGTTCCAATGTCATTAAATGAGGAGATCACAAGGCCCAAAAAGCCTTTACCCAAAGCCCAAAGAAGGGAGTTGCCCCAGATGACAAAGCCAACCCTTGCACCTCTGCACTCCACGTGTCCTATTTGTTTGGGAAACTTTGACAACATGTTATACTTAAGCCCCTGTTTACATCGTTTCTGCTTTCTTTGCACACAGGACTTGTTGGAAACCAAAGCAGAATGTCCTTTCTGTAACCAGCCTTTTGGTTCTGTTTTTCACCCTGTAAAGGTCAAAGGGCACCCTGCCGAGCTCCCATCTTTATCTCCTACAAGACGCTTCAAGGCTTCTTCCCCTACCAAAAAGCACTCCAAAAAAACCCATATTTCTCTGTCTCCCCACAAGCATCGAGAAAGGAGTCTTGTTCTACCTTCTAAAAGGCATCCCAAAGAAGAACACATTCCTTTACATGAGATAAGTCATTATGAAGAACCCATTTCTTTAACCGGTGAGGATAAATCTTCTCCTGAGAGGCTAAGTCATCCCCTCCGCAGCCCTGTTCAGAAGAGACTACCACGTACAAAAAGAGAAGTTAGTACTGGAATCTGTTCTCACAAACCGTACTCTGTGAAGCCATCATTAGAAGATGACTTATCTCCTGGTGGAATCAAAAACCATCAGATCCTTCAGAAATGCCTCCACTTGTCTGTCTTAGGGAAAAAGCCAAATTCAGATGCGACTTCTTCAGAATCGATGCAGAATGAGAAGGTGCCAAACACTACCGAAGGCTTACCGAAATTTGGGGACTGTGAGCCAGACAGTCTTTATTATAGAGCAACGTCTGCCAAATTATCAAGGCCAAACATTCTAGAAGCGATTCTGTTGCTTTTTTCTTCTGGTATCTTGTTGTTCTTATGTATATATACCTATTTAAGCTTAATTCTCTTATATAAGTAAATAAAACCTGGTCAGCTCCTATTGTGGAAATGTCAGACTCTGGGTGAAGGGCCAGAAATTGATAGAGAAAAAAGTAAGAGAGACCTAAAGCTGTAATTCTATGCACACTTACAGCACGATCTTAAATACACTTCCATAGGAGTAAGCCCCATTTAATAGACCTGAGTGGGATTCTGAGTAAACCTGCTTAAGATGGCACCATTACTTAGGAATAAGATCCACTGATTTCAGTGTAACTTACACCTGGCCCCCATCCCAAAACGTCGTGCGTCATCGCGCGAGAAAACACGGTATTTCGCGTTTTCCGCGCGACAACGCGCAACGTTTTGGGACGGGGAGGGCCATCTGGAATCGGTCCTGCATAAACAGTATGATATTTTAAGCCTCTTTGAGTATTACCTTTCTGGATTTACGCCTAACATTTTTATAACCTAAAAATGCAAATGTGAAAAGCAGGACTTTGCAAATATGTAAAGCATATAGGTATATGTGTCAGACTAGAGCTGTGACCATGTAATTTTGGAATGTACAGTCTTGGGGAAGGGAAAAGCTGTACATAGTCGGACATAGAGGTTGGACTTCAGGAAAGCAAATTTTAACAAACTGAAAGCTATGCTGGGCAGAATCACATGGTCAGAAATGCTTAAGGAGAAGGGAGTTCAAGATGAGTGGGAGTTTCTTAAAAGTGAAATATTGAAAGCGCAATCACAAATGATTCCTATGAGAAAGAAAAATGGGCGGAGCTTAAAGAAGCCATGGTGGCTTCATAAACTGCTTTCTAATGAATTGAGAAATAAAAAGGACTCATTTAGGAAATGGAAGGAGGGCCTTATAACCAAGGACAAATATAAACAAATAACTAATGCTTGTAGGGAGCGTTAGAAAAGCAGGTTTGTGAAGGTTAGTGGTTCATGAAATGCAACGAACCACGAACCGCACGGTTCATTTTTTTTCCGATTCATGTCCATCTCTGTTGGCAACAACAGAACACATGATGGGGGAAGGGAGTTACATAGAGGTAGTACATAAACACCTAGTTTCTTTAAATGGAACTAAGGGCGAAGCTACAAGTGACGAATGACACTTGAACGGCAAGTGTATTTCTCCCTGTTCACTTGCGCTCCACTCAATCCACTTGCTGTTCAAGTGTCATTTGTCACTTGTAGCTTGGCCCTAAGTCCTCAGGGCCAGATGAATTGCACTCAAGGGTACTAAAAGAACTCACAGATGTAATTTTTGAGCCCCTGTCCATTATTTTCTTGGAGATCAGGTGAGGTGCCAGAAGATTGGAGGCAGGCAAATGTTGTCCCCATCTTCAAGAAGGGGGAAAAGGAGGATCCAGGTAAGCTTGACATGTGTACCTGGAAAAGTCTTAGAACAAGCACAGTCGTTGAGCATTTAGAAAGGATGGCTGTGATTACTAAGAGCCAGCATAGGTTTCTCAAGAACGAGTTATGTCAGACTAAACTTAATCTCTTTTTTGAGAAAGTTACTACCTTGCTGGATCAGGGGAATGCTGTAGACATAGTTTATCTCGATTTCAGTAAGGCTTTTGATAAGGTTCCACATAATATCCTTGTTGACAAGTTGGTAAAATGTGGTTTAGATTCTATTATTATTAGGTGGATCTGTAACTGGTTGACAGATCACACCCAAAGAATGCTAGTTAATGGTTCCTCATCCTCTTGGAGAAGAGTGGCAAGTGGAGTTCTCAGGGAATAGTCCTGGGACCTGTTCTGTTCAACATTTTTATAAATGATTTGGATGAAGGAATAGAGAGAATGCTTCTTAAATTTGCAAATGATATTAAATTGGGAGGAGTAGCAAATATGGTCAAAGACAGAGTAAGGATACAGGATGATCCTGACAGACTGGAAAACTGGGCTAAAACAAATAAAATGAATTTCAACAGAGATAAATGCAAAGTTCTGCATTTAGGAAGGAAAAATCAAAAGCATAGTTATAGGATGGGGGAGACTTGTCTTGGCCGTGGTATGTGCGAAAAGGATCTAGGGGTCTTAGTAGACCATACACTGAAAATGAATCATCGGTGTGATACAGTAGTTAAAAAGGCAAATGTGTTTTTGTGCTGTATCAACAGAAGAACCACAAGAAGTAATGGTATCACTCTACTCTGCTCTGATTAGGCCTCACCTCGAGTATTGTGTTCAGTTTGGGGCACCACAATTTAAGGATACAGACAAGCAGGAACATGTCCAGAGGAGGGCAACGAAGATGGTGAGGGGTCTGGAAACCAAGACCTGTGAGGAAAAGTTAAAGGAGCTTGAAATATTTATCCTGGAGAGTAGACAGCTGAGAAGTAATATGAGAACCATCTTCAAGTACTTGAAAGGCTGTCATATAAAGGAGGGCACAGAGTTGTTTTCCACTGCCCCAGAAGGTTGGACCAGAACCAATGGCTTGAAATTAAGTCAAAAACATGTTTGGCTAAACATTAGGAAGAACTTCCTGACAGAGTGGCCCCTCAGTGGAACAGACTTCCTCGGGAGGGGATCTCCTTCTTTGGAGGTTTTTAAGCAGAGGCTAGATGACCTTCTGACAGCAATGCTGATTCTGTGAACCTGGGCAGAATGAGTTAAATCAGTGCTTAGTTCTAGTGGCCTTCTTACTTGCCCAGGGTAATGTTGATTGCCACCTTGGGGTCAGGTAGTAATTTTCCACAGGCCAGTTGGCTAGGGATCCTGGAGGCATTTTGCCATCTTCTGGGCATGGAGCAGGGGTCACTGGGGCAGTTTGAGAGGGGGAAGTAGTTGTGAATTTCCTGCATTGTGCAGGGGGTTGGACTAGATGACTCTAGAGGTCCAACCCTATGAGTCTATGATTCTAAATAGCAGGCACAGATTTGCTCTATATATGCATTATGGACATTTATATAGGTTATACTAAATGTACTGGTAGAACTCAGAATACAAACAATTCAGCATTTAACCAAAGTACAATTATTTTTAAACCAGGACAATGTAGTAACAACAACAACAACAACAAAAACAACAACAACATTCGATTTATATACCATCATTCAGAACAATTTAACACCCAACTCAGAGCGGTTCACAAAGTGTGATATTATCATCCTCACAATAATCACCCCGTGAGGTGGGTGGAGCTGAAAGAGCTCTGAAAAAGCTGTGATTAACCCAAGGTCACCTAGCTGGCTTTAAGTGGTGAAATGGGGAATTAAATCTGGTTCTCCAGATTACAGTCCTGCCGCTCTTAACAATTACATCAGACTGGCTTCTCCTTGTGTCTTATCCTTGCTGTAAGAGCTCTAAATACCAGTGCCAAGGGGCATTGTTGGGGAAGGGCTTGGCCTCTATGCCCTGTTGGTTGGCCCTCCAGGACAACTGGTTGGCCACAGTGTGACACAGGATGCTGGACTAAATAGACCACTGTTCTGACCCAGCAGGGCTCTTTTTATGTTCTTAATTCAGGCTGGTTCTCTGCACAGCAACCCAGTGAGGCTGGATAGACTGATAGTGCCTGACCCTAGCTGACTTAGCAAGTTTTACAACAGAGTGGGGATTTGAACTCAGGTCTCCAGGATCCTAAGCCAATGCTTTTATGATGATTGAGCATAATTTATGAACATGAGAGGCTTGTGAAATGTTTTTTACAGTTAAGGATATGCTGCTAACCAAGGTTATCCTTTCACCTCAACCACATATACTCTACCACTGAACAGATGGTCGGTGTAACTTGTTTTTGGGGAAGTGTCCTGAGAACAGTGAGGGGAAGGAGGCTGAGTTCCAAATCTGAGACACGTTGGTCAGTCCACCACAGAGAGGTGGGAACACCACAGCTGACCAAAAAAAAAAAAATCAAGTGGTAACAGGAGAATTGTCAGCTTTCCCAAATGCCAGAGATTCTTTTCGAGAAGAGGAATACCATTCACCACAGGCCGCAATCCAAAGTGCCTTACTTTCTTGGGAATATAGCTCCTTAAACTCAGTGGGCTTTAACTCTAAATAGGACCAGACTGACTCCCCCCACCCAAGTATTTCTATCTAAGGTATATTTTTAAAAAATTCCCCCAGTTGCCACATAGCTTTATTCAGGATTCCATACTCCATGAGTCATGAGTGACAGCTCAAAGCCCTGAGTGGGATCACTGTATACCTCGGGGGGGGGGGGAAGAAGAGGAAACCTGTTCCAGTATATCTCAGCTGCCTTACCCAAGAATATCTTGTGGATGTTGCCAGCTGCAATTGCACCTGCTGGAGACGGCATAGATAAGCGTCTTCCTACGGATTGTTCAGCTGCTCCTCCCAAGCAGCCAATATATCAATTGACCCAGCATGACATTCATTACCCTCTTCCTAGGCTGAAGGTATTTGTATTTAAATCTACTAATGTTATTGTTACTACTAGGGTGCAACTAGATCAGAGGGCAATTATGGATCAGTTATTGAAAAAGGCAACTTCATGCCACGTTTTCCCTATAATGTAATTCAGGATGTGACATCATTACAGGAGTGATGTCACATCATGACATCATCCCACTAATTGGTGTCAAACAATAATGTGGAATGGGGACAGGGAAAAAAATTGCGTAATGATGTCACACTCTCCCTTTCCAAGGGTTTGTTGCAATATCTAGTCCGGCCTTCCCATCAGTATAGTCTGATGTTTTTTTAAAAAAGCAGATAAATTAATAGTGCGCATTTCTTATCACATTTATTTTTCATTCTTCTGAAGAGTTCTGGGCAGCATATTCTATTTTCTTCTGGCTCATGACAGACCTGTGAGGTGGGTTAGGTTGAGAGAAAATTACTTGCCTATCACCAGACAGGCAGTTTAAGCCCAGAACAGCAATTTAAGCCCAGAATTCCATAATCCATTCATCCATTCATAAAATTTATGCTGCCTCTCCCGAGATCCTGCCTGAAGCAGCTTACAAAATAAAACATGATAAAATAATAAATCAATAAAAATCGTTTTAAAAAATTCCATTACAAATCCAGCCATGATATTTAAAAAAGCATAAAACATGCAACAACCTAAAATAATTAGCATTAAAACTTCTTTAAAACAACCCTCTAATTAAAAGCCTAAATAAATGGAAATGTTCTGGCCTAGCATAAAGAGAAGAGTTAGCTAGGCACCAGGTGAGCCCTAAGGTGTAGGGTATCTCACAGATAAGGTGCCACCAATAAAAAGCCCTGTTTTTCGTTATCACCTGCCCCGCCCCTGCATAAAGAGAAGTCCTTGTTAGGAGGAAGTTAAAGCATGCAGCCTCACCTTTAACAAAACCACTAAAATTTCTTGACTGCACACATGTCAATAAACAGTTCACTTTGATTATATTATCAAACTGCTGTTACCATGTTGTTGGGGTTTTTTTACTGCATCTCCCATTTAAGGTCACTGCTCAAAATATCTATCTTCTTGAGTCCTTCGACAAAAAAGGTTAGAAGCTTATAGAGAAGGAACGAACGGGCTGTAAACATATCCTTGTAATAAACGGCTTTCTGGCACCTTAAAGACATCACAAATTTATTGTGTCATAATAAGCTTTCATGATCCAGAGTTGGGTTCATTAGTCTGCAAGGTGCCGGTAGACTGTGTCCGTTTGGCCGCAGCAGAGCAGCACGGCTCTCAATCAGGAATTTATCCTTACGATTTCTAATCTACAATATCTGTGCTTCGTATTGCTTTCCCTTGCTCCTTCTCTGTTCTATTTGCCTGATTATTTGATTTATTGTGGAATTACGGAGGAATCTCCTGTCCCGGCTTTGAAGTCAGCAGTGACTTCAGATCCTGTGGCACGCATGCACTTTCCTTGCATAAACCACAGCAAGCCGTTCCCCCCACCCACCCACCCCGCACACACTATGGAGCAAGGGGCCCTGCCACAGCTTCTCTGAAGAATCCTGTTACAATTTCCTCACAGACGATGAGCTAGACAGCAAAGCGCTGCTGCTCATTTTCACCAAAGCTCTTCCTTCTGCTGTTTGCATCTGCTGAACTCAAGAGTCATTCAAATCCAGATGTACAAATATAATATCTTCCGGTGCTCTCACATTACTTGCACTTGATCAACCAATTAGGTAACATTTATTGGATATGCCTGTGCAGCTTGCAAGCTGCTCCCCTACATGTCTAGTTGGAAATAATTCCTGAGATGGATGATCCAGGTAGCTTGATCTCATCAGATCTTGGAATCTAAGCAGAGGCAGCCCGGGTCAGTATTTAGATGGGAGATAGGGATCCCATTTCCCTGGTTGGGGGAGGGGGAGGGGGAGGGGGAGGGGGAGGGGATTCCCTGCTTTCACCCTCCGCCCCCCGCCACCATTATCTGGCCAGCGGGGGGGGGGAGGTATGGGAATGGGTCTCCTGGGCACACTCCTGGGAGTGATGTCATCACGCTGCCATGAGAGTGCTCCTGAACTTTGCCGTGGGCTGATTTTGGCCCCAAATTGAACCGTTTGGGGCCAAAATCAGCCCTCTGAGAAATATGCGCCCCCCCCCCCGAACCTGTGTGTTGACATCACTTTCTGGAGTTGCTGCAAAAGGCAGCAAGCTCTAGACAGACAAGAATCTAGGGGGAGTACCTTCTTTCTTAAGGACTCTTCCACTTTGTCAGTCTGAAGTATATTAATCTTTGGTTGTCTTTCCAGAACTCCCCATACACTCAAACTCTCAAACTAGCTAGCATGTTAGGATTATCTTTCCAGTTCCCTATCCAGTTTATCAGTTCTAATAATGAAGCTTTTGTTAATCTTAAATAAGTTCAAACTTAGGTGTCTTGATTGCTGCAAAGGCACTCTGCCAAGAATAACCCTAGTTAGTCTTAACTATGGTTTTCAGAGATGTATGGACACAGACATCCGGCCATAATCCTGGATTGTTTTCCGCTGCTATCCTCACCAACCATGGAAGCTGGGATACTAGCTGGATGTCTGGAGAGGAAGGGGGAGGGTTATGAAACCAGGATTTGTCAAGCCCAACAAGATGTGAATGATCATCTTTGAGCTGTATCCTGGTTTTACAAACCATAGTTGATGTAAACAATGGTTTTATGTTGTGTCTGAAGTAAGCCTGTTTCCACACATCCTTAAAGGGGCGGGCCACTCACGGAATGCTGGCAGCTTTCCCCCAGGAACCCAGATGTCTCCATTTGCAGGCTGTTTGGGTTCTGTTTTTTCAGCGCCTTTTTTGGGACCGCCTTTCCTGCAAACAGAGACATCTGGATTCCTAGGGAAAAGCTGCCAGTGTTCAGTGAGTTGGCCATCCCTATAAGGACATGCAGAAATGGCCTAAGTCAATGACTGTTACTTCTGAGTAAACATGAATAGATTGGATTTTAGGCTGATTACTTAGAAGATGTGATAGGAATAATCTACAGGAGCCCTGAGCGAACTTTGCCCGTTGTATCTCTGCATTGCATAACTTTAGATCTAACTTTTTCTCCTCAGTGGGTACTTCTAAACTGACTATTCATGCAGAACACTGGTGGTGGGATCTTTTCATAGTGGATCATTCATACTCCTGCACACTCTAAAAGTCAACTTTTTCAGGAGAGAGATCAAAATGTGTCTCCAATTTTAAAAGTCAGCTTTAGCTATCAGGCTGACATAAAGCAGTCTAAGGGCCCTTATAGTAGAACATATAGGCAAAACTTTAAAAATATACATGATTTTAAAAAATGGAATCTGGATTTCTCTTGCTTTTTACAAATAAATATCTATATATGCAGGGTTCATTTTGAGGGGGAATGCACAGGAACGCAGTCCCGGTAGTTCTCCAGAGAGGTCACATGTCAGGTGGCCCCACCCACCTGATTTTCGGCCATTTTGGGCCCATTGCTGCCTGGATTGGGGCTGAAACAGCCAGGATAAGTGATGTCAGGAGGTGTGGCATATGCAAACCAGTTATGCTAATGACATACTTCCAGTGATGTCAAGGGGCATGGCGTATGCTAATGAGTTATGCTAATGAGATCCTGAAGCTCTTTTTCTATGAAATGGCTCCTGTATATATGCAAAAAGCAAGATCCAAATATAATCTTTCTTTGGGTCTAGTGCAAATTTGTAACATGCCCTTCTCCTATGCATCCTATCGTATTTGCATTATTTCATAAATGACATAAACAGGCACGGATATGATTCAGGGCAATGGACTTACAGGTCAGGCCATGGTAAAGGGCACCCATTTCCAATCCCCTCTGCCTGGCCCTGGACACAAAGCAAACTATATCTCATCTCCCTCCACCCCCCCCCCCCACATATACACAGACATGTAGACAGAAGTGAGTGTTATTTGGCACAACTCTACTGGCTTTAGGGGCTTTCTCTACTGATGTACGCAGAGCCAATGATTTTGCCTGTAGGATGATGTGGAACAGTTACGTAAGCCGACCCTGACTTAGCCCTGCGTCCCATAGCACTTCTTCTGCATGAAGCCCGTACTTTAGATCATTTTCAAACAAGTAACAAATATGCTTGTGTGTCAGTTTCTGAGCCAAGAGAGGTTAATCAGTGGCTTTCCCTTAATCGTTTAAATATAGGCCAGCTGTGTGCCTACAAAGCGAGCTCCTACATTACTTCATTAAAATTTGTATGGAAACTTTTGGCTCCTTCAGGAACGGATGTCAAAAGGAGGCTGTTTTATTTATTTACAGTCCTACCCTTTTCAACTTTTCTTTCCTGCATTCCACACCCCGCTGTGCCTCAATGCACGGTCCCTATGGATCAACTTTGGAATATCTAGCGGGCACCATTTTGATCTCCTCAGCATGAAGAACACAGTAAAGTCCTCAAGTAGTATATAGAACTGTCCTGAAAGAACTATTGCCTGATCAATATTTAGATATGTGGGTGCTGCTGATGAATATACAGATGGTGCTGGGTGGGGGGGAGACTGGGACCAAGATAAAAGTAAGAACACTTCGATAATTACTTTTCATTTGAAAAAGAAATTACTTAGATGCAGTTCAGATGCTCAGGAGCCTTCACATTATTACCTAAATCCAGATTATGTTCTGATTATTTGATTGATTATGATTCTGTTTCAGCATTTCTTCAACTCTGTACTGGATCCTTGATAATGCTATGGCTGTGTAAACTTGTATTTATTTATCCTATATCATTGTTTTTGGAAATGTCCTTGACAGTATATGGAAATGTCCTTGATACTGATTGTACTAATCTCATACCATGTAATCCGCCTTGAGTCTCAGTGAGAAAGGCAAACTATAAATGACATAAAAAAGTAAATAATAACATTTGATTTCTATATTGCCCTTCAGGACAACTTAATACCCACTCAGAACAATTTACGAAATGTGTTGTTATTATCCTCACGACAATCGCCCTGTGAGGTGGGTGGGACTGAGAGAGCTCTGGAAGAGCTGTGACTGACCCAAGGTGACCCAGCTGGCTTCAAGAGGAGGAGTGAGGAATCAATCCGGTCCGCCAGATGTAGGCTGCCAGTGGGATAGAAACCCTGCTGGGCTCATATGTGTAAAGTGCCATCAAGTCACAACTGACTTATGGCGACCCCTGCTGGGGCTTTCAAGGCAAGTGAGAAGCAGAGATGAATTGCCATAGCCTCACTCTGCAGAGCCTTCCTTGGTTGGTCTCCCATCCAAGTGCTGAGATCTGATGAAAGCTAAGCCATGCCGCCTTCCCTCCCGCAGGGTCCCTGAGCTCTCTCAAGCTTCTATCATTTGCCACTTTAGCTGTGTGTGCCTATATTATTTCTTGATCTGATTTTCCAATCATTATCACCGTTGCTTTTTCATTTTGCCCTGGATCCCTCCATTGGGTTGTGCTGCTCATGACATTTTAAACTGTTGATTTTAATTATTTTTATGGGGCAGATTTCATTTTTTATTTTGTTTACAGCGCTCTTTATTGTCATGGAAGCCATTTAGAGAGTATTTTGCTGGGAGAAGGGGTATAACTGTTTCAAAGAAATAAACACATTCTGTGCCTCTCGATCTTGATGGCAGGGTTATCAGCTCTGACACATCCATCTGCCTGGATGTATCGAATAATATGATGGTCGCAATGGAGCCTGCAAAGGAGACAGGGGTCTTTTTTTTTTTTTTACTGCTGGCAGGAGGACTCCAAGTTTATGCTTGATTTAAGGGGAATTATACTACATTAAGGCAAGCAGTATATCTCTGGGTGCCTGGCTCCTCCATCAGCTCCTATATCTGTAAATTAAAGGCTTTTGTGGGGGGAAGAACACACCATAAATCTCAGATATTCTTTCCTTCCAAAGAAACCGACCTTAGGAACTGCCTCTGGCACTTCCTACCTCTTGGGAGTAATGGGAAGTAAACATTTCTCTCTCTTTTTTATTTTTTAACCCCATCATTGAAAGATGCCAAACTGCAGTCATTTGAAGGGCAAATGTCTAGAAGGAAGGCGGTGTTCTGTGAAAGCGGAGCAGCCCAAGGGCACTCAGCAAAAATTATTTATGGTCTGTCTGAGCTTTTCAGGAGCAGGTAATCTACAGGTCATCAGGTCATACAACGGAAAACAGGAGCCTAAGGAGAGGTAACCATGCTTTTGAACTAACTCACGTCTCATGATTGTACGGAAGTGGGACTATTGGCTCGATTCACCGCAAGGTGTCTCGAATCTGCCAGGACAGCAGCAGATTAGCCCTCTAAGTAGGCATTTCATTCATCATTTAATGAGAAATATTACTGAAGAAAGGGGGGGGACCCCAAGAGACTGTAAAGCAAACCTTCTTAATAGAACAAACAAGTGAGATCAAAAGGCCTGTTCACAAACAAAGCCGGCAAATACAACACGTGAAACACAAAGAATATGATACTGATTCCTTCAATGACCTGCTTTGAACTTACTATTTTATGCCAGGTGTGGAACCAAGGATGAGACAGTCACCACAGCGTTTCTACTGGAACTCAAGAAGATGGAGAGGGGGAAAAGGCAGGGAATGAGAGCTAAACTACACAAGACGAATTATATGAGGATGCTAAAGTGAAGGGAGACGCAATGTTTGAATTTCACCTCTCTCTACAGAGCTGGCAAAGATCACTCCTCAGAGGGTTTGTTAATTTCCACTTTGCCTCCCCAAAGGCTCTGTCACTTAGCAAACCCTCTAAAGAGCAATCTTTGTTGGCTCTGTAGAGAGATGAAATTAACAAACCCTCTGAGGAGTGATCTAGCCGGCTCCATAGAGAGGGGTGAAATTCATACTTGGCTTCCCAGCTAACATTGCGTCTCCCTTCACTTGAGCATCCTCGTGTAATTTGTCCTGTGAAGTTTATCTCTGAATTGGGGAACAGCCTACTAGCTGGCTAGCAGCAGTTGAATAAGATCTCACTGACTTTGTTTCTCCTCCCACGCATAGGTAGTTAATGGTTCTGTCAGACTATGGATGACAGGATACAGCAGATAGATTCCTGGACCATTGCAGCAAGACACCAATTCTTGGTCAAATGGCTTTTATTCAGAAATCAGATCATTTCCATATATATGTCCATAGGACTACTCAGAAGCCAGGTAGACATCTAAGCAGCAAGAGCAGAAGTTGATAGGAATGACATCATATGAGAGAAACTTCTCTTTTAACATTCGAGTTTGCTCCTTTCCTCCCTCCCAACCATAAACAAAGCTTTGGCGCTCTCCTGGTGTGAGAATGTTTCACATATTTGTGATATCAACTTGAGCTACTAGGAAACAAGACATAGCAAAGTCGGGGAAGGAACACAAGGTCATAAACACTGGAAGCTGTTACAGTCCAGAAGATAAACACCTGTGAAAGCCTGAGAAAGGAATAGTTATGACACTAGCAAAGTGATATTGAGTTACAGCAGGATACATATTGTTTAGCACAACAGAATCAAAATTGGCATGGATGGGGCTCAGACATGACAGGTTCTGCAGGACCTGGGTTTATTTCATAAAACTGTGCCTAATGTATAGTTGTTGCTGACTAGCTTTTTTTGCAACAGTGCTGATGTGATTTGATCATTTTAAGAATGGTGTTAGCTATAAATCTCATTAAAAAGGAACTATGTACACAGCTCTGGACTCCTTGGAGGAAGCACAAGATAAGATGTGGTAGACCTAAAAAACCAAATTGGTTAGATTCAGTGTGCTGAAAATGGTGGTATTTCCAAACTAAATCTATAGGAAGTCTTAAGACTCGCAGCTTCACTTTAAGGTTTATGTTAGCAATGCCCCTCCACCCTCTACATTGGACAAACTGCGCAGTCCCTTCGACAAAGATTTAATGGACGTAAGTCTGACATCAAAAATCACAATATTCAAAAACTAGTGGGGGAACACTTCAACCTTCCAGGACACTCAGTTGATGACTTAAAAGTAGCAGTTATCCTGCAATGGAATTTCAAGGAGAGGTTGGAGAGAGAGTCTACTGAATTATAACTGATAATGAAACTTAAGACAACACAGCTGCCTGGATTGAATTGAGACCTAGGCTTCTTGTCTCATTACCAACACTGATTTCTTGAAAACTATTACAATCACGCCTGCTATTGTCATTCACCGGCGATTATCATTTAGCTGCTATTATCTTTTGGCTTCTGAAATCACTCCACTCTCCAAAACATAAGGACAGATGGACTCACATTCTAGCTGAATCTGAAGAAACGAGCTGTGGCTCACGAAAGCTCATACCCTGCAATAAATTTGTTAGTTTTATAGGTGCTACTGTCCTCTTTCTCTTTTCTACAGCATCATTTTAACCTAGACTCATTGAAATGTGCGGTGGTCAACATTCCTCTCTTTGCTTATGTCTTCTCCATTGTAGCCTTTCTAGCGTTTGCTTTAGTAACGGTACCTTTTCTTTTGTATGCAAGTTTGACAAAGCCTGGTGTTAGATCTTAAGAAGTTACAGATTGGCATTTACATCTGTCTTGCTGATGGGAGATTGCAAACCTGACTTGTCTTGTTGTTCAGTGATTATTGTAGTCTGGGCATTGCTCATTGCTTTCATTGCCTTTCCCTTTTATGTATATCTTAGTTTAACAAATCCTTTTAATGATCAAATAGAGGAATTGGCTCTGTGGTTGCTTTGAAATTAGTCAAGTGATCTTGATTCCCTGCTAGACTGGGTCATAACATGAGTCGAGAGATTTCCCTTCCACAATAAGTTCTTCCTCTAGTGAGAAGGGACAGCACCTCCAGGAGACCCCAGACTAGATAGGAAGAAAGGTCCCCATGCATATGTTAACCCTTTTGGTATTATTTGATTCACACTTTGGACATGCTCAGAGGACGCCTCTAAAGGCCAAGGAATGAACTTGGGTAGCCATTTGGGTAACACCCCGTGTAAAAACTCCCTGCAAATTAAAAAAGAAAGCACATCAGGACGAAACATTCTCTCCTAGCCTTACCAGTGCTGTGCTCCTTCCCCACATAACGGAATAATTAAGAAAGAGGAACTCTGAAAAAAATGCAACCCCTCCCTTGCCATTTGATGTGGTACAATCTATTCTACCATCTCAGCACTCTGTCACTTCATTATCACCTCATTCTGCTACATATGTAGAACAAGCTTAAGATATCCTTTTGCAGAAAAAGGTGATAAATAAATCGTTGTGTAGGCCCCAGAAACCTAATTAAAGGATTCCATATTTTGGATGTTAGCAAAGTCTATTGTTTGGTATAGAAAGCGTGATTATAGGTGGTTGTGAGCTGGTTCTGCTGGCCAGTGTGTGTGCAGGAGAGAAAAATAATAAATCATACTCTTGCTTTATATTTAGAAAAGAAACGAGAGTTCTTTATTGTAGGAACTCCATACTCTGATAGGAAAGGAGGAGAGACAGATCCTATCTACCTATCTAGTCTAAGGATGGACATGGATGCTAGTGCAAGGCCTGTATTCATGCTGCCAAGATGGAGGGAGGAGAAGGAGAGAGGTGTTGCCTGGAACAATGCCAGGAAGAGAACAAGTGAGAGAGAGGAAGTCAGGAGGAGGAAATCCTGAGAATAGCAATCTACATATCAAAGGACAGTCAGAGCAGTAAACAATAAACAGAGTGCCCTGACCTCTCTATCTTTCTAACTCTTTGGTTTGTCCCCCTCTAAAACCTGAGGAAAGGGACAGCACTGACTCCTCCTCTTCCAACAAAAGGCTCTAAAAGTAAGACGGCTGGGCGGGTGGCAGGATTATGGGTTACTTTTTTAAAGATTGCAGAGAGGTATTGCTGATGCTGCTGATTCAATGAAGAGACTGTGTGTCTTTGGAAGGAGCCCACTACAGATGCCACAATGGCTTCGGTACCTTACAGAGGGACGTGTCAGTGGAATCTGGCAGCAGCTGCCGGACTCTACCACTACGCCAAGACATTACCGACTTAAGCCATTTGTCTCTGTGGTAGATGCATTCACATCAAAGCAATGCAACCCTAGGAGGCAAAGCAAGAGAGGAGCTCCTTTCATGATGAAGGAAAAATTAGGGATGAGTGCAAAAGGGGAGAGGAACAGAGAACAAAGCCAGCTAAACAAACGGGAGGCAGTTTTTGATACAGCTCCAGAAAGCCAAGAGGAAGGCACCTATCTTGTGCTTGGGACAAGTATGGGAAACATCCCATTTCAGAAGAGTTAGTGGCACAAAGACAGAGAGTTTTTTTTTAAAAGCTTCCAAGAAAAGAGCTATGTTGAAAGGAAACAAATATGTAAACAGAAAGGGAAACAGCCATTATGCTGAAGACCAGAAAAAGAAAATTCAGGACCAAGTTTAAAGAAAAACCACCTACTGGCTTCTGGATGTTTGGAATATACTCTGTAATTATGTATGCATCAACGAATTTAACAACAATCCGAGGAGTGTTTTATTTTAAGCTTTGTCTCTCGGTGCAAATTGCTAACGTCGATGTTGTAAAGTTGAGTATATTTACATCTTTGGGATTGAAATATTCTTTGCTGCCCTTTGCTCGGATGGAAATTTTAGTAGTACAGAAATGACTCTCGTCTCGTGGCTTCTGAGGTCCACAAACTAGGCCTACTATTTGATTGTCTTCCTCTGGTGCTTAATCCATACCACAGACAACTTGCTGTTGCGTTCATGTTGAGGTTTAGTATTGTTTAGATGCTGATGTTCACTGTTACTTCAGTGACTCACTGCTATTTGCTGGTGTTTATTAAAGCATGTAAACAAATAAGGGATGCAAACAGGAGAATCAGGGCCAAGCTAGACATGCTGTACATCTCTTTGTTCTCTCTCTCTTGTAACACAGCGTGTGACATGATGAGGTCATTGCCTTGTGCATCGCCTGCCCCAGCCTCCCATCGCTGGCTGCTCTATGTCTCTTCTAATGTCTCCTTTGGCACTAAGAGCACTGGGTAAACATTAGTAAATAAACTTCTGAGACAGTTCCATTTACCAGAGATTCCCCATTGTAAATGTTGATGTATGCCACAGAAGACGAGCACGGACACGCCTTGCTCATTATGGCGCTCAGAGATCATCTCCAAACACTCTCAGCAATTAAAATGGTTCAGAGGTCACGTTGACTCAATTCAATATAGTTTGTAGTGTGGTGGGCCTTACAAGCACTTTGGGAAGAAGGAAGTTAGCCAACCCAGGGCTTTAGCCTCAACATCCCCTACAAGGCTCTTCTTTCTCCGCTCCCCCACTTCTTTCTCAGGGAATCACCACCAATTCTAAGAGGTTTTGGGTCAACCCAAGAGTTTGCACTCAGGCCAGTCCTCTTTTAGTTACTTTTTTTCCAGCTTTAAATAAACTTTATTAAAACAGAGAAAAATTGTACAATAACAGCTTAAAATCAACATACGTCAGAAGTTAGAAATCAAAACATTGAAAGACGCTAATATTAAAGTATACACAAGAATTACTAAGTAATTAAAGAACAATGGGTCAACTAAATTTACAATCATGGAAAGAACTACAGCTAATGATAAATCTACATCATAAAAGTAGGAACTGTTTGGAATGGGTGAAGTGGAATATTGCCTTATTTCTTGCTATAAAGTCAATTATATGTTGCCGTGTTTCAGCAAAATCGGAGATATATTGGTCTGACTCAATCTGCTTTTGTTGATCTAGAATTTTCTCCATTACAAATATGTCCCATATCTTCTTGTACAATCAGATAACAAAAGGAGTTTACTGCTCTTCCAAGCTGCCGCCATGACTAAGCAGACTGCAGCACATAAAAATGCTATTAAGTCTTAACCAGGGTATATTTGAATTTTGAAAGAAATTCAACAACGTTACTTCCGGATTAAAAGGAATTAGACATGTTGTAGTAGTAAATATTTGAGTTCGAATTAGACATAAGAATGACTGGACATGTTTACAAGACCACCAAGTATGAAAATAGGAACTTTGGTCTCCACATTTTTTCCAGCAGGTTGATTGGTGGTTGCAGTTCATATGATGAATTTTAACTGGCGTAAGATACCATCTCATTAATAATTTAAACATCTGGGTTTTAATATTGATTAGACATGGGCACGAACTGGGGAAAAAACGAACCGTGTGGTTCGTGGTTTGTTCAGTTTCACGGAACACGAATCACGAACTTTGCCAAACTTGAGCCGGTTTGCAAACTGGTTCGCGGTTTGAGGGAGCCCAGAATGGGCCCTTTCATGCTCATAGCCAAACTAAACAAGATGAATTGCAAGAGGTTATGTGAGTGTCTAGAATCATGTTTGTTCCTTCCTGCCCGTGTCCATTTTACTCCTGATGAACACGTGTCCTGTAACCCCAGTCCATGCATGTGTTGGGTAACTGGTGTAGTCATGGTTGCGAGTGTCCATAGTCATAATCAGTGAGTAGCCATTGCAGAATGTCGATTTTGAGCAGCTTCTGCTTCCTTCTCCCCTCTTTCTGCTCTTAGATCCGGCTTACACTCAAACTGTTTTGCTTTTAATTTGGATAGGGGTGGCATTTTGCAAGCAAAATCCACCAAATTTTCTGGGAAGCTAGTCCTCACTGTCCTTTAAAGATCCCCCACACCAAGTTTCAGAGAGATTGAACCCTGAGAAAGGCATGGTTCATGCCCCCCTTCCTGTCATTTTCTCTTCACAGTAGTAAAAACTGAAGTGTCTTCTGGCAGCTACTTTGAGGGGCTACAAACTGACCTTCCCAATGTCCAATACCTACAGAGCTTTCCCTTTTTATGTAAAAAACTCAAATTGAGCAACACAGGAGCACTCTGGTTGGCAGAAAGACCTGCCTAACATAGTTTGGGAGGAAGAGATTGGTGTTATCATGGCTACTGAAGGTCCATCTCAGTTGCCTTAGAGATTCTAGCTCCCCCTTTTCCTGGCTGGATGGGCCAGAATGAGAGCTCTCTAGTTGGCAGGGACACCTGCCAATCAAGCGTGGAGGCCTCAGATTGGGGGCAACCAAAAGACTGCCACCGTTGCCGGGGTGATGGATTGAATGGTATTAAAGTGCCTGGCTTCCCAAACTGGCAATGGAACAGTAAGTAAAAGTAGTTTGTTTTGTAAAAACGTGGCTCCATGGAATGCTGTTTCTTTGACTATGAACCAGCCATTCCGTCCGGAATTTTGTTCCGTGGTTCATTTTGTGCCCATCTCTAATATTGATTGATCTGGTAATAGCCAATTTAGATTGCCAGATCTGTTGCCATTGAACTATAGAGAGTTTAAAAACAAGGTTTCTGTGCCAAGTCTGCACATATGACGATGGTTTATTATTGGATGCCATTAATAAGACTGTGTAGACGCTTGAGATAATTCCTTTGTCACTTGCGGGAGGTACTTTAACATTTTTTCAAAGTCAGTCAAAGGTTTTGACAAACGTTCTTTAAACATGTTAACTAAGTTTCTTATTTGAAAGTATTGCTATCAATGAATCAGGGAATCTAATTTGGCCTATAAAACAGACTTCTCTAAAAAATTAGTGTTTTGGTTAAATCTATTACCCTTGTACAGTGAGTTTTCCTCTAATGATTTTAAGTAAATGTGTGTATGTGTCTTTAAATGCTTGGTGTGGTATAGATGAAGAGTGGGGGGTGAAAGAGAGGGATGAGTGAGTGAGATGATCGGTTGATGACTGTGAGTGTGGGTGGAGTGAATGCAGTTTTAGACTGAGTGGAGAGAAAAGATTCAGTCAGAGCAAGAGAGGCAAGCTGTGTGCAGCCTGAGTATTTTAAACAGTTCTGAGAGAAATATTTAGTCAGGAGAAAGCAGGCAAGCTGTGTGCAGCCTGAACTTGTGTATGTTGTCTGAGAGAAAATTAACCTGTGTGGTAGCCTGAACTGTGTGTTTGTGAAAGAACATTCTGTCAGGAAAAGCAGGCAAACTGTGTGTGCACCTGAGAAAAGGTCTTACTTGTAATTCAGAGAGAAATTAATATCAAAAGCAGGCAAACTGTGTGTGAAGCCTGAAAGAAGATCTATGTGACTGGGTTTAAGTAAAGTAACTTTATGAATTGAGAACTACTCTTTTGAAACCATCAAGTTTTAGAAATAATATGAAACTGATACGCTTCTTATAAAAATAAGTTTTTTAAAAAATATTCCAGAGTATCTGTCATTCCTATATCCCATTCTTATCCTCAGGGCCACATAGTGACATGAAAAAGCCTGACCCTTGGGCACGTTACTAAAAGGAGAAATTTAAGTTATCCTGGAATTTAATTCCTGGTGGCAGCAATCTACCAAGAGGGGGCAAGAATAAAAAGGCTTAAAGACCAAAACTACCCAAGAGAAAGAAAGGGGTCATAATATCCTCCAACCCTGGTTCATACCATGACTGACCTATGAGAGCAGAAAGTGGTGATATTGAGAGTGCAAGCTTAGTACACCAACTATCAGTCACTTTTGGTCACTTAAAGAGCTTAGCACCACTTTTGGATGGCTCCTTCCTTTTCTGCTTCTGGAAAGCATGGACCCAATGAAGTTGATTGCGGGTCACAGAGATCAGATTGACAGGATTTATAATGAAAAGAAGTGCAATTCAGTTTGGTGGGCTTCAGCGTGTTTAATTCGCCTGTAAGATTGCAACCAATCATTTTCCAGATACTTGGAGGCAGCAGGGCTGGATTGACAGGCGGACAGGGGGGTAGTCTGCCCCTGGCACCCCCAAGGAGGGGGCGCCGGGGGCAGCTGCCAGCCGCCAGGAGCATGCCAGCAGCAGCACAGGCACCTGAGCGGTGAGGGGGAGGTCACCCATGCCACTTGCCTGCCTTGCAGGACAGAGAGTGTGCGGCAAGCTGGCCGCCCCCTCAGCGGGGCAGGCGAATGTCATGGGCAGTCTCCCAGAACGTGCACGCGGGGGGGGGGGCGGACTTGGGTTGCCCTGGGCATCAGCAACCCTAGATCTGGCCCTGGGAGGCAGTGCTGTTGTTGAGTACATGTCATTTCCCCTCATCCTATCACAGTCTCTGGTTCAATCAAGATTTGAGTCCAGTGACATCTTTAGGGTATAAGTTTTCAAGAATCAGAACTCCTTTCTTCAGATACAAGTAGGGACGGAGATCCCTGATCCTTTCTATCCCGCTCAGGAGGTCGGAGGGGTGTTGCAAAGAAGGGAGTCAGGATGCAAAGGTACAGTGGTACAAGGCAGCTTGACTACGGCAGAACTTAGTAGCATCTGTAGTCAGACAGGAATCCTACGTAATTCCAAAAATGTCTGTTGTAGATGACGCAGGTGAGAATCTCTGTCAGAGGAATTGGAACAGATGTGGCTGTAACACAGAGCTCGGCTGTAGATGATAGATTCTTTGATGTGTTTAGGATGGTGACTGGAGGCACATAGTTATGTTTGTCGATCAGTAGGTTTCTGGCATAAGGTGGTTCTTAAGCTTTTGTCACATATTTGAACAGTGGTGTCTAAAAATGTACTATCTATATGGACTGATTTGTGGTGAGGTTGACGGTAAGTGCAAGTTGCTGAAGGCCTAGTGAAACAATGACAAAGCCAGACCAGTTAGCAAGGGATGACCTGCTACAAGATAGGCCCACATGGCTTTTCCCAGCTTTTCTACTTGCCCCTTCTCTGCCTGCTGTTGGTTGTTCCCTGTCCCTTTTGGTCTTGAAATCAACATCCTCTTCCTGTGAATTCCTTATCTATACAATAAGTCAACTTCAGCTGTGCCACTTACAACCCCCCTTTCATTACTGTGTGTAGTTGGTAAGACAAGAGTAGGAACTGGAAGTTTGAGGGTGGGGACGTAGGGGTGACAACATCATGCATGCTATTATATCACTTCCAGTAAAAACCAGAAGTGACATCATTCCTCTCTAGGAATCACTGGAAACTCTAGTGTAACTGTCAACCCTAACTGGGACTGGCAGAAATAAAGTGGTCTCAGAGTCAAAACAGAGGGGAAAGAGAAAGGCTGACCAGAAAATGGACAGTTGATGGCAACAATCTGTACTTCCTGCTCTTGCCTGTTCCTGCTTTCCTTGGCCCTGCAACCCTCTCTTCCACTTCCCTTGATGTTTCCCTTCCAACTAAAATCTGCCCCCTTTCCTGCATTCCTTGGCCCCAGCCTGCTTTTCAACCTGCCATTCTTGTTTCCTCCTCTCATTCCAGATGCCAGGAAAACTTGACACCTAAGCACACTCACACCACTCTCAGAAATAAATAAATCTAATGCAAAAAGAACAGAACAGAAGGGATCTGAAAAGAACAGAACAGGAAAGGACAGATCAGAAAAGAAAACAGTAGATCAAAAAAAGAACAGAAATATAAGAACAGATCGAAAAAGAAAACACTTTCCGCTGAGCTGAAAGTAATCATTAGAGTTGCTACTCTGATTCAGGAGGCAACTTAACTTAATCTTGTCACCTGAAAGTTATACCAAAATGTTTGACAGCAATTTATTTATTTATTTTATTTACTTTGGATTTCTATTCTGCCCTCCCCATGAAGGGCTCTCTGCCATCCCCAGCTGTTCTCTTTGGGTCAGTGTTAGATGCTTATTCCTGACTTCATAAATATTGTTATCCTTTGAAACTGTGGCCCTGTTGGATTTTATTGGAATGTTTTTATGATGGTTGGTTTGGTATCTTTGTAAGCCATCCGCAGTCTGGTGAATAATTTAGGGCATAACATTTTAATATACACAAAAATAAAACAAAGAACAATGGGCCACTTTTATGCCATTCCACCCTGCTCTACATTCCCGTTGTTACTCTTTTTCTTAAGAGGAAAGGATTTTTATCTCATTTCCCATCTCCTTCATAAGTAGGTTGATACGGCGGATAATATTGCTATTCTAGTGGTGTGAGCTAGATGGGATGGGCCGTCCCCATGAGTAAATTTAAGACATTAGCTGCTACTACAAGCCCTTTCAGAGTCTTTCTGGTTTTTCTCAGCTCATCTTTCTTGTTATTAAGGTTTATGTAGACCCATGAAGGAAAGAAACCTACTCTTAAGAAGAGAGCTAGTCAGCGGATGTTACCAAATGTTGTGACAATAATGTGCAAGTTTCAAGTTTCTTGTACAGTTTTTTTCCATGCTTAGGACAAAAACATGGCCATCCTTTTTAAAGAAGCTATTAACCCAATCTGGTGCATATATATAAATTAAAATTGATGCTTTTTTTTGCATCAATTTTAATGTGGTGGCAAAAAAGGCATCAACTGCGGTGGCAAAAAGACTTCAGTTTTGTTTGCATCAATTTTAATGCGGTGGCAAAAAAGGCAAACTCAGTCTTGGGTTGTATCAAAAGGGCCATGGCATCAAAATCGCAGGAGGTCATAGTCCCTCTCTATACTGCCTTGGTCAGGCCGCACCTGGAGTATTGTGTGCAGTTCTGGAGGCCTCACTTCAAAAAGGACAAAATGGAGAGAGTGCAGAGGAGAGCGACGACGATGATCAGGGGTATGGAGACTGAGCCCTACGAGGAAAGGCTGAGGGCCTTGGGAATGTTTAGTTTGGAGAAGAGGAGGTTGAGGGGGGACATCATTGCTCTCTTTAAGTATTTGAAAGGTTGTCATTTGGAGGAGGGTGGGGAGCTGTTCCAGTTGGCAGCAGAGGGTAGGACCCGAAACAATGTGCTAAAACTACATGCACAAAGGTACCGGTTGGATATTAGGAAAAACCTTTTCATGGTCAGAGCAGTTCAAAGGTGGAATCAGCTGCCTAGGGAGGTGGTGAGCTCCCCTTCACTGGCAGTTTTCAAGAAGAGGCTGGATGAATATTTGTCAGAGATGTTTTAGGCTGATCCTGCACTGGGTTGGACTAGATGGTCTGTATGGCCCCTTCCAACGCTATGATTCTATGATTCTATGCATCAGTGGCTTTGAAACAGTGTACAAAGAGTGAAAAAATAAGCTTAAATTGCCATAGGAATGGCATAAAAGAAAGGAATGAAAATTAGCAAAATGAAACAGGCAAGACAAAAAGGGTCTTCTATAAAAATTAAAAGATATGCAAAAATACATATTCATATATCTCTAAACCAAAAACAGAATACTTCATGCATGATACGGAAATGATTGCAAATCAGAAAGGGGAAGGACAGTAGGAAATCACCCACAATTAACACAGTTCTTCTTGCTAGATGGACGAAGCTGATTTCTTGGCATACATATCAAAAGATCTTTATGGGCATAGGATGCCTCTTATAATTTCTCTAAATGGAAGAATGCAAAGTTCCCTTGGCTTAACGAACAGTTTCATGGTAATTAACCAACCATATTTCAAGACAGGCTTCATAACACATTTTCCATTTAGTGTGGGTATGCAATTGTGAGGAATCATTTCCTTATGCACTGGTTTTCTTGTTTTAAGGGAACCATTAACTGATCCTCAGACCTTAAGTAGATAATATTCTGACTTCTACCATTCACACTCTACTACCTATTGTTCAGGGCTTTTTTTCTGGGAAAAGAGGTGGTGGAACTCAGTGGGTTGCCCTTGGAGAAAATGGTCGCATGGCTGGTGGCCCCGCCCCCTGATCTCCAGACAGAGGGGAGTTAAGATTGCCCTCTGCGCCACATGGCATGTGATCTCCTCTCTGTCTGGAGATCAGGGGGCGGGGCCACCAGTCATGTGACCATTTTCAAGCGGTTCCGAAACTCCGTTCCACCACGTTCCAGCTGAAAAAAAGCTCTGCTATTGTTCTATATTTGAGGGAAAGGGGTTCATCTTACCTGCAGACTAACAACAGGAATAACAAAGCACAAAAACAGCAAAGCAAAAGAGTTATGCTCTGGAATAATATAGGGAAAGGGAAGGAATTCACACACATTTCTCAAGGGGAGATGCACAAGATATGGAGGCAAGGAAAGCTCACGCGTCTCATGCTATGGCAAAGAGTGCAAGTTCCTCCTTTGTATAATAACTCAAAAGTATTTTTAAAAGGAAGTGCAACTCAGGTTTCCTTTTTCAGCCTTTATAATGTGTGAAATCACCTTGAAAACATCTTGGCCAGGGGCATGCTAACATACACATGCCCAAGGAATTTCACTAGTTTATTCAAAATTATTTTGGCTTCATTTTAAATTCCTCTAATGTTTTTAAGGCTGAGTCAAAATAGTGCACCTAACTTTGTAGTCTTAGAGTCTCTCTACACAAGACATCTTATACAGGGATGCTCAAGTATAGGAAGACGCAACTTTATCCGGGAAGCATACTTTAAAAAGACAGAGCCGGTGGAGATCATTCCTCAAAGGGTTTGTTAATTTCATCTTCACCTCCCCAAAGGCTCTGTCAATTTCATCTTGCAACACTAAGGTAGTTTAAAAAGACAGAGCCCATGGAGGTTGCTCCTCAGAGGGTATGTTAATTTCATCTTTGCCTTCCCAAAGGCTCTGTCAATTTCACCTCCCCTTCCCTGAGGCAAAGATGAAATTAACAAGCCCTCTGAGGAGTGATCTCTGCCTGCGTTGTCTTTTAAAACTGCCCTTCCCAGCTAACATTGGGTGTCCCTACACTTGAGCATCCCCATGTAAGATGTTTTGTGTAGAGAGACTCTTACTTGCCGTTTGATAATTGAACTCCTGTCCTTTTGCTGATGCTTTGAGAAGGCCTACAAAGGTGGTTGAAATTCATCCACTCCTTGAGTGGCTTGTACAATGCTGGAATGCTTGCTCCTCACCCATACTGTGCAGCAGCCACCCAATACAACAAGGGAAATGAAGCTGCCTGTGTTGCCTAGGAAAACAGGCAATGGGAAATACCCACTGGTAACTTGTGAAGTTAGAGAAGTGTCCCTGTGTTGCCTAGGTTACTGGGCAACATGTGGTGATTCCACACACATTGGATAATGCACTTCCAATCCTGGTTGTTGTGGGTTTTCCGGGCTGTATTGCCGTGGTCTTGGCATTGTAGTTCCTGACGTTTCGCCAGCAGCTGTGACTGGCATCTTCAGAGGTGTAGCACCAAAAGATAGAGATCTCTCAGTGTCACAGTGACACGGCAATACAGCCCAGAAAACCCAAAACAACCATCGTTCTCCGGCCGTGAAAGCCTTCGACAATACACTTCCAATCCTCTTTATAGATCATTTGGAACGGATTTTTTTGTGTGTAGAACAAAAAATCCACCTCAAACGATTGATAAAGTGCATTGAAAGTGCATTATCAAACATGTGCGGAATCAGCCACGCTCTCTTCACAGTGTCACAAATTCATCCATGCTGGAGAAAATGGTGTGAAGAAGTACAGAGATGGATAATCATTGCTGCAAATAGCCACAAAAGGATCAAAATAATGATACATTGGGGTGCCTCTGGAGGTGGAAGTGGTACACTAACTTCCACTACCCCATTTAGCCCTAAATGTTTTCAGCCCAGCCCAACACTCCCCAATTTAGATTAAACTTTGCTTACGTTGATACAATTTCTTTCGGCCTTTTTCAGAATTTATACTTGGTGTGAGAAGGAACCAACAAATTTTCTCTGGACTCCATAGAAACTATGCTAGGAACCTGATTCTGTAACATCAAGAGTTTTCACAGCCTCTTTTTAAATTTCATGCATCGTTTTTGGATTTTATATGGCATCTCCATGACTGAAAAGTGAGGACAGAGAAATACTATAAGTTAATGAGTACCAGCTGTTTGCATGAAAAGACAATGGTGTGGAACCCACCCAACCAGGCATTTTTACAGATATGTAACCGAGAAAGACACACCCACATCTCCTCAGTACAAATTTAATTGCCAGCAGAATCAGCTTGTTCCTCTGTTTGTGAGACAATGACCAACAAATGTCTTGTTTTTCCAGCATCTTCTGTAATTATGCCATTGTGTAGGAGGGTTAATATCCACACATTCAAACTGGGCATATGGCACAATTATTCTATGTCTCTACACGGAATTGCTGCTTTATACTGAATAAGGCCAATGCCCCGCCTGCATCAGGACTGTCTACTCCAAGGTCCCACCTTGTTGAGCCTGCAGACATCTTTGAAATTCTGACACAGGGTAGTGGGCACGATCACAAAATGGCTGCAACAGGAGGTACAATCCATGACAAAATGTTATGGAGTGATGTCCCCTGCAGGGTGTTGCACTCTGCAGACAAGCAACTCCTGCTGGTCCCCGGCCCGAAGGACATCCGTCTGGCCTCAGCCAGGGCCAGAGCTTTTTATGCCCTGGCCCCGGCCTGGTGGAACGCTCTCCCGCTGGAGATCCAGGCCCTGCAGGACCTGTTACAGTTTCACAGAGCCTGTAAAATGGAGATGTTCCACCGGGCCTTTGGCTGAGTGCCAGCGGGTGGTCTTCCATCTAAGGACACCACTTCTTCTGGGGCTGCCCTTGGCCATCTGCTATGCCTGTATACAGACTCCCAATATTTGTCCAAATAGCCTGCTCCTGGACTATTTTAATGACTTTTTAAAAATTATTGTTGATTTTATGTTTTTGTGATTTTAATGTATTTTTTAATGTTGTTAGCCGCCCTGAGCCATCTGTGGGGAGGGCGGGGTATAAATCGAATAAAATAAATAAATAAATATATTACAACTCTAACAGTAGCTCTTCATCATTTGTAGCAGAGATTTCAAGCAGAGATTCTAGCCCCACCCATTTTCTAAAAGCACTTGGCAGGCACCAGGAAAGGTATCAGTAGGTGCTACAGCACCCACAGGTACCACATCGGGGACACTTAGAGCAGAACCACAAGTGACAAAAGGCACAGATTGGACACTTGTCAGCTTCCCTCAAGTTTTGATGGGAAATGTAGGCAGCTTGGCAGAATGTTGGACAAGTGACAGTTGAAAAGTCCATTGGACAGCAGTCAGAGAGCGAAGCTGCAAGACCAGGATGCCTACATTTCCCATCAAAACTTGAGGGAAGCTGACATGTGTCCAACTAGTGTCAGGCATCACTTGTGGTTCTGCTCTACTAGTCTACTCTCATTGCTGGTGTTTCCTTATAGCCCTTAGCCTACTCTTGAATCTCCTTTTCATTGGAGATGCCAGTTCTTCAGTCTGGGTCTCTTATCTATGCAAGCCTGCACTCATTCTGCCACCGAGCGGACAAGGGAGACACAAAAACTTCCTTTTCTATTTGTGCATATATTGCTTTACAGTTGAAAAGGTGAATTTGTGTATTCCGAGCATTTATTTGACAAAGCGAGTGTGCAATTTTTGCAAGGATAAGGCTGAATTATTTTGCACGTTAACTCAAATACACACTTGAAAGTTAGTGTTGCTGGGATTTGTTCCACCTTCATTGAAAGCATGTATCCTTTAAAAAAACAAATCTGTGCATGAATTTATCACTTTATCAGCTCACCCATAGAAACATGGTGAAGGAGCAATATTGCTCAATAAGGGATATAAAAAGGGAAATCTTGTTTTGTATGTTTCCAGAGCCAGGGTGAAGTTCCAACAGTGGTTCAGGAGCTTAAGACCCAAGAAAGAGAGCTTATTATGATGAGAGACCTCCCATTCGGAGGCTCTTTGCTGCAAAGCTTCTGTGATTCTCTGGCCAAGGAATCTCTTGGACAAGCATCATAATGAGTTTTTTTTTTAATTTATGATGAGTATTCAAAGTCCTAGTTTCTGAAATTAAAGCTGTATTATCTCCAAAGTCTGAAACTCTGATATATAACTCCCTAAAAACTCTCTAATAATGATGAAGTCTCTTCTTTTTATGAATCTTCTGTTTGTTTTAATTTAGTAATTGTTGGAGTGCTTGCACGGACGCTCCAGCTCCAGTGCGGAAAATATTTTCCGACATGAGAAGGATGAAAAGTATGTTGACAGCTGGGATGTTGTATATAAATGTTGTGAGTCCTTTAGAGGTGGGGCAGAAAAGATTTAGATTTTTTTGCTAACAAATTGATTCAAATCTGTTGTTTCCTCCTTTTTTTTGGCTGAGAGTTTAGTACGAGGCGGCCTGTTTGACTCCCACACAAGTTGTTCCATGGAAGTTGTGAAAAAGCAAGGTTGTCATCTCGCTGGCCAGTGCTGGAAACAGAAGGCTGGAGAAGGCCTTTTGTCTGATCTTGCTCAGCTCTCCTTATCTTCTGATGATCATACGGGCACATTGCTGTCAGGGTGATGTGTCGGTCTCTTCTCTTATTTTCCTCCATTCTCCCCTTCTTGGTAGCCCCACGAAAGGACAGGGACATTAAAAACATGTTTTGTTGATAGGCTTTCTGTGCTGTAATAATTAAGTCTTGGGTGGATGACAGCTTCTATTTGTCAGTCAGAAGAGAGCCAATTTCTATCACAGCAGGGTTCCAAAGAGCGCCCTTAAAGAGCTCATTTTCCGGAAAGAAACTAGCGTCGCCAACTGGCCAACATTTTATGGACCTGGCCAAAATGTCCTCTTGGCTAGTTGTCACAACTGTACAGCCGGGGGGGGGGGGGAATTCAGCGGAGATGTTTTTGCTGTTCAGCAAATCTGTAATGGCTGCAACAATGCACACTATAGCATCGTGTAGAAAAGTGGCTGTGTGTTTGTTGTGTTGCGAACACTCATGCACTATGGATGCAATGCCCTATGAATATGAACGTGTCCATAAAGCGCACTCATGTTGCCAACACGATGATATCACTTTCTGAAGTGACATCATCATGCCAGCTGCAGGAGTGCTCCTATGCAGTGCACAGGGCTAATTCTTTGTGTCAGGTCTTTTTTTCTGGGAAAAGAGGTGGTGGAACTCAGTGGTGGAACTTTGGGTCAGCTGGAACAAGGGGGGAGTTTTTTAAAGTTTAAATCACCCTCAGTGAAAATGGTCACATGGCCAATGGGGTTGCCAGCACGGTGGGTTGCCAGCATGGGGCAACTCTTGGTGGGAGGTTCAGCCCCTGGTATCACATGTGCATGCGCAAAGTGTGTGCACGCTCCCAGGACCACACAATGACGTCACTTGGGGTCAGCTGGAAGAAGGGGGGAGTTTTTTAAAGTTTGAATCACCCTAGCTGAAAATAGTCACATGGCTGGTGGCCCCGCCCCCTGATCTCTGGACAGAGGGGAGTTTAGATTGTCCTCCACACCGCTCCACAGGTTCCAGAACGCCGTTCCATGGTGTTCCAGCTGAAAAAAAGCCCTGCTTTGTGTCCACCAGGAGTGTGTATGCCGCGCATGTTTCTGGGGCACTGCTGGTGGCAGGCGACCGCTGGGTGGCCTGCCACTACAAGCAGACAAAACACCAAGAGATTGCCCATCACCGGCAGGCGCCTGGGATCTCTGTATTGCATCCCAGCACGGGTATTCAGCCAGCTACTACATATGAGCGTGGAGGTTCCATTCAGTCATCATAGCGAACCCACTTCTAATGACAAACTACATCCGGTTGAAGTGAATCCCACAAGCTAGTTACTCTGTCGCTGAAGAAATACTGCATGTGAATGTGGTTCCTCAGCCACTACTTAGGGTTGCCAGCCTCCAGGTGGTGGCTGGAGATCTCTTGGAATTACAACTGTTCTCCAGGCCACAGAGAAGAAAATGGCTGCTTTGGAGAGTGAACACTATGGAATTATACCATGCTGAGGTCCTTTCCCTCCCCACACACTGCCTTCGCCATCCCCCAAATCTCCAGGAATTTCCCAACTTGGAGCTGGCAACTCTACCACTACTACACAGTGGACTCTAGGTTTCTTCAACTGCTAGCCCTCTTAAGCAGTGAAACTAGTGCCATTTTCAAGAGACCAAAAGCAAGCCACGAGATACCAGAGTTCACAGCATTTTCCAAACTGGCACATGAATTGGTAACCAAAGTATGGAAACTTTCCATGTTTTTAAGCAGTGTAAATATTTTATAGGGAATGCCTTCCTGTCTGTCTGGCAGTCTACGCTGGCATCTTTCAGATCTTCTCTTCTGAAAATAAAAGGCTAGCTGTGAGGAAGTGTGGGCAATGATTAGACCAGCGGCTGCTTATGTAATTGCTCAAGCTGAAAAGCCAGGGCCGATTCCAGACGGCCCCCTGCCTCGCGAAACGTCGCGCGTCGTCGCGCGTCGTTGCGCAGAAAACGCGAAATATCGCGTTTTCTCGCGCGAGTTTTGCGCGACGTCGCGCAAAACTCGCGCGAGAAAACGCGATATTTCGCGTTTTCTGCGCAACGACGCGCGACGACGCGCGACGTTTCGCAAGGCAGGGGGCCGTCTGGAATCGGCCCAGGTTTAGTTAAGTTTTTTTTAGAGCTGGATGGGATCTTATTGGCTCCTTTTGTCACCTGATCCCAACTGCATATTTACTATAGCACCACCTTCTGGCTATCTGCAGTACTTGACACTACAATGAAAGAATCCTGAACTCCAACCCCGCTTGATCCTTCTAAAAGATGCCGAGGTGTGGTTAGAGACCATTTCAGTTCCTTGCCTTTTTGCATTTTCTTCTAAGCTTGCCAGCTTCCCCCCTGAAATGCTCCTGTGTTTGACAGCTGCACCACAAGCCAGAATTTTAATTGATTGGGCTTTTCTTAGCTTACAAGTATAATAATGGAGAAAACTTTTAAATTTCTGGGCCTCACACAGCTATTAAAAGTGGAGGAGGCCTGCCAGGAAAAAAAAATAGCAAGTCTGCTTTCCCCACCCCCAGCCCTGCCAGTAGATCTCATTCTTCATTTATTATCTTATTTAATGTTTGCTTAATGGTGTGCAACTTCACCATTCCAGGAACCTCCCTTTGTACCTCCCTCTCTTTTTTATCCTTTGCTTTTCATTCTTCATTGCCATAGCAGAAGATTTTGTTTTTATAAATATTTATATTAGAAGGAGTTGGAAGTGATGAAAAAGGTGGTTTAAATGGGTGGAGAACTCTAAAGCATTGAAAGAAGAAATAACATGTCCAAGCCAGTTCGGCTATTAATTTGTTGCAATGTAATACTGAAGGTTCGTGGCTTTCTAGAAAGGACAAGTGACTAAGGTGTCAAGTAGATGTGCCCACTACAGGGACATGCCACCATTTTATGACTGGGATTTTTTTCTTCCAAAAACTCCACAGAAGCCCAGTCTGGAAAGCCACCTTATCAACACCTCAGCTGGAAAGCTATCCAGGCAGGCTTCCCCTGGCTGAGAAGGCTTGAAAATGGCAGAAGGGGAAAACATGACCCCTAGCAGCAGCAGAGGTGAGGGGCAGTGCTTTCTAGGCAATAGAGTTGCCAGATGGGGTCTGGAATAATACTAGACCCTGGGGAGGGGGGGTGGACTAACTTTTTTTTAAAGAATTGTATGGGCATGCAGCACACACATGCTCCCAGACAGTGTGGTGACATCACTACAGGATGCGATGTCATTGCGATCACCCACTTCTGGACCCCTGGGATGGCTGGGCACTCCGGACAACCCATGCAGTGCAGGAGCACTTGGGATGGTTGGCCACTCTGTGCAGCTGGTCCAGCTGCAGGAACACCTAGGATGGCTGGCAGCTCTGGGCAGCCCATGCAGCCACAGGAGGCCACCCAGGCAGGCTGGCTGGCCACTTCCCTGGGCTGGTGGCAGCTGGGCGCATCCTCAGGAGGCTGGGCACCTGGGCTAGGAGATGGGGCTGGGGAGGGGCTGGGCTAAATTTCCAGGTATTTTGGAAACATTTCCCCCAGGCAGTCTCCCAAAATACCACACTGTCTGTGTGAAAACCAGACACCTGGCAACCCTAGGCATACCTAGCCTTAACAGGTGTCTGCCGATGGTGGGCAATCTCTCAGCAATTGCAGCCTCTACCTGCTGATGGCTGCCAATCCGTGGGAGGAGGCAGGCCACCTGGAGATGGCTTGCCATTGGCAGAGGCCAGGAGGCAGGCTGAGGAAAAGGACTCAAACAGACCTGCATCCTCATCCAATGACATCTCTTCTAGTTGAACCCAGAAGTGATGGCATCGCACCAGGGCTGATTTCAGCCCCAGTGCTGAAAGGTGTGTGGAGGGGTATCATTCACATAGACATGTGCATAGGACACAATTGCCATTTGACCACACGTTTGAGGGTTAATACATTTCTAGTCCCCAGACCATTCTCTGAAGGAGAGAGAGCCAGGCAAATGCAGAAAATGGCTGTCATTGTTTTAAAGCATGGTCTTCATTACGCTGTGGTTGGGGAGGGCTCCCCCCGCCGTTTTTTCCAGCTCCAGGGCATAACATGTCATCTGCCTGCCACACTTTACAATGTAATTTGTAAGACAACAGTCTAACCAACCCTGAAATGTCATCTCATGAAATGATCTTGAGACATTTTCTCAGTTAATTGCAAAACCCGGGAGGGTTAAGTGCTTTTCCCGCTATCCCAGCATCCTGATACATCTGTTTCATTCTTACCCCACCCTTCCTCCAAGAAAGTCATCATGGTGGTTCTTTCCTGCCTTATTTTATCTTCACAGCAACCCTGTTAGGTAAGTTAAGCCCACTGAGAGTGACTGGCCCAAGTGAGCTTCACAGCTGAGCAGAGATTCTAACTCAGGTCTCCTAGGTCACAGTGTAGCTCTCGAATAACGGTACACATTTTACAGCTTTATTGGCACAATTCACGTGCCTGTTCCATATGCTCAATTGCTTGGTCCATTCCTGGCCACCACAGTGATTTCTCACTAAACCATTCATCTTGGTGATTCCAGGGTGAATCTGGTGCAGACCTCGTAATATGGGATCCACTCCCTGTTTGGGAATCACTACTTGAGCGGCCTACAATAATATCCATCATAGACACTTAATTCACATCTACGTTGGCAGAATAATACAAGTTCTTTGTAAAGCTGTCCCCCTGTTTGTATACGTTACAAACTTGAAGATGTGTATGTTACCAGTGATTGCGTTTGGGCAGCCCCTTCCTGTATGAGGCCTTGATGGAGCCCTCTGGCATTTTGGATCCCTGCTCCTGAAGGTACTGAAGTGTCCTGTTGCTATGGCCCAGCAACAGGTGACGAGCCCTTAACTCAGGAGGCCGTGAACGTTGCCACAAATGAGTCTGTCGGGCGGACTTACATTATTCAATGGGGAGTCATTGTGGTGAGCCCAACCTGGGATTGCTTTAGTTGAGCAGCAAAATGTCACAAACTCCCTTATTATTATTTATTTATTTATTTTATTCGATTTATACCCCGTCCTCCCCACAGATGGGCTCAGGGCGGCTAACAACATTAAGAAATACATTAAAATCACAAAAACATAAAATCAATAATAATTTTTTAAAAGTCATTAAAATAGTCCAGGAGCAGGCTATTTAAACAAATATTGGGAGTCCGTATACAGGCGTAGCAGATGGCCAAGGGCAGCCCCAGAAGAAGTGGTGGTCTTAGATGGAAGACGGAGGACACCCGCTGGCACTCAGCCAAAGGCCCAGCGGAACATCTCCATTTTACAGGCCCTACAAAACTGTAACAGGTCCCGCAGGTCCCGGATCTCCAGCGGGAGAGCATTCCACCAGGCCGGGGCCAGGGCAGAAAAAGCCCTGGCCCTGGTTGAGGCCTGACAGATGTCTTTTGGGCTGGGGACCGCCAGAAGTTGCTTGTCTGCAGAATGCAACACCCTGCAGGGGACGTAATGGAAGAGGCAGTCCCCTTGCAAACTAGGGCCTCCTCACACGTTACACAAACTTGAGTTTGGTTTGGATGAAATTCCATGTGGCTGTAAACTTATCTTTAAACTATTGTGGGTGGTGCAAATCATCCCGTGTGAGTGCGTGAATGCAGGAGGAGTGTCTTTGCTTTAACTAGCTAAGAAAGGCTGGGGAGGAGGGAGGAACTATTTGCGTTACTAATGATACCGTGTGTCTGCCCAGGAGTGATTAGTCAATACGGGAAGATCCTACGCAGACTCGTGTAATTGTCAGTAATGCAAATAACCCTTCTCCATGGCCTTTCTTGGGTAGTTTTTTTTAATATATAATTTTGAATTTTATTAATTTTTCAGCACAACAACAAAATAACCCATCATCTAAACCATGTACATAACATACAATATTACATATAAGAATAAGGAGTGAGCATATAATACAAAAAAAAAAGATTAAATAAGGAAGAAAAATGAGGGGGGGGAGATGGAAAAAAACCAGGTAATGTTGAATCAAACTTAATTGAGGCCGTTTCAAATTTATCTTGCACAATACAAAACATAGAGAGGTTTTTTTTTTATTGTGGGGTTGCCAAATTTGATTGCCTTAAATTTTTATATACTACAACAATTTTATCATAGCTCTAATAGAATTATGAGAAAGCGTGAAGCATTCAGGATTTGGTTTTGTGGTAGCAATAATGAGAAAATATGGTCATTAAAATACAGAACCCTGAAGGCTGGAATCTTGATGATGATGATGATGATGATGATGATGACGATAGCAGTTTTAATGGCATATGGGAGTTTTTTAAAACATTTTTATATATACTATGAATTTAATCTCTTTTCCATAATTTGAGGAAGGGTTCATATAAATGTTGATGTTGAGTACTGTTCTGATTAGTATATGAAATGAAGTCTTACCATCTTTCATAAAAAGCTGACATTCTGGTATTACCTTTAACAACTCTAAGGTGATGTGTTAATTTTTCTGCCATAGCTATTTGCCCTAACTCAGAGTACCAGTGATGTAATGATAATGATTCTGCAGATTTCTTGGGTAGGTGAAGCATATTGGGGTAAGAGGAGATTGCACCCAGGAGATGGGAGAATTGGTGTAGCATATTGGTTAAGTAATTGAGATGCGACCTAGCAGTGCAGCACGTCAGCTCCCACTACTGCCATGAGGTCAGCAGGTGGTCTTGGGCAAGCCACTCCTCCCAGCCCCAGCTCCCCAGCTGTATTGTGAAGATAATAATAACACTGACCTTGTTCACCGCTCTGAGTGTGGCATTAATCTGTCCGGAACAGCGATATACAAATAAACTGCTATCATCATCATCATCATCATCATCATCATCATCATCATCATTCCAGGCTTCAGAGTTCTGTATTTTAATGACCATATTTTCTAATTATTGCTACCACAAAACCAAATCCTGAATGCTTCACGCTTTCTCATAATCCTATTAAAGCTATGATAAAATTGTTGTAGTACATAAAAATTTAAGGCAATCAAATTTGTTAACCCCACAATAAAAGCTGACATATAACCCTAACCCAAATTCTCCCCATTCCTCATATCTCCATTATGGCTTTTAAAATCTCTGTTAATTAAATATTAAATATCAGAGCCAGTCTAGAAAGCAACGAAGAAACAAAGTCATCTGCTAACACAAAGAATGCAATCCTATGAAGAGTTACACCAGTCTGAGACCATTGATTTCAATGGCTTTAGACTGTAGTCACTCTGCATAGAATTGTACTAAAAATGGTATAAAGCTCATAGAAACAAGCAATGACAAGAACTTCATGCACATGTACTTTTATGTCCTGTTTTACATCAGAATATGTTTTGCTGTAGAAGTTTGTACTTCTTGGATCACTGAGAGACACAACAATAAAACCATTGCTGAAAATACTAGGTGCCGCAGTGAAATTTCTAGGTGCCAGAGTGACCTGGGATCTGGGATTTGTCAAGCCCTGATGTAATATTAATAAAGAAAAAAAACCTAAAAATTTCATTGAGGCACCAAATAAGAACATAAGAAGAGCCTGCTGGATCAGGTAAGCGGTCCGTCTAGTTCAGCACACAGTTTCACACAGTAACCAACCAGTTGCCAGAGAGGGACGTGGCACAGAGGTCAAGGTCCTCCCCTGCTACTGCCTCCCAGTGCTGGTATTCAGCAGTTTGCGGCCTCTGTTGATGGAGTATGGAGTGCATGACCCAGCCACGGAAGTTCAGGAAATGAAAGCTTGGTGAATGCTAGTAGTGGATGAGATAATTAAACTATTCCAGGCTGTCGACTTCAGCCTGTGGGCGGGGAACGCACCTCCATACAAAAACTCTCCTTCACATACAAAATATATATCAGGCAGAAGCGTTCTAGCCTAGCCTTTTCCCAGAGATGATAGATGTCTACATGTAAGGATTATTTTTCCACAGGCAAACATTTAATGATGTGATCTGTCATCTGCACTCTAAAAGGTTCTAGGAGCAGTTTATCACCATCGCTTACAGTTTATAATAAGAACATTTTAATATTTTGTCAAAACTAACCATAATTTTTCAACTTTGTATATTGAGTTTGAAACATTAATAAAAATTTATTAAAAAAACCTAACCATAATAACGGGGCTCATCATTGTTATTAATTATGCTCCTGAAATAAGATAATAACTTGTCATTGCCAACAAAATTACTTAGAATTGGAGTTGCCAACTAACCAGGAAAAAAACTGGTTTACTTTTGTATCTTTAATAACAGTTGGATGTGCAGTAATTTGTCAGGGAATCTTCTCACTGCATGGTGATAAACCTCATTAACTGTTCACTCCTGCGCACCTGGCTGCTGTTAGAGGCACAGCTACAGTGGCAAGTTGAAAAGTCTAAATTGCATCTACTATCTAACTATTGACAAATTCCTTGACAATAGACAACGCTTCCATTGGTTTTTTATGGGCTAGCATTGTGAGTGGTGTGATCCGTTCATAATGTTTTCACTCATCCTCCCGGCAGGGCTTACCTCCTCTAACACTTTCTCCAGGCCACTGACATGCCGCTGAAGTAATGTTGACATAAGAGCAGAGAATCACTGTGACACTAGCCTCCGAGGTCGCCAAAGGACAAAGATGCCATTTGTTCGGCTTCACACACTGTGGCTCTTTATTCCAGAGCTCCACGGTGGCCTGTAAAAACCACCAGTAATTGCACAGCCGAAGCATGAGTGATGTGGAGAATGAAAGCAATTTTTGTTTCCTCGTGTTGGTAAACTGATGGTATGGATGGCAACTGATTGGCACAGAGACCAAAATGATCTAAATTAGTTTAGCAAATCAGTACAGCTTTGCTGGCTGTGAGAGAGGAGGAAAAGAAGCAAATTGGATAATATCATTCATCAACACAATACCCTTTTCTGGCAGCTAACCCTAACTCTAAACCAGACAGAAGGCATATATCTTTCATCCAACAGCAGAACCGCAGTTCCTCATATCAATATTTGCCCCATGGAAAACCTAAAATCTGATGATTAAAGTAATGCATTAATAGTAAATCTCTACTTCAAACCTATAGTGAGAACAAGTTGGGGGCCTGTGATGAATCATGTGCGGGGAAGTGGGTGGGGGGACAACTAGGAAAATCGCTCCAACATGTTACCACCCCCACCACACTGATATGTTCTTAGGCACTTCTGCAAGTTAATTTCCCCAATTTGATTCCGCCCCCCCCCCCACAACTCATTTCAAGGTCACTGAGCGTGCTCAATCCTCATAAGGCTATGGGGAGGGTTCTTTTATATTTTCAAATTAATAGTCAGAACAGAAGCCCTCACCTCATCTCCGAGTTGGCCTTTTTAATTGTCTTTCTGACAGGCACTCAGCCACCATTTTTGCCGTTAGAGGGAATAAGAAGGGAATCACAGGGAGATCAGAATGAGGGCCAAAATACACGACGATAAATGTGACACAAGTCAGGTCACGGGTGTCCCGCCTGAACTTTAGTCACACATACGATCAGAGAAACAACTTCAAAGCATTCTGTTGCTCTGCTGCGAAGGGGACAAGGCATTCCTTCCATGATGTTTTTGCCAGCAGAAATGGCTGCGGGGTGTGTGTGTGTGTTGCCCCCTTCCTCAGAGGTTGGTTAACTCTCCCCTTTTCATGCACAGCCTGAGGCAACTTGAGGCTGCCTAAGTCTGCATTTTGGATTTTATAGACAAATAAAGAGGCGTGATTTTCATCTTCTGTAAGAGCTCTGAGTACAGCTTTAGAACCTCAGTTTTCGCATTCTGACACGCTAACCCTACGCTGAATATCATAGCCACATACCCCTATAGCAAACCCTTTATTCTGGTAACTACTTTCTATCTCTTGGTTAAAGGTACCTGTTTTGTCTTCGTTGTGCTTGGTGATAAAAATTATAAAACTATTTCAAAATAAAAAATTAAAAGGAAATGTTTATTATTATTATTTTATTAAAACAGAAAACAACATTGAACTGTAGAAAGAATATCAAAAGTAGAATATATAACAGAAAGTGACATTAGACAGTAAACATAATGTCGATAACAGAATATGAAACCAACTATTTAAACTACTTGATAATATTGAGAATTTTCAAGAACACTACAGGGATTGTTTCACACAAACGTTCGTCCTATTGGTGAAGTGGCCTTAGTCAATTCAAGGATAACATGGAACAGTTTTATAAATGTGCACACATGCTACTAAACATTAACAGACTGAATATCTAACCCACTAGAAGCTAGTTGCTGAAATCTGAACAAAAAATGTCAGTGAAATTCTAAGATTATAGCACCGGCTTGGTGTTTTTCAGGCATAAAAAGAGAAAGACTGAGAATCTTAAATATCACCACGGCTTTCTTAACTTTATTTGTACTCTGTACAAAGCTATTAAGGATTCTGTTTATCTTATAACCATCACTCACCACAATGAAAGCTATCCGATCCAGTTTTAGCTACGAACTTCACACGGCCCTCAGTGCTGTATCCACACCTATCTGTGAAATCACTGCCTTTTGCTCCTGACAGCACAGAGCTGTTCCTTAAGCAAATTTATTTTTGTATCAAAGCTACTGGAAAGATCAACAGAGAGGTCAAATGTCAAGTTAGTGTATACTCTTCCAGTGCCATAATATTTGACCAGTTAAAATGTAAAGTGAGAGCACCTTTCTAAATCTCACACCAAAAAGCCCCAGGGAAATTGGATAAAAAAGAAGGGATCAAACATCACAGTGCCTGCGTGGTAAGAAAGGTACATCCCGGCTATCTTGTCAATGATCTAGGCAGGGATTCTCATCCCCATCGTTTTGGTATCGGAGCATGAGCTGAAACGGAAAGCTCACGAGTCGGTTTGCTTGCAGCTTCGCATGACTTGCAGTGTTGATTTTAGGGATCCAGCCGTCTGTCACTGCGTGCAAAGCGTTTGTCGCCTTGATTCATCAGAACAGTGGGGTCCAGTAGGCAGGTGCAAAGACGGATCGGGACCCTGTGTACCTTTTAAGAGATGTGTAAAAGAAGCCAGTTCAAGGAGGTGCAGCTTGAGGTGCAGGCCTGAGAAAGGCAGGACCTGTTCAATGGCCTCTTCTTAGGCGGCAATCCTATGCACACTTGCTTACTCCTGAGTAAACATGCATATGCACAGCTGTTGAAATACATATGCAGCGGCTGTCTCCTTTAAATCTAACCTTTCTGGAAAAATGGGGGGAAAGCAACATTTCATGATGGGGTATCTCCAGGAGAGAATAAACTACACAAAGTTAGTGTGAAATTTGCCTGAGGAAATTCAGATTCCCACTCTCTTTCCATGTAGACTCTGGCTACATGGCTCTGTGATCATATTGGGCTGGATTCAAAGGACTATGAGAAGAACAGATGTTCCCTTCCCTTCCCAGGCCTCTGAAAAGTCACTTGGGAGATACTCAGGAATAGGCAGGCAGCGGGAAGAGGAAAATTGGTGGAAATCACACGCACACACACAAAACACACAGGACAGAAGCGCACTTGCTAAAGGGAGAGTTTGGATCCAACCCACTGACCCTAGAGGGACTTGATGCAAAGGAGAACCTTGCATTAGGACAGTGAGTAATTGTACAGAAGGAGGAGTTCCAACAGAGGTCGCTTTCCCCACTCCTCCATAACAAGCAGGGAGGTCTGTCTGGCCTCTACCATAGCCAGGGCCTTTTCGGTCCTGGCTCCGACCTGGTGGAACTCTCTGTCTGAGGAAACTAGGGTCTGGCGGGATTTGTAACCTTTCCACCAGGCCTGCAAGGCGGAGATGTTCCGCAAGGCATTTGGTGGGGGCTAGGCTGTCCCCTCTGAAGGGGACAGCCTACCACTGAAGACTGTCCACCACCCATGCAGGAGCTCATAAGTGTGGCGCAGGGCATGATGTAAGAGCCAAGCCCTGTGCCTAAAATGCTGAATTTTAATATTTATATCCACCAATTGAGAAATTTTATTGTATATGGAACAATGTTTTAATGTTTTATTTATAATGTTTTTATTGTTTTTAAACTGCATGTTACAAATTGTATGCTGTTACACCGCCCTGAGCCCATCTGAAGGGGAGGGTGGTCTAGAAATGCAATAAATAAATAAATAAATAAACTGCACCTGCTCAAATTCTCTCCTATGTCACTGTTAAAGCAATAGTCTGCATCGTATTAATGCCTTTATTTACCATAGAGGCTATATTAAAGATTAGCTCCATTGTTTCCACATGCAGTTCATGCTCTGCAACCCCCCCCCCATAGCTCCCCCCACCAGGACATCTGTACATTGTCATGCAATCATCCACCTTCATGATCTTCCCTGGCTTTGTTGTGTGGTTCCTCAAACATCCTTTGGAATGATTTTCCTGAGAAAATCATTCTCAAAACATCAAAAAGCCTGCTGGGAGTGGCAAGCATGAGCGGAAATGGGCTGCAAGTGGCACTGAGTGTGGGTGGGGAGGTCTGGAAATTCACTCTTTCTTGTCAATATGGGGGAAATCTTCAAGCAGAGCCCCTTTTACTGCTGTGAATGGCCTGAACTTTTGGCCTTGTGGCTATGTCTGGGAAGTCTGGGTCCTCACTGTTCAGGGATCCTACTGTCCCACTGCCTGAAGTTAGTGGACTAATCCCTCTCTGAAAAGCTTATTCCTCACCTTTAAAGTACCTCTGAAGAGAGATTTTATCCGGCAGGTGCTTTTACTTTCTTTTATAAAATTTATATTCTGTCTTTCTGCCCTCACAAGGGGCACCAAGGAAGCTAACAAATTAAGACATGCATAATAAAAAGTATACTTTAAAACCATTAAAACCAAATCAAAGAACAAGAACACATCATTAAAATAATTCTATTTTGTGTCAGTTAAAACCCAAACTAAAATGCATACAAAAACATAAAATGCAGGGCTTTTTTTCAGCTGGAACGTGGTGGAACGGAGTTCCAGAACCTCTTGAAAATGGTCACATGGCTGGTGGCCCCGCCCCCTGATCTCCAGACAGAGGGGAGTTTAGATTGCCTTCCGTGCCATTCCAGCGGACCCAAAGTGACATCATTGGTCCTGGGAGCGTGCGCGCACTTTGCGCACACACATGTGGTACCAGGGGCACCACCTCATGCCAAGAGTTGCCCCCTGTGCTGGCAACCCACTGAGTTCCATCACCTCTTTCCCCAGAAAAAAAGCCCGGAAAATGACACAAAACTAAACAAAACGAAATTGGATAGGAAGGAGAGAGCACTGAGTGAAACCCAAAAAACAAAACAGGCTTCATCTGCTGGTGAAAGATGGCAACAGAAGGGACAGATGTGGAGTATTTGTGCACATGACGTAGCAAAAACGGAAATGACTCCTCTTGTGCTGTTTTTGAAAAATGGATTTGCGGGGAGGCAGAAGCCCTTCCTCCTCTTGCAGTGGCATTTGTAGCCTGTTTGGGCTCTTTCCTTTTTTTGAAAAAGCCATTCCCTGCTGCTGCTGCTGTGTGGGTATTGGAGGAGAGTTTTATGGATACCATGGATGACCAAAAAGACAAATAAGTGGGTTCTAGATCAAAATCAAGCCTGAATTCTCCCTACAAGCTCAAATGACAAAACAAAGGCTATTGTCCTTTGGTTATATCATGAGAAGACAAGACTCACTAGAAATGTCAATAATACTAGGAAATACAGAAAAAGAGAAAGACTCAAAATGAGATGGATTGACTTAATGAAGAAAGCTAAGTCATGGTCTTCCATTTATAAGACCTGAACAAGGCTGTTAGTGATGGGATGTTCGGGAGCTCTTTCATTCATAGGGTTGCTATAAGGCAGAAGTGACTTGATGGCGTGTAACACAATCATGCAACAAAGTGCTATTACCTGTAATTAAGGGCTTATCCAGAGAAGAAATGGTAGGTTCCATGACTGGAGCTCACAGCCAGCCAGATGTAGCCCTTGTAGGGATCATTTCCTTGGCTTCCCTTTCCTATAGGGTTGCCAGACATTCCCAGCATTCCATGCGATGACATCTCTTCCACAAGTGACATCATTGCATTGCCCTGTGGGTACTGGAGTCATAAAGCAGGGGAGTGAGCAGGATTTCAACCCAGCCAGGCTGGGGAGAATACAGGATGCCTCCTCCACCAAGAGGCCTCAGGAGTGTGAGAGTAGTGTCAGCAGATAGCAGGACACATTGGAGCTCAGCCGTCTCCCCTTTGTCTCATGGCAGTCGGGACAAGTCTACACCGGGGGGCTTCTGACTAGAACTTCCAGCTCATGCATCCACCAAAGGGAGGAGCAGCTTGAAGGCACAGGGAGGAGAGGAGATGAGGCAGGGAGGTAGAGGTGGAGCATTAGTCCCTGCTCTTCTTGAGGTCCGCGCTTTCTCCAGCAGCAGCCTGGAAACAGGAAGGAGGGGGCAGAGGAAGAGGAAGCTCATAAACTTGAGTCTTGCCTAGGCCGCTGATAGGCCACTGATAGCATAGCTTGCCTTGGCCAGCCACTCCTCCCATTAACTCCATTTCACCCAGATGGTCCAAGAAAATACTGGATTGTCCGAGGGGAAACTGGACACCTAGCAACTCTACTTTTCTGAAACTTCACAATATAAATAGTGCACTGATCTGTGGACGGAACATCATTAAGTATTACCAGTATATCACTAATCATAATTAGGATCGAATTCCATGAAATCTCAGTGTGAATGGTGTTTTAGCCATGTTTATGAAATGCTTTAGAGTTACACTTTCCTTCTTTCAGAGTCTCATAAAGATAGACTAGAACTAAAGGCAAGGTAGAGTACAGGGGAGAGGAAAGGGCATTTGTGTTATTTCCACAATTTCGTAGAGGGAAGAGCAGTTCAGTGTCCAGAAATGTGGTGAAAACACGTTAACTTCACTTGACTTTACTCATATCAGTGAGACTGCTTGAATCAAGTTGAGCATTTAGTAAATCACCCCATCCAAGCAATGACTCTTTTCTCCAGAAATCTTGAGAACAGGCTTTAAAGGGCACGGCATTTAAAAAGGAAAAAAATGTTAGCAAGAGTGAATCACATGGAATGCCCCAAACTTTGGTCCCACTGGATTTTGATTCTGCATAGCAAGATTGTCCCAGAGTTCACATTCTACTTCCAGACGCTCCTTCATAGGTTAAGGGAATATATTTTCCCTGTTGCCTTCGATCTTTCAATATCTTACTGTTCTGTTGCTTCCATCTTTGCCAACACAGCAGGCTGCTTGTGATGTGAAAAAGAGTGCCACACTGGAGAGTTAATGTGCTGCAGTGCTTAGAGTATCAGACTAGAATCTGGGAGACCCAGGTTCAAATTCTGGCTCTGACATGGAAGTTTGCTGGATGACTTTGGGCCAGTCATTCTCTCAGTCGAACCTACCTCACAGAGTTGTTGTAAGGATAAATGATGATAAATGATAAAGGAGAATGATGTATTCTTTGAATCCCCGTTGGGGAGAAAGGCGATCTATACATGAAGTGTATAAAATAATAATTAATAAATAAAAATATTTTGGTGTAACCTTCTACAGCATTATGCCCCATTTTACTGGAGGGAGAGAATTTGAGAAATCAGAAATAGTTAAGATCTTCCTTTGGTTACTTCTGTGAAATGTGCTACTCACTTCCTTTGCTTGGTTTCTTGGTTTCATTTTAATTAGTTTCACAACATCTTGAAAGTATGATCAAATTCTTTTTGCCTAGAAAAAATAACTCATCTATAACAGCAAACATTTTTCTGGAATTTCATTACTGGAAGAATGAAAAATAACAGAAAGGGTAAAAAGCATATGGATTTTTTTTTAATATCTCACAGTATATCGATGACATATACAATGGATTTAACCTGTTTTAACAATTATCATCTTTCCTTAGAGAACCCTGGTGACTGTAGTTCTTTGACTAGCATTGTCTAAAACAGAATTCTATGTACCCTCATCCATCTACACTTCTTAGTACTGTTTGGAGGAAGCCACGGCTAAGATCATTTTATCATATAAATATGCCCTAGGACAAACACTTTCTCTGTGGGTATAATCTCAGATCTTTTCTCCACTTGTACCACTGTACCGTCTTCTCCGTTCCATCTTAAAACTGGTAACAATCATATCCAGCAACATCTTTAACACCTTTCCTGAAGAGTTCAGATGGATCCAAAGAGGGATGAGGAAATCCCTGGAAATTTGCACGTGGAGCTTCAGTTTAAGGAGAGAAGGGACCTTAGTGGAGTATAAAGCCATAGAGGCCGTTTCCACACTGCTTACCTTGTTCTGGAAAACAGCGAAATCTCACGCGAAATCTCGCAAGAAGACACTGTTATCGCGTGAAATCACGTGAGAAGACGCGATAACAGCATCTTCTCGCAAGATTTCGCTGTTTTCCGGAACAAGATAAGTAGTGTGGAAACGGCCAGAGTCTATCCTCCAAAACAGCCATTTTCTCCAGAGGAACTGATCTCTGTTGCCTGGAGATCAGTTGTAATTCCTGTAGATCTCCAGGCCCCACTTGGAACCCTATCCCAATATCTTACAGAAACAATGGTATTTTAAGACACTGCAGTTATAATATTAAGAGTTTTTTTTTTCAAAAGCCTCATCTGTTTGCTTTTTGAGCTTTCATTGCTTCAACAGGTTCAAAATGATCTGTAGTGGGAAAAGCCACAACTATCGACTTTCAATTCCAAACCACAGGAATAATCTCCATTGTACATGGTGGATTTTCAGAGGCTTCAACATAGAAAGGAGGAAAGGACAAAGTCTAAAGAATGGCTGTTCTCAGAATCAGTTGCTCACAAGCGGAAATCACTGGCTTATGTCCATGATGAAAACTCAGAGATATGGGTGATAGGATAAATTAGCCTTTTTCATGCCAGACTAAAGTGAAAGTCACATCAGAGGTCAAAAGGTGATACAAAAGGCCAGCAAAAACCAACTCCATATAAATAAGACAAAAGTGACACAGGAAAAAGGCTCTTTCAAGGAATTTTAGCTGCTGGGAAATTTGGAAACAGTTAACAAGAGGAAGGATTTGTTTCTCATGCCCAGAGAATCCATTTATCAGGATATTTTTTGTAGCTTAAGTAGAATAAAAAGATTGACTTCAAAAGAAAAAAACCCAAAGTGAACCTAGTATGATAATAATTATTTATTATTATTTACTGTATTTATAGTTCGCTTTTCTCACTGGGATGCAAAGTGGATTGCACAGTATAAATTTATCAGAATTCTATAGGAAGAGACATCTAATAAACACAATGTAGGTTGACACCATGAATGAGGATACATCTCATGAGCAATATACTAGGATTACCAAAAGTTGAATGAGCATAGCATGTTAGGCACAACAGAGTGTGGATATAATGAAGAAAAACAATGAAATGACAACAGAATAATACATGCAGCAAAGTGATGATACATCCCATACACAGTAGCACAACTCATCGTTCCTTTCCTTTTGTCAAATGCCTTCCTGAACTATTCTGTTATAGCCCTGTTATCTTTATTTTAAAAAGCTCTCCTAAATGACTTCATTTTACATAGTTTGCATAATGGCAGGAACTTGGAAGCCTTCCTGGCCTCTTCCAGCAAGCCATTCCACCAGGTGGGGAAATAATCAAGATTAAATGTATGCTGTATATTACCCAAGGAGAAGGGAAAGAATGTTCTACTGGATCAGACTGAAGTCTATCAAGGACAGCAATCTGTTACCAAGGGCAATTTGATATCCCTAAGAGCTCACAAACCCAGCGAAGGAGGTGATGACCATTTCTTGTGGTTCTATTTAGTGTCAGGCTGCCCATAAACATACAAGTGCTAATGACTAGAGATGGACACGAACCGAAATACGAACCAAAATTAAGCACGAACCAAGTTGGTTCGTGGTTTGCGAACCACAGTTCATCAGATCCCATTTCTTTAGGCTGGTTCATTTTTTGGTTCGTCACTGCAGGCAGCCTGGTGCCAATCAATTGGTTTCCTAGGAAACAGGTGGTGGACTTCCTGCAGACCTTCTGCTGACCCGAAAGTGAACTTCTGTTGACCCGAAGTGATGATTTTCTGACCTGGATGTGACGTTTTCATGAACCAAACAAACCGGATCGCAAACCAGGGGCAGGTTCGTGAAAGTTTGTGGTTCGTGAAATTTGACGAACCATGAACCACATGGTTTGGGTTTTTTCTGGTTCGTGCCTATCTCTACTAATGACCAATTATAGACCTGTTCTCTAAACCATTTTAGACATCATCTAAACTCACTTGCATCTTGTAAACTGTGAATTCCATACATCGTAAAAGCCATATGCCGTAATTGCCTTGGGCCCTGAGATGCGCAGGAGAAAGGCCGCCATATTAATATTTTAAATAAATAAATAAATTGAAAACCTAGCATCTCCATCATCCGATCTGAAAGGAATCTTACGGGATGGCAGGAGCTTTTTTTTTTTCTTTATCAAATTACAAATCTTTGCATCCTGCTTCAGGCCATCAATCCATGTTGTGTGGGAGAAAAGTGGGCTGATAAATATTTCAAATGAAAATGGGGCCATTGAACATTTTGACTGTCCTCCTAGGAACAGCCCATTGGAGAGAAGAATCTACATTTCTCAGCGCTTATGTACAGTGCGAAGGCCTCAGGGGTTCCCTCTCAGTTTATGCAGGGAGGAACTCCAGCCTTGATGGAACCACTGAACGAATCATGTATGCTGCATTTGGCTTTGCCCAGCGCTGTTAGGATTGCCAGTGATCTGGCCTGTGAAACCATGTTCTGTCATGTAGCCAGTGATAAGATTCATAAAGCCAATAAATTTAGGATTATGCTTTCTCTCAACAAGTCATGTCGTGGCTCCACCCAGGACTCTTCAGCCATGGTGTCATCTTTTGACTTACCAGGTTTGTTGTGCCCACTATAGTTCTGTTCAATGGTTCCTATCTCCTTAGGGAACTGGTATTGGAAGGGGAGGAAGATTCATGAATAATCATTGTAAAGAAACATTTTAAAGAAAGACACCCACCTTAACTGAAAGTATGTTCATGTTTCAGCAATGGCATCTGTCACATTATTCATGATTTTCATAATTCACTTCTCAAAGATCAGGCAGTAATGGCCAATGATTTGTGTCAAGAAATTACAAACAAAACAACTGATGGAGTCAATCAGCTTCATTTGTTAAGTCAACAGGTAATAGCTGTACCAAATTACATTTCTGTAAGTGCTTTTCATGCTACTTAATAGTGACCTGATGTACATTTCCACAAAAGAATCAGAAGTAGTGCTGCAGGGGAATTTGACAAGTTTTGCGTGATAACTTTACACACAACAGGGAGCAATCAGCAGGTTTACCAATGACTTCATTTGTATTTTAATAAACTACCAAATGTCTGGGATTCAAACTCATCTAATCTTCCAAGCCTCCAAAAGAAAAACAAACTAACAACCAACTTTTCCACCATTTCAACTAGTGTACTCGTTCCTCGTTCAGCAAGAAATAGCTTGTCCTATAGTTCATGACTAAAGGATCACTTCCTCTCTCTCCCCCCACCTCAGAACCCACCTCTTCTATAAAGCTTTTTCTTTCATGCTTGTTCCTTATCACCAATCACAACAAGGTCAAACAGCAACAAAAGAACATTGGAGAAACTGTCTCCTTCCATAGAAACTACTCTGTTGGTCAAGATCTTGTTCTTGAGGACTTGCTTCGTATTCCCTCACCTGCAGACATAAGGTGCGTAATCACCAGTGGCCGGGTCTTCTCAGATGCGGCACCTTAATTCTGCAAGTCCTTTCTCATAGATATTCATTAGGCAACAAAATTGTTAAGCCTTATGTACCAGGTGTAAACATTTTCATTGCCAAGATAAAACATTCTTTATCTCCTGTTCAGTTCTATTAAAACAAAACACCAGCCCTTTGATGTACTTATCTTACATATTGCAAATTGGCTCTTCTAAATTATCCGCAATGTGGAATCAGTTTTCAGAACAGTATTCCCAAACTTGTATCTTGGAACACCACAAACAGGAAGGGTCAAGGGTCAAACTACCATTGGACCTCTAGAAATTTCATGAGCTATCCAGCAGCAGTGGAACAATATGCAGCTGGACTATCCGTGCCGGTGCAAGGACATCCCAATGCACATCCAGATCCTATATAAGCCGTTTCAACAGAGACCAGGGGTGGGTGAGTGAAGAGTTCCAGGAGCCCACTGAATTGGATACGGCAGAAGGAATGCAGGTGGAGGCATGCAGAGCCCAATGGAGCCAGCCCAGTACTGTGAGGTAGAGAATGGTCTTCTAGAGTGCACTCCAGTTTAACTAGTGAGCCCTTCAGGATCTTCAGACCATGGCTCTCAAGAGAATGCTGAGTACCACAATGCAGCCAGCATTTGCAGCAAAGTCAGAGTCTTGTCACAGATGACAGCCAGTTTGGTGTAGTAGTTAAGAGCGGCAGGACTCTAATGTGGAGAGCCAGGTTTGATTCCCTACTCCTCCGCTTGAAGCCAGCTAGGTGACCTTGCGTCAGTCACAGCTCTCTCAGCCCCAACCCACCTCACAGGGTGTTGATTGTGGGGATAATAATAACATACTTTGTAAACCACTCTGAGTGGGTGTTAAGTTGTTCTGAAGGGTGGTATATAAATCAAGTATTATTATTATTATTATTCATTCTGTGATCATCTCCAGAATTCTGGTGGCTCTTCTTTATGATCACTGTGCTTCGTGTCAGAGGCCCACTAGGCTTAGTGTCCTTAGGTGAAATGTTAGTCTATCTCATAAATGAACTCCTCAAGCATCCAAAACACATTTTCCCTGCCAGCAATAACAAGCAGGAATCCATATGTCCACCCACATGTGTTTCCCACCCTGACCTTTAGAAAACTCTACTAGAAACAGCCGCCAAACTTGACGCTCCATAATGTAAGAAGCTCTGAGAACCTCACTTTGGCCAGAAATCAAACAGCTGCAAATTATGAATGAGAGTCACCTCCCGTGCTGCTGAGTCATCAGCTTGACAGGATATAAATATAGCAGGAAAGTTAGAAGCAAGGACTTAGGGAACTCTGAATTCCGGGAACTACTGCTTTTAAATGCTTTATTCCACATCCATTAGGAAGAGGGGGAGAAAGATGTCTCGGTTGAATTCAAATGCTATAAAAAAGTAAAGCCAATCTAAGATCAGAAGCCCAGAATAAATTATTTGGAAAAAAAAATCCACCCAATCTTGACCTAAAAGGATCATTCCTTTTAGAGGCCCCAAGGCTCTTATGCCTCAGGAGTTTCATAATACCTGCACTTGTCTCTTTCTTCTCCTACTACTGCCTTACTCAAAGTGGAAAGAATGGTGTGTTTTCACAGTTTTAGTTTTTGTAGTTTCATAATCTGCTCTGGAGCAATACAAATAGGAATAACCAGAGCTTAAGTGAACTAGGGCTTTCTGTATACAATTTAAACATCAATATATTTCGATTGTGCTGCTGTAGCTGTATTATCTGATGTCATGGCATGGAACCCTCTAATAGCAAAGAGGAAAAAGTCTGTCAGATTATTTGCTATCCAACTTCTCTGAAGGAATGGAAAGTTGTTAGTTTGCCTGGAATTCAAAGGACCTAGGGATAGTAATAGGATTGTGGACAACGCTCTTGCTCTTTCCAAGAGCATTTTAAATTGTCTAAATTCTAAATTTTCATGAATTAAGAAAGCTACAAATTTGTTACAGCCCAAAAGATACAGTTTTGAGAAGACTTTCAGCTGAATCTAGCAATAGTCTAGGAAAGCTGAACAAAGGAACTTGCGAGGAATTCTGGATGCCTGAATATTCAGTGATGGGACATTACAAGGGAAGTGTGGGAGGATCAGTAGGCTTCTTTTGTAGTATCACTTTATTCTGCTTTCTTGTGTGTTTGTTGCTCCATTTAGATGGTGTTTGGTCATGCATTATCTTAAAAATGACTCTAGCAAGTGTTATTGGAATTCTTTTAACTTCTGTAGGAATTTTGAAAGCTCTCTAAGAATTCCTACAGTTGTTTAAACTAAAGAGGAATGTCCACATTTGCTTCAAATTTCCAAACTTCAGAATTCAGTTACTTCACTTGTCCCGTTTCCCCAGTGTTTCAGCTTTTTCTTTTTTTAAAAAAATTTTTTTGGTGTAAACTTAGTACTTTGGAACTTCACTTACTAGCTTTTTAAACATCAGGAGGACTGCTCTGGAGATGGTTGGGAAGAAAGTTAATAACTTCACAGGTATGAGCTAATCAGCACCAGGGCTTTTTTTCAACTGGAAAGCGGTGGGACGGAGTTCTGGCACTTCTTGAAAATGGTCACATGGCCGGTGGCCCCGCTCCCTGATCTCCAGACAGAGGGGAGTTTAGATTGCCCTCCATGCCACAGCATGGAGGGCAATCTAAATTCCTATCTGCCTGGAGATCAGGAGGCAGGGCCACCAGCCATGTGACCATTTTTGCAGAGGGTGATTTAACCTTTAAAAAACTTCCCCCTTGTTCCAGCTGACCCAAAGTGATGTCATTGTGTGGTCCTGGGAGCATGTGTGCACTTTGCGCGCATGCATGTGTTACCAGAGGCACTACCTCCCACCAAGAGTTGCCCCCTGTGCTGGCAACCTCTTGAGTTTCACCACCTCTTTTCCCAGAAAAAAAAAGCCCTGATCAGCACTATGCACAGCTAGCTTTCTGGACAAAAATGTAGTGTTTATTTAGAACATGATAAAACAGGGTTTCACTTAGTTGTAACTGTTGTTCATCAAGTGGTCTTCTGTGCAGGCACATATGGGACTGCACATGCACATGTACGATTTTCTAGAGATTTCCTAAGTGTGCAGAGCTGTCCCTTCCGCTGAATTTACATTTGAACCAATTTTGAAGGGGCCTTTGAAGAAGTCTAGCAAATGGCAGCACAGCATGGTGGGAACCATCAGGCCTATGAGTTTCTGAACAGCCCAAACCGTTTGCAACCTGTGGACCAAAAATTGTTTTACCGTAGACTATATTTAGCAGGTACTTTGTCTAGGTAAAAGGGCCTTGCCCTGTACAGCATCAATAATAATCGTAATTAATTGACTAGTTTGCACAGGTCATAGATCAGGTTTCTTCCAATTCACTAACAAACCTAGATCCGATAATGCAGTCACAACAAGGCATATTTCAATCACCAAGATGTCCCTTGACAGAGATGTGAGCAGCTAATTGTCTAAGTATGCAAATATATTGCATCCTTTCATAGAGTGATGGGCCATTACAACTAAGTAAGATACACTTAGCAAATACCTTGGGGGCTGTGGTAAGACCAAAGGATAAGACTGAATACTGAAAATGAGCATCTCCATATTGGGGATAATTTCTACAGTTGTGTACAGAAACATGGAAGGAGGCATCTTTCAGATCCAAAAAAGCAGAACAGGAATTTATTTGCAATAAACATCAACAACAGACAACAGATGGAACTTAGAGATCTTCAGATACTTATTGAGCTCGCTCAGGTCAAGAACTGGCCTCTTTCGCCCAACTTTTTATCTATAATAAAATATCTAGAATAAAAACTATGAAAGTTTTCAGTTGTAGGAACTAGCTATATGATCCCTTCTAAAAAGGGGGAACATGGTGCAGAACTAGTAACAGATAATAAATCCAATAGTTGGGGGGAGGATGAAAAAATTCCAAAAAATAGCACAACAGAAAGGACCCAAGAACCCTAGGTGATTTGTTGCCAGGCTGAGAGATACGGAGCTATCCTCTTCAGAAAAGATAGCCCTATAATTAGCAATCTTACAAGCTCTGGTACCAAATGAATAAATCTTCCTTCTCAAATTGTCCAGCTTTGCAACCTCTTTATCTAATGGAGCAGTGTGATTGCCCCACCCACCTCACATGGTGTTTGTTGTGGGGATAATAATGACATACTTTGTATACTGCTCTGAGTGGGTATTAAGTTGTCCTGAAGGGCGGTATATAAATCAAATGTTATTATATTATTGTTATTTGCCTAGAGGGTAACACTGCCACGAGGGAATTACCTTGGGGGAGGGGTGCAGGGAAAGAAACTCACAACTTTCTTCTCTGACCTTATCCATATTTTTCAGCTTTTGGGCACATTGAGCTTCAGAAACTGGTTTCAGCCAGATATTGGAGGCAATATCCAAAAGTCCCTGAAGCACAGAGACCGCTACAAGTCCAGCACTGGTGTTGTATAGGACCTTCAATATTGAATCTGAGGGCTCCAGATCTGGACATATGACATCCAATTCCAAAGATCTTGCCATTCTAATAAGTTGCTCAGATCCTCTGACAGAGATACTGGTCATTGATCCCTCACCATCTCATCTAGTGATGGACCCAAGTGGATGTGAGGGTGATCTGGCTGCGACATCTGTCGCCCCATTGATCGCCAGGGTTGATTCGGCTGATCTGGCTGGCTAGGCGAGTGTCCCCTCCCTCCCTCACCACTCCATGTGCATCCCTCCCAAAGCTGAGTGCTTGGTGGAAGAAGATGACCGTCCCAGATAGAAGGAGTGTACCGTTCTTCAGTCAAGGGTTTACGATAGCTGCACTCCTCTGCTAGAACCTCCAAACAAGCTCAAGGTCCACCAGATGGACCCAAAGTAACATTGGATTCATGATCCGATTCAGCAGGTACTTCTTCATCATCAGAGTCTGAGGGCAGTCTATGGCTTAGCCCAATTGTAGAACTGAAGGCGCTGATGTAGAGGTACAGGTTGGCACCAAATTATCCGATGATTGCATCGAGGGTACAAAAGTCTGTTGGTTCCAAGGTCCCCACTGAGGGAAGGAGACAGTGCCTGAGGATAAGGGAATCATTGCAGTTGCTGAGGTCCCCGAGAAAACAGTTTCAAGTGTCCTGCTACTTGCCCGTGAGTAGAATGTCCATGGATACTTCAATTCTGCTCCCTATGCACCCAAGATGGAGGAGGTGAGGTGTGAGGGACCCCCATCAAGTCATCTTTAGATAACAATTCCACATCCGCAATCCTCATCCACAATCTTCATGAACAGTGAGGCAGTGTGAGGAGGGATAGTTTGATCGAACCCCATAGCCCTGTTGGATCCATGTCTCAAATGAGGCAATCTATGATGAGGGGAATCTTTACTCACATGCATTGATTTCTTCTTGGCTTTTTTAGGTAGTGGTGGTTCCGACATCGAAGGCAGAATTGATCTCAGCTCTGAAGAAAGGGCCAGATCTGAGGAGGGAAGTGGAGCCACCAAAAAAGACAATGGTGTATAGGTCCTAGCCTTTTCACAAAGGGCTGCTTTAAGTCTTGCTGCCCATTCATGTCTGGCCTTCAGGGTGACTTGGCAGTAAACTTTACGGGGCAAGACATTGTGGTTTTCCGCTAGGCACATAAATCACAAACCATGTCTGTTGGATTGCACCATTTTCGAACCACATTCAGTACATTTTTAAAAGAGAACCATAGTAGGGGGAAAGTTCTTTAAATTTTTGGTGGGTTTTTTTGCTTAAAATTTTGTTTCTGGAATGGAAAGCTGAAAGACATCCGACCTCAATAGCAGCAAAGGAAGGACTGAGGGAGGAGCGTTCTCCCTCCAAGGTTACTTACTGGTTTGGGCGGGAAAGCATTGAGGGGAGGGGAATGCTGATGTTATTTGATGGGGAATACGTCTACCCTGGTTGGGTTCTGATTACCTCCCTCTTTTTTTTTTTGTAGAAGCAGCAGCATATACCATTTTAAAATAAATTAATAAATTGAACAGTATCCACACCCTAAAGAGATGTACAGATTGGGCCACAGACTTGTTCCATATGGTGCTCCTAACAAATAACAAATATATAAATACTTAAACTTGAATTCTCCACAATGTGCTTCCCTCCAATATGCCTGTTGCTCACCCATTACATACTCTATATGGAAGAATTGGGAATAAATGACTAGCTAATAATTCAATTGCTCCAGTCAACTCTGAAATTGCTGTTGCTGCTGTTATTGGGAAGATTTCTCTTTTGTCCTGTAGCAGCTTTTATGGATGGATGATGGTGTGATGTCAAATGCAGCTCCTTATCACATAAGTGTGCAATAATTTGCTTTCATGAGTGCAGTAGGGCTGTGTGTTAACATATTTCCCCCTTCAGCTAATATTGACACTATATGGTTTCCATAGCAGCCATGGTTCAATTGCATGCTTTATTGGGCAACGGACATTTCTGATGCTTTTAGGTGGAGGCTTCACTCCTCAGATTCTATTTGCTACTTAAATAATTGTATTTCTTAGGCTGCCATCTTCAACTCCATTAAACTTCAGTTGGATTTAATGGCTTCAGTGGGATGGAAGCAGCCATTATGTGTTGGATTGCAATCACTGCCATTTATTACATTCTGTTTAGAATGCAATTTCTAAAAAGTACCTGGTATGTTACTAGAGCGAGCTAATACAATGGACAGTCAGGGAAATACTATATATTTGCATTATCACTGAACAAAGGCTCAGACGGTACCCTGCTCTATGAAGAATTGTAATTTGATGAGACCAATCCATTCAGGTAGTTCAATGGGTTCAATGGGACGTATTCCCAAACTGTGCATAAGATTGCAGCATTCAAACTCTGTATTAATAGAAGGAAACAACCAGGAACTTTGTCTTTCATAACATTACACAGACATGCTTGTGCTGTGGATAGGATGATGTGCATGAAATCAATTAAAAGTGAAATTCATATCAAATCTTTCGGTTACAAAAGTTCAGTATTAGAAAAACCCACCAGGAAGGCAACAGGAATTAGATAGGGGGTGGGCATTAGGCATTCTCACAAGCAGGGGACCCGTAAGACTTGCGGGAGCATCTCATCCCCCCCTCCATGTCCTGTTTCCCTTCCCTGGCCCCTCCATAGCCTCTCCCCCTTTTCCTGCTTCCTTCTCTCCTTCCCATCTACCCTTGTTTGCCCACCTCCGTCTTCACCTTACCTGTCCTCCCAGCAGCCTCTTCCCTGTGGCCAAGTTGCATGGAGAACCTGCAAGGACTTGCAGGGGCTACTTCACTTTTCCCTGTATCCCCTTCCCCACACTATTTCTGTTTCCCTCCTCCTGGCAGCCTCCATACCACTAAAAACAACTTACCTTTTTATCTGCCCCCCCATATTCATCTATATTTATTAATTTCATTTATATGCCGCCTTTCTCCACAATGCAAGCCCAAAGCAGCTTACATCATTCTCCTTGCCTCCATATTATTCTCACAACAACCCTGAGAGGTATGTTAGGATGACAGTATGTATTGGCTCAAAGTCACCCATGAGGTTCCACAGCAGAGTGGTGATTCGAACTTGGTTCTCCCACATCCTACTCTGATCACTGCATTACACTGGCTGTTCCGGGGGCGGGGGGGGGGGCAGCTGAACAGCAGCAAGCAGCCAGGCTTGGGTGAGTCATGCAAGTCATGTGGTATCAAATTGCCCCGTGGTTACCCAGCGACAGCTACTGAGGAAGATCTGATTCTTAAAGCGACAGGTGTCCCTTCTATTATTTTGGGTTTTTTTTAACCCCTCGGTGGGTTTTTTTTTATATTTCAGATTTTTCTGCAAAGCTGGGGCTTTTTCCAGGTATGTAGGAAGATCTTTCTTATCTATTCATGGCTCCAGTCTCCAGAGTCACTTGCAGATGCAGCCACACAAAGGGAGCTCCCGTGAAAGCAGCATTCATGTGCACAGAGCCTGTATGTGAATTGAGGACTACACATACAGCCCTGCACTTGAGCATCCCTAGGCACTTAGTAATGTGTAGAGAGACCAGGGCTTTTTTCAGCTGGAATGCAGTGGAATAGTGTTCTGGCACCTCTTGAAAATACTCACGTATTAGGTGGCCCCGCCCCCTGATCTCCTGATCTCCTGGAGGAAATGGCCATTTTGGAAGGAGGATTCTATTGCATCATACCCCAGTGATGCATCATCCCCCTTTCCAGGGCAGCCCCCCCCCCCACTATCAGCATGGCTCCAATTTCAGCCTTGTGTGCAGATTCCCCCACCTCTCACAGCAACAACCACACCCCCAAAGCCCCCTGCTTCTGCACTCTTTCCTTATTTCCCAGCCTGCAAGAAGCTAAATCTGAATCACAGCAGCCAGAAGCAGAAGTGGTGGAAGAGCCTGGGTGCAGCAGAAGCAACAACACATCCCAGGCACCAAATTTGAATGAGGCCAGCTGCGGCTCTCAGTTCCACTCGCCAGAACTTAGCTGGAACTTCTGCTGCCCCCCAAAGTGGGTCTTTCCTTTGTGTGAGGATGGTGGAAGGTCCAGTATGCATGCTGAATGGCGAGAGGTTCCGTGCTCGCATAGTTTGAGGCCAGGTAGTGAAGAGCGTGTGGGGGCAGCGCCGTTGCCCAGCTGTTGCCCAGAGCCCTGATAGGAGCTGCTGCCCTCTCCTCTCCTGCAAATAATATGCTGGGGATTAGCAATGCCATTACGGTAGGGTTGCCAACGTCCAGGTGGTAGCTGGAAATCTCCTGGAACTACAACTGAGCTCCAGGCCATAGAAATCAGTTCCCCTGGAGAAAATGGCTGCTTTGGAGAGTGGACTCTTTGGCATTATACCCCACTGAGATCTCTCCTCTCCCAAATCCTGCCCTCTCCAGGCTCCACATCCAAAATCTCCAGGAATTTCCTAACCTGTAACTGGAGCTGGCAACCCTATGCTATGGTGGCACCAGGCAAGGAAGGGCTTAATTTTCAACAGTTTTGATTCCTGATTCTCCAGGAATTTCCCAACACTGAGTTGGCAACCCTAGTTTCAGCACCTCTTGAAAATACATGTCTGGTGGCCTCACCCCCTGATCTCCAGACAGAGATCAGTACCCCTTATTTCCCTCTTGAAAGTTCCACCCCCTCTTTTCCCAGAAAAAAAGCCCTGAGAGAGACTCTATGTTGCCCTCAGACCCTGGACTTGGAATCACCATTCCTATCTTCTACCAGCTCTCCACTACTACTGTAGTGTTCTGGGAGTATCAGTTCACCTCCTCCAGCAGTTTTGCCAGATCTGAAAGAAAGGTGTAGCTGCAACCACAAGGAACTAAGCCAGCCTCTTGAAGCCTCCTGGGACAAACATTCCTCTTGCCCCATGAATGCTCTGCTCTGATATCCTTAGCACAGCACTGAAATAAAAGTCGTCCATTTAACTGAGTGGTTAATCCCTTATCTATGTTACTCTAGCATAGGCCCTCAAAATTATCTCCACATTCCTTTGCTGGAAAAAAGCGGGGTGGTGCTAGTGCAGCCAGGCAGTGAAAAATCCTTTTGCAAAGTTGTAAAGCAGCTGTGAGCCACGTGAGCAGTCAGCCAGACTACCGCACAGATGACAGCACGCAAGTACAGTCTTCTGCAGCCAAACAACCAACATGGCTGAAACGTGTAAATAGCTCCCGGTGTTCAGGCCAACCCAGCCCCAAAGCCTATTAAACAAGGATGTGGCTTATTTGTTTCTGTTTGTTTGTTTTTGGAGGAATAATGTATTTTCCATCTGCTTCGGATGACGTTGTTGTCTAGCAACTTCAAAACCAGCCGCTTTGATCTTCTGCTCACCTTTCAAAGCAGAGCAGAGATGGGGGGGGGGAGGCTCTTTTACAAGGAATAAAAACTCCTCGTCCAGCCAAAGTTTAATATGGAAGAGATGTATATCAGGCCTGGCATATTCATTCTCCCTGCATATGCATCCTTGGAGGATTTAAGCATAGACGAAAGGGGGGAGTTGTAAGGAGATGGGTGGCTACGTGTGTCTGGGAAGCAGGAGAGCTGAAATAATGAAGAGACTGTAATGTTTGCATGTGTCTGCTCTCATAAGGCAATCACCGTAAGCCAGTAACTCGCAAGCTGTGCATTGCAAGAAAATTGTTACTGACCTCTGAGGGATACATTAATTAAACGATCAAACATATCCATGAACCCATGCATAAGAGTGGCTGCCTCTTGCTTGCGCTGCCAAGATCCATCAGCACTCCCCTAAAGATTCTCTTTGGGAGCTCTCTAACACCACCCAGACCCAACCCAACCATCACATGACTCAATGTTAGTATGAATCTTATGCTAATAGTTGGTTATTTATGTACATCGTATCTTCTCCTATTCACATTTCTATCCCATGGTCTCTCTGTTTTATTTTCACAACAGCCTTGTGAGTTCGGTTAGGCTGAGAGGTGGTAGCTGTCCCAAGGTCTTGCACTTACCCTTCTCCTTCCTATAAATAAATAGGCCATTAAATATATAGCTTCACCCCAGGAGCCCCGTGGCGCAGAGTGGTAAGCTGCAGTACTGCAACTAAACACAGGGTAGGGGCCACCACATGATATCAAGGTGTGTTTGACCCCGATGAAGCAAGCTCCTTGCAAACAAGCATCTCGATGACCGGTTCCTTGTTGAGTCTGCAGCCTTGGAAAGCTTGCCTTCTGCGATTTGTCTTTTTATAAGAAGGAGACTAATAGAGAACAATTTAATTTAATTTATTCAATTTATAGTCCGCCCTCCCCGCACCAGTAGGCTCAGGGCGGATCACAACAAAGCTTAAAAACGCACTGCACAATTAATCAGCATTACCATTAAAAACATAAAATAGTACATATCATTCATTTAAAAATATTACATCTATATAAGTATAAAAACAAAAAAACCCATAGCAGCACATAATTTAGATGCTCACCTTTCACCATCTATAGAGCATTTTTCAGCAAAATATGTGAGAGATGGAAGGTGACATTGAACGGGAGGGCATATAGTTTAACTCCCCACTAGGGGGGGCACCACCTAGCATCAACCATATGCCTGGTAGAACAGCTCCATCTTGCAGGCCCGGCAAAATGCTAACAGATCCTGCCAGGCCCTGGTCTCATAAGGCAGAGAGTTCCACCAGGCTGGGGCCAGGGCTGAAAAAGCCCTGGCCTTGGTCAACGTCAGGCGAGCCTCCCTAAGGCCAGGGATCTTTAATAGATGTTTATCGCTCGAGCGAAGGGTCCTCTGGGGCTCATATCGGGAGAGGCAGTCCCGCAGATACAATGGTCTCAGTCCACATAGGACTTTATAGGATAGTACCAAAACCTTGAACCTGATTCGGTACTCCATTGTTTTGGACTTTATTGTCTGTTCCAGTGTTTCGATCGGATTCTCTGGAATTTCCGCACCTATTCCTTATCAATTTTGTATGAATGCACCAATTGTATTTATTTTTTATCATTTGTAATTTCCATACTTGGCCGTTTGCCTTTATCGTCTAAGGTTTGTCTAATGTACAATATGAGAATCTGAATATATTGTTCCTTGCTACTTTGCACTTAGTCACTTTAAAAGTTTATCAATAGACTGTCTTTATAGGAATGGATTCTCATCATTTGTATAGATTGAATAATTGCTTTGTTATCCCTTAGTTGTGTTTTCATTAGTCTATTGAACAGTCGAGCTGCAGCATTTTGTACCAATTGGAGCCTCCTAGTTAATTTAGATGGGAGACCAATATATAGTGCATTACAATAGTCAAGTTTTGATGTTACCATAGCATGGATCCAGGTGGCCAGGTCAGCTGTGTCAAGATAAAGAAGCCATCTGTTAAGTAACTCCAACTAAACACAGTAGGACTGACCTCTAAGGAAACATCCATAGGGTCAGACTGCACAAAAATTTCTTACTTTCTTACATTGGGTTAAGGGCTTCATCTTCTTCTCATGCAAGTGAAGGGAACTGCCTAATATTTGAATATCACTGTAGGATCTTCTTTTCAAACTGCTTTGCCAAATAAAATTTTCCAGGTAGAAGAAACATTCCTTAGTTATTAAGAATACAAGAACCAGCTGTGTTTTTCACTGATCCTTGATACATGTGGATAATTCTTGGATGGAGCTCTCCCAAAATACTAAAGAGTTTCTTGACTAAAAGAACTTTTCATAAACCATTTTCAATCCCCGGATAATATGTTTTGCATCAAGTATGCATTCTTGCCCTTTTGTATGGTACATTAATTAATTTGTAGACTAAAGAACAATTCATGCATTCAAGTGTGTTTGAACAATTTCATATTAAAAAACATCACCACAAATATTGCATATAGAAAAATATAAAATAAAAAGGGAGACAGCTCAGGTGCATAACTGGGTTTCAACAGAGCTGCCATGAGAATGGTTGTACACCTTGGGGGCTCGTGGAGCCAGACATGTTACATGCGACTTGTTTTCATATAACATTTGGGTTTGGTATTGGCGGTGTGAGAGGGCCCAGAGGGGATCTTTATTGGGAGGGATAGCTCTCACCACCAGCCCAGATGTGAAATATTCACAGGCAATATCGCTGTTGCCGAGGGAATTGTACTAATGCTCTCTGTTTATGCTGAAATATTCGCACCGCAGCAAAACTGAGAGCACGGGGAGAAATTCCCATTCCCCTTCCCCACTTTGACAACAAATGAAACTGCTTTATATTGAGTTAGACCATTGGTTCACGTACCTCAGGGTTGTTTTATCTGTCTGGCAGCAGCTCTCTGACATAGAAAGGCCAAACCTCTGAGAAAGGCAGAACGGGCAGTATCATTTCTGATTGCAGGATGTTTACATTCTATGGATGTAGCTCTGAGCGACATTATACAAACAGGCACACCGATCCTGTGTCAAGATTTAGGGTTTGATCACAAATGCACTAAATGAGAGGAGTGTCTGTCGAGGAGACACATCTCCAGCACTAAGATGCACAACACCGCCCCCCCCCGGGCCCTTTGCTATCTGGAAAAGCATGCTGGGTGGAAATCAGGGACTGTGGAAGCTGCTCCTGCCTCTGCACACACTTGGGAGCTCCCCCCCACCACCATTTTGAAGGTGTTGGGATTCGTGCTGGGTTGGGATTCGTGCACATGCAATTAGACCTGTAATCTTATCTCGTTGCGAACTGCATAGAACATTGTATGGACTAGCTATGAAACAGCTAACACTGGTTGCAGGAAAGTATGATATCTTCGCCACTGTCACTGTTAACTCATAGGCTTATAGATTATCTAGCCCAGTTTTGGAGAACCCCCTAAAGGAAATTGAAACCCTAATGTTAAAATTGAAAGAATTTAGTACAGTGGCTGGTTTCAAGGTTAATAAGCAGAAGACCAAAGTGTTAACTAAAAATATGAAAATACAGGATCAAATGAAATGGGAGAACAAATCAGGGTTTAAAATTGAGAAAAAGGTAAAATACTTGGATATCACTTTGTCAAATATGAACTGTATGTTATTCCAAAATAATATATGAAGACTTGGAATGAAAGTAAAAAAGGATACATTTAGATGGGCTAAAATTCAACTATCGCTGTTAGGAAGAATAGCTACAATTAAAATGAATGTTTTCCTAGAATGTTATTCTTATTTCAGACAATTCTAGTTTTGACAGCCAAGGCACCATTTAAACAATGGCAGAAGGATATATAGAGATTTATATGGTAAGGCAAAAAACCAAGGGTTAAATTTAAGGTTCTGCAGGATGCAAGGGAAAGAGGAGGTTTGGGTTTACCAGACTTGAGATTCTATTTTACTGCTATTTGTTTGATTTGGATAAAGGAATGGATTTTGTTAAAAAACAGAAGACTACTTGCGTGACTTAAAATTTGGGTAGCATGGATACGTACGGTACGATAAGGCTAAGGTTAATGCAGAGTTTAATAATCATTATGTCAGGTGTGCCATTTTGAAAGTATAAAATAAATATAAAGTTAGGTTTTGTTCAAAAAGACCTCTCTGACTATCATTGCAAGAAGCTCATTTTAGAAGGGAAATGGTGAGTTAAATGGTTAACTTATCGTGATTTGTTGGGATTTTCTCAAGGTCAAGTTAAAATTAAATCAAGAGAGGATTTAGTAGTTTAAGGACATGTTTGCCAATGTTTTTCTTATATGCAAATTTTGGAAAGATTTAAATTAGACAAGAGACACTATGACTTTGAGTAATCTAAAACTGAATTTGAAATTTTCCTCTGTACAAGTGATGCATATGTTATTTCTAAAATGGATAAACTTTTGTTGAGGTTTGAGACAGAAGAAGAGCCAGTAAAAGAATGTATGATTAAATGGGCAAAAAAATGTGGACAAATGGGCAAAAAATGTGTGGACAAGAGTGTTGAAATTTATATTAAGTTCTAGTATTAAGGAGAATTTCTATAAGATGATGTATCATTGGTGTACGACTCCTGAAAAATTGGCTAGAATATACAAGGATGCTTCAAATGTATGCTGGAAAGGTGCTAAACAAGAAGGGTCATTTTATCATATGTGGTGGACATGTAAGAAAGCAAAAAGTTTCTGGTTGCAGATACAATAATTGGTTCAGAAGATTTTGAAGATTAAAATCCAATTGAAGCCAGAGACTTTCTTGCTGGGAATGATGGACAGCCAGTTGGAAAGAAGTTTTGGAACTTTATTTTTATATGTTATCATGGCAGCAAGAGTACTGTATACCCAAAAATGGAAAACTCCAATATTGCCTACAATGAAGGAATGGTAGATAAAAGTTTTGGAGTTTGCGTCAATGGCAAAACTTACTTCACTGATTAGAGAAAAGACATTATCTACATTTTTGGTTGAATGGAGACCGTTTATAAACTTTTTACATGAAATAGATAACAATGATTTGATGATATCTGGATTTATGGATTAAGAATAATGAACAATAGAAAAAAGAGGGCTCTTATGTTTAACATAGAATAAGTGAAACTTTGAAAATGATACATATTTGTCATGAAGAAAATCAGAACTGAACTTGTAGTTAGGTTTCCCCCCCCATCTTTCTAAGTTCTATCTTCTTTTTTAAATTATTGTTAGTTGCTTTTCCTGTTGTTTTTTTCATGTTTATATGTACTGTTCGTTTGTTTTTTTAAAAAATGTTGTGTTTTTTCTTATCTTTTATGTTTTACTGTTTATTGTTTAAATAAATACATTTACAGCAAAAAAAAAAAAAAGACTCTCTAGCCTGGTATGCATGGCAACCTCATGTGTTCAGTGAATGTGTGGGGAGGAAGAGCAGGCACAAGCGTGCTGGCCCTGGCCCTGGCCCTGCTTGGTAGTCTGCATAGTAGGACCACATGGAAGAAGTGGCCACACATATGCTTCCTCCCCATGATCAGCAAGGCTGCTTTCTGAATGTCACTCATAACAGGGAGAGGGCAGGTCTGCCCACCTAGTTACTTTGCGCAGTTACGCCTGCAGCTGAGTAGATGATTATGCAGAGGCAGGGGGTGTGGTCAAGACACTTGCACACGGTTCCCCTCCTCATGTGTTCATTGAATGTGTGAGGCTGTTATGTATAATGGGCTTCTGCCAGCTTCATGTTTTTTAACTTATGCCATTTTAGACGTCTCACAACCTTCTTTAAGCCACCCAGCTCCGTAGGCGCATGGGAATGGAACGGGAGAGAGAATGTGTAGGGAGGAACCAGTAATCAAAAGGGGATGCTTCACCCAGCCAGCTGGGGAAAGAGGACAGAAAATCTGCAGGGCAAAGTCACTGGGAATACGAAACGGCAAACAATCCACCAATTCTCCCCAGAAAATACTCCTTCCAACTCATACTAGCATTACAGAGTTGTTTTGCTTTATAACATGTAGTTACGCTATTAATTAAACTACAAGGGTTGCAGTATGTATATACATGTAGCAAAATACATATGGAGTTTAACTGCTTTGAGCATAAGGGATATTGTGCCTTAGAAAATTAATATACAAGTCACCTGGGTTCAATTTCCTATGGTGGACATTAAGCACTTACACTGGCACTAAAGCCCATTGGCTTTAATGAGTGCCCGTAAATGGTTGGCAATGTGCCCTTAAAGTTATATTATTGGAGTTAGGCAAGAGACAGACCTGATCCCTCCCCCCCTTTAGATATTATTCTTCCGCTTGGGAATTACATTTCACCTAGAAAGAAATGCGAAAGCATTCACCATTGAGCTGGGTGAACGATGGCCTCAGCACTGAAGGGAGACTTTATGGATTACAGCTGTGCTTATTTTATGGTTTCCTGGTCTTTTACAGTTTTGCAGAATGGAGTTTCTGAAACTCCAGTCTGCCTTTGTAGAGCAGAGGGGTGGAGTTTCAGTCAAATGTTTCCAAGCTGTGCCATGAAGTTTCAAAGTTTAGCAGACACTTAGAAAAATGGTTCCAATTTGATTATGTAGCTGTTTATATATTTCAAAATGTACTCTTCACTAAATATTATATAAGCAGCGCTGATCTCACAACTTAAGAAATGGGGGCATTTTTAGCCCTGACAAAAACCCTCCAGTTCAGTCTTGATCCGCTCAGAATGAAGGGGAAAGGCACCAGGCAGGGCCTTCCCGGAGGAAGCTAACTGCACAAGGCCTGCCCGGTGAATGGGTAAATGTTTAGCATAAATGCCAACCCACGTTTTTTCTGACAGTGACAAAATTGCTTTGTAATGGAGTGAACGGATAATCTTCAGTATCACAAACTAAAATCTAGTTCTCTCGCCTGGTTTCAATTGAGAAATCACTTCAATGTAGTTGGCACCCCTTTCTATAGGAGTATATCTGGTACCTTATTTCCGCTATTCACAGAGAGAGAAAGCACAGAGAGAGAGAAAGCACACAGAGAGAAAGCAGCTAAAGCCTGTTGTACTGTACTCCCAAGAGTAAACACCATTAATTAGCAACAATGAGGCCAAATAACGATTATTTTAGAAGATGCTTGTCTGGGATCAGGCAGGGAACTCCTTCTTGGCACCAGTCCTGCCTCTGCTTTCATCTCGTTGAAACTCTAACTGGATCCTTTTTGGAGGTCCCTGTTGTCAGGCTGAGAGCGGCAGCTTCAACCCCCCAGAGTCCAGCTGACTGGTAGGGGCACAGCTACAAGGAGCAATGGTGCCAGTTCCCCCCTTGCGGTCTAGCTGGCCAGCAGAGAAGTGCCCCAAAGGAGTAACAGTGGCAGCTCCTTCCTCACAGTTCATTTGTATACCGCTCTTCTGGACAGATTCAAGGTTACTCTGAGCGGAGAAAAAAGTCAGTGTTATTATCCCTACAGTACCACTGGGGAGCTGGGACTGAGAGGAGTGGTTTACCCAAGGCCACCTGCTGAGCTCACGGCAATAGTGAGGTTCAAACCAGCAAAGAGATACAAACCAGCTGGCTATTTAAACCCTCAAAGCCATGGGCCAAGGAGGAGGCAGTCAGGGCTGCTCATTTCCCAAAATCAACAGAGAGTGAGCAGGCTGTTACCGGAAGTGGTCTCCTTGCAATAAATAAATAATTTAAAGGGGAATTAGCAAGCAAGGAAGACAGATATGCGAGAGGCCAATAACTGCATGGATCTTTCACCAATTTTAACCAGGTCCCTTCCAATGATACAAATGAGGCTGGTATTTAACATCAAACAATAACTTTTATTAAAGAACAATGCTTCATGCACATACACACAAAATTACTGGGGAAAATAATTACACACACACACAGAGTCCTAGGAAACTTAGCCAGAAATTGGGAATAGAGAGAGTGAGTGAGTATATCTACCTGTCCCAAAGAGTAGTCCAGTCCGCAGTGGAAGAAGAGAGGGAGAAGCTTCAAATGTCTAGCATCCTCAGCCAAGAGAGCAAGAGGCTCAGAGCAAACCTCGAGGGAACAGTGCTTGTGGATCCAGTAAGCGTGCACAATTTGAATGGGGCCAGGACCTTACCTTTATAGGTAAAATGTGCCCTGAGGTGGGAGAATCCACCTAGCAGCCAGAACAAAGACTACAACGGTCAGTTCCGGGGTTTAACAAAGGATTTGATTGCCGAGATGGGTAGCTGCTGGGGTGTGTGAATGCAAATGCAAAACCAGTTCTAGAGCTGCACAAAAAGGATAGTTTGCTGATGAAATCCACCGGAGCTAAGTTAATGAATTTAGGAGGGGACTGTACTTTCCCAGGAAGAAGTGTATATATTTATGAATGTCATTTGATTGGCTTCTCAATCATGGACAGGAGATCTCATCACGGGAGGAGGAAAAGGAATGTGCTAAATGGGGATGACTCTGCGAGACCTTTGTTGCTCTGGATCCCTTTGGGGCTGGAGGGATAGTAAATCCAATCACTTCTCAATCATTCCGCATTCCTGTGCAGCATTCTATGCATGCCGTGTTCTCCCGGGCAGGACTTAGCAACTGTTAGAGGCTCTCTAGCGGCAATACAACAGCCATTTTAACTCCAGAGGCCTGAACTTCTTTAATATCAAAAGCAGCCATACCCAGAACTGCTTATTAAAATGGCGGAGGCTGGGCTGACTGCTTACAAGGCAAGAGGGATAGGGTTCCCAGGTGCCCACCAGTCGCAGGCAAAATTCCAGGTGGTTGCTCGCTTGCCTGCCAGTCCACCAATGATCAGTGGGAGGTGGCAAGCCCCTAGAGGTCTCCTGCCACCAGCAGGCACCCCAGGAACATGGTTGGCACATGCATGCCCAGGGAGCACAATAACTCCTGGAAGTGATGTCATTGCACCTCTGTGGGAGTGGTCCCCATGCTTCATTTGGGGCCAGGAGTGCTCTGATGGCCAGTACAACAATGTCTCTTCCAGGAATTACATCATCACGCAGGTGCCAGAGCACACATGCATGAAAAAAACATGCCGCCAGCATGAGGTAAGTGCCAGCCCCCTCCCCACGGAAGAGTATAGGGACCTGGGAATTCGAAAAAGGAAAAGCATGGGGAGGGGCATCCAGATAGGAGGATAAAGACCAGGGAGAGCCTAAACTCCCTTTCCTCCACATCTGAGGCCTAGGGAATCTGTTGGCTCAATGGCCATTTTTCCCTCACCACTGCTCAGGAGCCAGAGGCAGGAAACAGGAGCTAGAGGTGGGGGCCTGGAACTCCAATTAAGGTTGCCATCCTCTAGGCTGGACCTGAAGTTCTCCTGGAATTACAACTGATCTCCGGACTACAGAGATCAGTTCTCCTGCACAAAATGGCTGCTACTGAGGTGGACTCTATGGAATTACATCCCTACTGAGCTCTCTCTCCTCCCCAAACTCTACCCTCCCCAAGCACCACCCCAAAGTCTCCACGGCTTTGCCAAGTCAGAGTCAGCAACCCGTCATATACAAGATGGACCCAGGACAAGTGCAGCACCCAATTTACAAAACTTTCTGCTAGTTCTTTCTCCCAAATTGCACTAGGAGTCCAATGGCCGCTCCAAAAAGCATTAACTCTTTGTCAACTGCATACTAACCCCCCTCACCCCAGCTTTCTACTGATACGCTTAATATTGTTTACCAGTTCCCATCTCATGGGATATTTTGGGCGGGTTAAGCAATATAGGCTGTCACCTAGAGTTCTATGTTTACTGAATTTTATGTTTTTTCTTTTAATGTGATTTTACTGTGATTATCTGCTCCGAGCCCGCTTGTGGGGAGAGAGGACTATATATTCAATAATAAATAAATAAATAAATAAATAAATAAATAAATAAATAAATAAATACTATCTTTGTATTCTTTTTACCACCATGTATTTCTTCATACCTCTGTCTTCCTTTTTGCACCACAGACAGAAATGAATAAATTAATTGCAGACATTCCAGTTTAGCTGAATGTAGATTATCCTTTTCATTCACACATCCCTCACAATGAGAGGGAATTAGCGAAACTGAAGTCCAATATAGATGCCTCCAGCGTCCACGTTGTCGTATTACCTTGGGCCCTTTAGCATAACAGGGTAATAAGGATGGGGACTGCGAGTGACTGACTGGTTTATAATTGTGTTTCCCTTATGCTATCAAGGGCTGTGACACTGTTCCCTCATCCTTCCTGAAAGGCAGGAAGTGTTTATAGGAACTGGGGTTTATATAGTCCCTTGGTAATGGGACTGCTTACCCAGATGGCATGATCCTTGTTTCCTTTCAACAACAAAATGGTGAGGCAAGATTGACTGCCTGCACTGTATGAGAAATGCTTTCTTATTTAAATTCTACATGTAGTTCAGCTGTTAAGTATTGTTTTTGTGAAGACAGGATGACTTGCTATTGCTTACATGTAAAAAAAAATGCCTCTTCGAAACAATGTGAGAAACAATACTTATTATTAAATGCAATTGTTTTATCTGTCGTGTTGGTTTAGTTCAGTCGTGTTTATTGTCTTAGCCATAGGCCATAACAATTCAAACAAGAAAACAGTAAAACGAAAAGCACGACAATATATAACAATTGAGTAAACATGGACAATAAAATCGATGGCTTACAGTGAGCCCCAAGCTCAGTCAGAGACCAATCATATATCTAATTTATTCCTAGTGTAAAAAAGATAAACGAAGCTGGATTTTGCGAGTGGAATTTCTGCCAAAGCCACTTGTTAAAGCGTGGTAGATGCAGAGGCTAGTTTGAGGGACTATTAATACTTAGTTGAGCATTTATCAGGAAAGAAATAGTCAAAGACAGGAAAAGATCATTTTCATATCTTCCAAGTCAGCAAGTCTCACTGTCCCTGATGCTTTCTCCAATCATGCACTCATTCAGTACAAATGACTGCAAAATATTAAATTAGAAAGAAAAACTTTTAGTTTTGGTTTTTTAATGTTCAACTGAGAACTTTTCTAGAAAAGGTTCCTGGATTGTGTTAAAATTCTCTAGTTTTCCTCTCCTGAAAGCCTTTTCATTTGTTGTTTTATGTGAAGCAAAGGAAGTTATGTGATGTTTCAAAACAGCTTTCAAAAAAATCACAAATGCTGAATCACAAATGCCGAATAGAGGTTTTAATATAGTCTGCCTCAGCACTTAATAAAGCAGTCTGGAGGAGTATCTTCTATCATGTATACATATAAAATAATAGGAGCATTTTCAGGAATGGCACACTCATCCACAAAGAGACAACCTAAATGTAAAATTGCAATTAAGAATCTTCCAGATGTACTTCAAATCAAGATGTTCCATAAAGCCAGGAATTACAGATCAAAGTCTGGAAGGATGAGGGAGACGGTCTGAGTTAGTGTCTAATGCAGCAATTCTCAGTGCGGCACCATGGGCACCCTGATGCCCCTCAATGTGTTTTCTGGCATCTGCTTACTTCCTGAATGTTGGGAATAAAATCCAAAGGTTCTTGAACTGAACAGGGGGGGAAAGTGAGTTTTAGATTGATCTGTGCTAGCTGACTAATGGATGAAGCAAACAAGTTCAAAATGAACCCAGACAAGACAGAAGTGATGCTGGTTGGGAAGCCAGAGATATGGAAGGACATGTTTCCCACTTTCAATGGAGTTTATCTGATCCTTGCAGACGCAGTCAAGAGTCCCACCTCTGGGTGGGAGGGGGGACCTGGCATTTTCTTCATGCTGGTCACATGTTTTCTCTTCATGTGCTCATGTTCCAGCACCTGTGTGATTACATCACTTCCAGAAGTGACGTCGTTGTCTGGCCATGGAAGTGCTCCCGCGCTCCACCGTGTGTGTTCTCTGGGCATCTGCTGGTGGTGGGTGACCTCTGGGGGACTTGCCACCTCCCACCGATCACTGGTGAATCAGTGGGCAAGAGGGCAAATCCCTGGGAGTCTGCCTGCCACTGGCAGGCACCTGGGAACCCTAGTTATTCTGGATCCAGCACTAGTGCTAGAAGAGCAAATTAAGGAGGCTGCAAAAAATGCTTTCCATAAACTCAGTCTAACTTGGACAATGGATCTCTATCTCAACATGGCCAGTGTGGCCAGCAGGATCCATGCTATGGTAACATCAAGAGTTGACTACTGCAATACACTGTATATTAGTCTCCCCTCTAAGCTAACTTGGAGACTCGTGTTGGTGCAGAACGCTGCAGTTTGGCTATTATCAGGAGCTAGGAGAACCATGAATATTACGCCCATTCTACAGTCACTCCATTGGCTACATATCCGTTACTGAGCCAAATTCAAGGTATTGGCTATCACCTACAAAGCTCTCCATGGCCTTGACCCATTTCATCTACAGGGCCACCTCTCTTCCTATATTCCACCATGGCAACTGATCATCTGAACAGCGCCTTCTGCAGTTACAACCCTTCACATGGGCCAAATCAACAGCTGACTGTACACGGGCATTCTCTTTGGTGGCCCTCACTTTATGGAATGGCTCGCAGTCTCCTGGCCTTCCGTAAATGATGCAACACCGAATTGCTCAAGAGGGCTTTTTGCTCATACGGGAGGGCTGTACTGTAAGAAAATGGTTTCAAGAGATCCACCAGGAAAGGGACCACAGACATCACTACTATTGCTGTAAACGATGAGGGACCATGGACTTCACTACTATTGCTATAAGTATGATCCTACTGGGTAGTTCCTATGTTGTTTAAATATATTAGTCATGGAATTTGTCTATGCTCTGTTTCAATGCTGTTAAATCTTTAAACCTTTCTTTTCATTCTTTCTTACTTTCTCCCTAAATCTTGTGAATCACCCATTACATGTATACTAAGATGTTGTGATAGTGACTGTACCGACTCACACTATGTAATCCACCTTGAGTCTCAGTGTGAAGAGTGGACTGTAGATGACACAAAGTAAATAAAATAAAATAATATCCTTGACAGATGAATCACAGAGATACACCTTCAACTTTTCCATAAAATTTGAATGTCTCAGGGCATGGCAATCTCTCCATGTGGTTTTTCAGGAAGCAAATCTTTCTTTTTCTTTGGAAATTAAAATCAAAGCTCTTTTTTTCTCAAAGCAAAGAGTTGATCTTGCATATGACGGCAGCCATTTTGTGACTGGACACACTCCAAAGGCTGCCATTTTGTAATAGTACTCACTCTCTTAAAATTCCAAAAGTACCTGAGGCCTCCACAGTGTTGGGTCTAACGGAAGAAGGATTTTATTGAAGTTGCTTTCCAGTTTAACAGAGGACAGAGTGCAACATTAAAGACAACAGAGTATTTTATAGTAAGAATGGGGTCATCTTTATTTTGACCATAAATTTTCACAAGAATATTGTGTCCTTCTAATTTACAGTGACGTACCCCATATCAGCTTCCTACATCTATATTAAGTGCTATATTTTTATGGATTAAAGTACAAAACCCAATGATTTTTAAGATGTTTAGATACGACAGGATTCATGGTCAGGATCCATTAGTGTTTGAAAGTCACAGTACAGTCATACACACTCCCAATTTGAAGGAGCCGTATAGAGCAGGGAGAGAGATATTGACCTTTCTATCCCCACAGTTTTACTAATCAAAACCAACCTCCAATTCTGATTAGGAATTTAATGGAAAAAACCCAGGGTATTTGTCCTTTGCCCATCTTTTTTCTAGAAAGGGCTATAACAGTGCAGGGGCCCCAGCTTTGATTTTAAAAATTACACACAATCGGAAGAATTAAACTCCCTTTCCTAAATCCACACAGGCCCAGTCTGGATTACAGTTGTGCCCAGACATAATTTAACTTTAGTAGATGCCAGGAAGTTTGTTTTGAGCCTCAGTTCCCTGAGTAATATATGTCTCCAACCCAATCTTTTTCAAAGTTTGTCCTTTTGTGTTGTAACTCACAAAAATATTGAAAATAGGTAACTGGAGCTTTCTGCCTTTGCTCTTAAACAGTATTTGAGACTAGACATCTTTTCATATTAGACATTATTTATTTGTGTTTTGATCTTTTTAAAATTCCAAATATATATATATATATATATATATATATATATATATATATATATATATATATATATATATATATGGGTGCTATAGGTGATAGTTATTAATTAAAATCTTGGTTCCATTTAAAGGAAGTAGAGGAGGGGTGTGTGGCATAAATAAGAGCAGTGGCCATGAAAGTTGTGTGGTGGAATGGTGCCCCTGAAGCTCCTGTACTCCAACTCTTCCTCAAAGAGGCACTCTGAGAGTCTCTCTACACAAGACACCTTGGTGCATGTTCGTCAAGTGTAGGGAGATGCAATGTTAGCTGGGAAGCATAGTTTTAAAAGACAGAGCCAGCAGAAATTGCTCCTCAGAGGGTTTCTTAATTTCATCTTTGCCTTCCTGAAGGCTCTGTCAATTTCACCTCTCCAGTCTAAAACTGTGTGATCACAACCAGAGGGCAGTGAGGAATGGAAATGGGCTGGAGTTGCCTTCCAGAGCCAGGCTTGGGCCTGGAGAGGTTATAATGGGCTGAAGTTTCCCTTCTGGCATTTCACAGCCCCTTCGCACAGCTCCAGTGCATAGCAATGCCTTGCCACCAGCTCTGTCTTTTTAAACTACCCTTCCCAGCTAACATTGAATGTCTTGACATATGTTCACTTATTTAATGTCTCATATAGAGAGACTGAGGGCCAGACTACAAGTGATGAATGACACAGGTTGGACACTTGTCAGCTTCCCTCAAGTTTTGATGGGAAATGTTGGCAGCTCGGCGGAATGTTGGACAAGCGACAGTTGAAAAGTCCATTAGACAGCAGTCGGAAAGCCAAGCTGCAAGACCAGGATGCCTACATTTCCCATCAAAACTTGTCAGGGAAGCTGACAAGTGTCCAGCCTATGTCATTCATCACTTGTAGCTTGGCCCTGAGTTAACCTGAGGCATATGCAGAAGGAAGTTAGTACAGAGCTGCCGCTTCCATTTCAGTGAACATGTTAGTTAGCGTATGAAAGAAATTTGGAGTCTGGATCAATTGGAGGAGGAGGAGGAGGAGGAGGTATATTGAGAAACAAAATGTACATCATATAAAAATGCAATAAAATACAAGTACTGTGTTGAATTTTCACGTATTGTCATTAGTTATTTTCTGACTTTCTGCCATAAAAGTGTTTAGGCCAGTCCTGCCAAATGTAAAATCTGTGTCTCAGATCCTCTTATTCAGAAAACTAACCATATAAAGCTTTCTTCGTTTCTATTAATTATAAACATGGCAAATATATTTTCTACATTTGGTACCAATAGTGTAGGAACAAATCTTCTAACCTTAACACTGTACACTATCCTACAAAATGATAAAATTAAGATAGGCTGTTTAATTCTTGTAATTGCCAGGGTTCAGAAATGTCCCATTATCTCAGTTTCATGGGGTGGGGATTTTCCCCTTTGTTCAGAAACACGTGGTCATGGCTGCCATGCTGATGGAGCTCAGAGGTGAAAGCTCCCTGTAAGAACGCAAGGTTGCACCTGTTGTATCCAAGGGTTTTATAATTTTTGCATTGCCCAACCCTTGTGGGTCATCTTGATTTTTGCACCCCCAAAAGGAAAATCTGCTCTTGGGCTTCCAAGCTCTGTAGCTTAGGTGTGACTTCCTATCCTTGCTGGAACTAAAAAGAGACCATGGGGTTGTAATGGATAGCTCAATAAAAATATCAACACAGCGTGCCACAGTGCTGAAAAAGGCAAACTCATCCCCTGATCTCAAAACATACTTTGAAGCGGCCACACTTACCAAATTAATTAAACATTACAATCCTAAATTCTCAGCAGACTGGAAAGATACAGAGAATCTCTTTCTTTCTTTTTTTTAAAAATTTTTTATTGGATTAGAAATTATATAAATATTCCATACAAGAAGGGAAAGAGAATCTCTTTCTTGATGACATACCGCCTCAAAGAGATATTCTGGCATAAACCTTCTGAGTGTCAAAAAAAATTAAAATTAAATATATTTTTAGATACCACTTTAAAGATATGAGACATAAGATCAAAAATTCTAGCACCTAAACTTTCCCTTCTATCCAGTTTTGTTAATCAAAGCTGGTTTGCACCAGGGCCACCTCAAAGGTTCTTTTGTATCCTGGAAAAAAGGCAAATATAACTTGTTTTACTGACATATCCAGCAAAGTTGATGGGCAATAGATTGAGGATGAACCAAAAGAAATACTCAATGACTCAAATTTGCTGCCACAGGATGTAGTCGTGGTGACCTCAGGCATAGTTGGCTTTAAAAGGGAATTAGATGCATTGGAGGATAGAACTATCGGGGGCTACTAGTAATGGTGATTAAAGTGAACCTCCACATTCAGAGGCAGTTAATTTCCGAATACCAGTGCCAGGAGACAACATCAGGGGAAGGCCTAAGCCTCTATGCCCAGTTTATGGTCCTACAGAGTCAATTAGTTAGCCACTACGTGGGACAGCATGCTGGAGTAGATGGGCCACTGGTCTGAACCAGCAGGGCTCTTCCTATGTTCTTATGTTGTTCTTCCTTGGCTAGGCCATCTGCACATCTATGGAGCTGGGTGGCTCTTGCACTGCGGGATAAGTCTTGCACTGCTTGTGTATCTATCAGCCTGTCTTTAACACTCTCTGAGCATATATAGAGTGCAGACCCAATTATTATAACTTTGACGTACATTCTAGAGCATAGAGCATTTTGCCACAGAAACCACCTGGGGCAAATCCACACCCCCACGGAGCGTCCCGGCATTGCGCTAAATGTTTGCTAAACACCTGGAAGTATAGCGTCTTTCTAGTGCGATTCAGAAATTGTGCTAGAAAGACGCTATACTTCCGGGTGTTTAGCGAACATTTAGCGTAACGCCGGGATGCTCCGAGGGCGTGTGGATTCGGCCCTGGAAAACAGGGATCACTCATAGGATCAAGTTTAAGAACCCCCATCCCTGAGCCTTGTATAGAAGAGCTTCCAGCAGAATTTTGACTACAATGAAATTCAAAGCAATTTCTACTTTCCATGAGTAATTTCAAAGGAGGTCAAAAGAGTTTTGATAAGACGACCAAAATTTCTCAGGGAAGGGGCATGCGTACGTGTCTTGCATTTTAAGACACTAATATTTTTTTTTCTCAAATTCTTTAAAAAGTTCTTTTCAGACATTTTGAGCGGGTAGAATGAACATGCATAGGGGAAGGAACATATCAGAGTGGCAAGCTCTGCTCCCGGCCTGTGCACTTCATTGGAACGCTTGCATAGAGTTTATATACATACAGCTTTCTGCACACTGATTTTTAAACATGCCTCCCAATGAACGCACATACGTTGGAGGCAGAACTTGCCACATCAATTCCATTCCTCCACTGGCTTTCTTCTTAGAAAATCTAAAGCTAAACAGAAAGTCAATTGCAAGGCGTGGGGGGGGGGGGGCGGAATCTGTTTCCTGGCTGCATCCTTCTTCACCACTTCCATGGAAATTCCAATGTCAGAATGCTTCCAGGCCAAAATTTGGGTCCCACTGAGCAGTAAGAGGTACGATAGCATTTGTATTCTTCTTCTAAAGCCACTACAAAGACTGAATGCTGAATTATTGGCATATGAAAACTTCTATTAGATTTAATTCTCTGGTGTGTGTGTGTGTGTGTGTGTGGTGTGGTGTGTGTGTGTGTGTGGGGGGGGTAAATAAACTGATTCTGACTCTGAGTAGCCCTGCATTGAAGTTTTGCTTTTCTCATCAAAAGTCGTTCTTTCAGCTGTTTACACTACAACATTTTTAAAAATGTTTGCTAAGCATGCTGGAAACTCCTGCTCCAGCAAAGCTTTCTGCCATGGCTGTTCAGACCTTCTCATCAATTACTTTAATCAGCAGAGTCATGTGGGGGCATTCAGCACACAAGAAATGGCATGCCATTGGGAACTGAGAGCCAATCTACAAGTGACACCTGACACAGGTTGGACAATTGTCACCTGCCCTTAAGTTTTGATGGGAAATGTAGGCGCCCTAGTCTTGCAGCTTGGCTCTCCATTTAATTTAAGTTTACAGAGCAGCAGTTTATGGGAGGGAAAACATGCAGTCGGGAGGGGAGTGCAGGCGTCGGGCTCTCACCAGGCGCCCCCCTTCCCTTCCGCTCAGTGTGTGTGTGCGGTTTCTGTAAACTTAAATTAAATAGAGAGCCAAGCTGCAAGACCAGGACACCTACATTTCCCATCAAAACTTGAGGGAAGCTGACAAGTGTCCAACCTGTGTCAGGCGTCACTTGTAGCTTGGCTCTGAGGCAGAAAGTGCCTAGGTCAGAGAACTAAGCACTAAGCATTGTGAGGCAGAGGAATCCACCACAGAGGGTGCTGAACGTTGTTGTATCATAATGTGGTTGTATCATAAAGTGGTTACGTGGTTATGTAAATGGGCTCTAGTGAAGATCCCAATCAAAATAAAAATGGACAAATATTTTAAAAGGGGAACCAGAAGCAGGCTTTAAAAAAGGAAACCCAATTATCACAAAAGAGAATTAACAATGAAAAATACTTGTTTTGGCTTCAGCTCTAACTTTTTTCCCCCTCCATGATTTTAATGTGCAAGTATTTTAAAAATGCAGAATACAAACATCGAATAGCTTTTAAAATCTGTGCTACTGGGCCAGGCACCCCTTTGTAGATAATCTGTTTGAACTGCTGCTTCTATTTCCCACTCTCAGCCCACATACCTCAGATTGCACACCCAAATGTATTCCAGACCTCACTCCCAGCTCTTAGGTCAGCCGTCCAGCATTAACTGATGCACAGCTTAACTATCTGATTTAATTACGTAAGGATGTCGACATTAATAAGACCTTACTTGGTTTCATGTTTGCACAGAAAAGGAAAGAAGATCGGGGGGAACCAGCCGTTACTCTCCTGCTAATCATAATTATGATATCCGGGATTCATTACATGATACGTGAAATGTGAGTTGGACTGGGGGTTCCCTCAAATCAACCCACTTTGCATGTATTCTGTAAGGAGATCCTCAGAAGAAAGAACAGAAGGATTGCTTTACTGCAGATACGTGGAACCAGAAGCGGGATAAGCATCCCCCTTCATAAACTTGCATTTCATATGCTGTGTAAGGAGACTCTCATAAGTAAAACAGACGAATTACTTTGCTGCATCAGATTAAATTCCATTTAGCGCAGGATTTGGTCTCCAGCAAAGGCCAGTCAGATGCCTCTGAGCTGGGTAGGAAAAACAGCTACACCATCTTATTTATCCATTACACCAATTAGCTTTCACTGGTATACTACCTCTGTACTCTGAAGTTCCATTTAGCTATGCAGTAACAGACTTACAGTACAGCGTGTCTCCCTATCCCCCACCCCCCCCGGACCCAGCACAGCTCCTGTCCTCGCTGCTGCTGCTCCCCCAATGTTTTGAAAAATGTTTTCAGGGTTTTTTTGCAAACCCAAGTTTGCAGAACTATCTGTTTTCTGTCAGTGTGGTCATAGCCCCAATCCATGTATTTAACCATCTGCAGTGTTGTTGTTCTTTCGATCCTGTTAGTGTATCTCTATGACGGTATGTATACTGTCATTTGGAGATAATGTCAAACGTCTAAATCTGAGGCCCTCTGTGACTGTAAGGCCTGGGCCAAGCAGCCCTCCTGCCACTCCCCTCCCCCACCCCTGCTTCCTCATTGCCTGAAGTGCAATCATAGGAACACTTTCCTCAGAGTAAGCCCCATTCAGTTGACTTCAGTAGGTTTCTGAGTAGACCTGCTTAGGTTTGCAATGCTATCCTTTCTGAAGGCAAACTCGGTAGAGAATTATATGTGGCATAAAGGTTTTCCTTTTGCCAGTCCTGAACATACTGCTAATGTGCTTCATTATCTGATTCCATGTTATAAATGTATGAAACACGTCTACTACATTGGGAGCAACAGAAGTTATTTCCAGCCCAACCTTTTGTTTGCTCCTCAGCTGCATTAGGATTGACTACATATGTTGGCAGAATTCTGCAGTACTTTTATGATCTTGAGACCCCAGGCTGTCGTAGGGCCTTTATGTTGGCCAGACTAAATGCCTTTCCCTCCAGTGTCCTTCAGGGGAGATACCAGCGAGTCCCCTTTTCAGAAAGACACTGTTTGTGTGGAGCCAACTGCCCAGATACCATCCAGCATATAATTTTGGAATGCCATTTATATGATAAGTTGCGAAGAATGCTGTCTGAGAGGTTGCCGAAACGTATTGAACACCAGGACAATTTATCCTTTTGTCGTTTTCTGTTAAAGGATAATGATACAGCGATTTCTAAAGTGGTTGTGGAGTTTTTAGTGGGTGTGCTTAAGATTCATACAAGTTTTGTATAAATATATTGACTTCTGATATTTTATGTAAATTTATAGTGACTTGTTTGCTGTCTTAGATCTTTGTATGTCATTAAAGGTATTTGAATTGAATTGAAAATGTATGAAACAGAGAGGAAACTTTTCCATAGCCTCCTTCATTTACCGTCTCCAACAGTTTAGTCATCTTTCTACAATTAAAATGGCAAGGCATTCTCATTAAGCTTTCATACATTTGGAGGCCTGCCCATATGTCCATATAATAGCCATCAAGCTCCTGCTTGAGCACATAACTTTATATTTACCAAGTCTCACAAAACAACATAAAACATGAAATTAGTTAGGTTTATTTATTGCTGATAGCCAAAGGCTATTACAACCCTAAGTAAAGGATAGAATTAAAACATAAACTATAAAATTATCTGCCCAAGATCACACAGTAGTCAGTGACAAGACCACTAACAAGGCCCAAGGAGTTCTAATTTCCATCCTGGAATACTGAGAATATTGAAGTACATGTATACATTGCCATGACTTTTAAAAGTGTGGATTGATTGCAAATCTCATTCACATCAGTAAAAACAATGGAAAACAGGATTGTAGGATAAAGGGGAAATTATCAAAGGGTTTAAAGGCTGCAACTGAATCATTATTTAAGAAAAAAAAACCCTCTTATACAAAATCAAATGCAAAGCAATGAAAATATCAGTTTGTTAATGGAACAGTTCCAGCCATCTGGCATTCATATGTTCCTTGTCAGAGTTGTTATTGTGCAGGCATAAATGACCCACTCATACCTCCAAGCAAGGGTTTTCATTAACAAAATATATCAAAACACTTTGTAGTTGGCTAATATTACAGACCTCCACATGCTAGCCCCTTGCACTGTTTTTATCTATATGAGGTTTAAGGCATCCCTGCACCCTTCTATACATTTTAATGCCACTGCAATCAATGGAATATGTTAAGCATCACATCAAAAGGTACCTTTAGGATCCAATCCCTAAGGAGGGAGAAAGAAAGAAAGAAAGAAAGAAAGAAAGAAAGAAAGAAAGAAAGAAAGAAAGAAAGAAAGAAAGAAAGAAAGAAAGAAAGATCGACCATTTGTTGGCATAACGCCAGGCAAGATCCTATTTTCCAAGACAGCAAATCCTGTTCTGGATACTTGAAATTGTATGTGGAAAACAAATACTATCACACATGTCAAATGCAACCTAGTCTTCTCATTACCAGATCGTTCAACTGTAATATTTGATGATTCTGTTGCAATTTTTCTTTAAATGCTGAAGTTAGAATGAAACAAATAATGTAAGAGTGTATAGAGGGTGTTTCTCTCTGATTTCAGTGCCCCTCCCCAAGATATACGTGTGTATAACTCATTTGCATGGCATCAGGTTTATGTTTGTTTACCTTTAGTTATATTGTATTTAACTGTTATCAATCACCCAGAGCTGCTTGGAGGAACGGTGGGATAAAAATGTGATAGAGGAGATTACAGGGTAATAAAATGTCAAACGAAATGGAAATATATAAACAGCCATTGTGGTATAGCGGTTAGGTTGTTGAACTAGGATCTGCACTGTACGTGTGTTTGTATTTATGGATTAAATTCATTTGCTGCTGTGAAGCTTTCTGGGTGACCTTGGGCCAGTTATGTTCTCTCAGCCTAACCTACCTCACAGGGTTCTTGTAGGATAAAAATAGGGTAATAATAACCTTGAACACTGCTTTGTGATTCTTGAGAGGAAGCATGAGAAAACAAAGTACTAGGCATATAAATACAATGGATAAAGATGAAATGACTCCCATAGGTACAGAACAGAAGGGGGGAAATCCACAGCCTAATACAATGTGCTTTTTAATGACTGGCCTTATGTTTCTTCAACTCCCTTGTCACTCTCTCTGCCTAGTAAGCAAAAGAAGCCACTCTAAGTATAACTGGCAGATGCTGACCATTACACAGGTTTTATGTCTTTAACTTGATTAGACAGAAAACAATCCTGTCTGGGATTACAGAGAGCCATTTTTTGCCTACAACAATGCACAGAAAGCAGAAGAACAAATGTTGTGGCATATCTTCAAAACAACCCACGTGACATATGCATAGTCATTCTTTATGAGGAATCTCTTGGCATAGCATCCTTCAATAACCATAATTTGCGAAATCGGCACTCTAAGCATAGTTAAAGCATGTCTCAGTTTTATAGGAAACAGGTCCAGTAGCTGCCTTTCCCAATCCAGGAAGAGAATGTGGAAGTAAAGATTGTACACACAACCATTTTGTGACCTTGATTCCTATTTGTGTTTTAGTATGCTGTAAATCTGTTATTACACCCATTCTGCAGTCACTCCATTGCCTGCCTATTAGTTAGCAGGTTCAATTCAAGGTACTGGCCATCGGATATGAAGCCCTTCAAGGCCTTGATTCTTTATATCTGCAGGATGGCTGCTCCTCCTATGCCCTGCCACAACAACTTTGCTCACCTGAATAGGGCCTTGTGGTGGCAACCAGGGCTTTTTTTCAGGGGGAACGCGGGGGAACGGAGTTCCGGAACCTCTTGAAAATGGTCACATGGCTGGTGGCCCCACCCTCCGATCTCCAGACAGAGGGGAGTTTAGATTGCGGCCCTGAACAGGTCTAACTTGTACACCACATGAAAGGAGGCACATTAATACTGGAGGGGAGGGCAATCTAAACTCCCCTCTGTCTGGAGATCAGGGGGCGGGGCCACCAGCCATGTGACCATTTTCTCCAAGGGCAACCCATTGAGTTCCACCACCTCTTTTCCCAGAAAAAAAGCCCTGGTGGCAACGATGCGCAGGATGGCAGCAGGATAAGAGAAAGATGAGGGAGCCTCCTTAGATAACTGCCCTCTGGACTTAATGGCTGTCAAAATTCCACCCTCTGGCTTCTCCTTTTATTTGTTTAAACCCCCTTAGCTGCCCACAATCAGTAAAAATGGAGGACAAAAGCTTTATTTAACTGGTTGGTAGCACATAAGCTGTGTGTTTCTATATGTGACACTAAAAGAATAATATGGTGCTGAATTGTGAGGTGGGTATAAACCCTTTTACAGCTATTTTGACTTAACAGACAAAATGCAGATGGGAGTGAACAATAGACATTCATTTACAGAAAATAAGGTGTATAACTTGTACACGGAAAGTCAGATTTGACAGGCACTTCACAAGGTGCTTGTTTACTTCCTTAAAACCAGTCTCCGTCTTTAACCTGACCCCAAATCTTAACTAAAAGCCAAAATTAAAAGCCTGACTCAAAATGTCTCTACATGAGACATCTGACACTTGAAGAACATGTGTTGGGGGATGCAATGGTAGCCAGGAAGGGTAGTTTAAAAAGACAGAGCCGGCGGCAGGGCAAAGGCTTCACTATACACTGGAGCTGTGTGAAGAGGCTGTGAAATGCCAGAAGGGAAACTTCAGCCCATTATAACTTCTCTAGGTCCAAGCCCAGCTCTGGAAGGCAGCTCCAGTCCATTTCCATTCCTCGCTGCCCTCTGGTTGCAATCTCAATTTTGGACTGGAGAGATGAAACTGACAGAGCCTTGGGGAGGCAAAGATGAAATTAATAAACCCTCTGAAAAGGAGCCTATACTTATATTTTCCTACCCTGGTTTTATATATATTCAATGTATTGGTTTTAAAATTTTATATATTTATATATTTTATTCTTCATAAATATTTTAGGTAATGTATATAGTATCTCATATCCCATTAAGATGATGATTTATGATGTTTCTGTTGTAGAGATTCCGTATTCATGTACTGTTGTAGGTTGTTTTAAATTGTGGATATGTTTGCTATAAGTTTTGAACTCGAGACATTTGGTCAAATGAGTTAATAAAGGAAAGGAAACCCTCTGAGGAGTAATCTCAGCCGGCTCTGTTTTGTTAAACTATGCTAACATTGTGTCTCCCTACACTTGACGAACACACGGCGAGGCATCTCGTGTAGAGAGACTCTAAGCTGCTGCCATTGTCAGGGCTGCAATTTGCCCCTCTGACAGAAAAAAAATCTCTCTTCTTCCTCCTTAAGCAGAGGCTGATTCATCCCCACCCATCCAGTGGAGTTCCAGGGGTTCTGATTGACTAAATCACAAGGCTTTGTTCATACTCCTAGTGCATAGGCAGGACTTTGAAGGTGTTTGCCACAGCCTTCTACAGGTACCACTCTGCAAATGGGCAAGATCAACAACAGTCCGCACAGAGGCATTCTTTGTAGTGGCTCCCACCCTATGGAATGGCCTGCCAGAGGGGGTCAGGAAGGTTCCCACACTTTTGGCTTTCCATAAACTATGTAAAACAGAACTATTTTGAAGGGCATTTTTCTAAAGGAACAAGGTTGCATTATAACAGAATGATTCAGGAAGACGTCTTGATAGATAAAATGGGACTGTGGACTATATCCATGGCTGTGTTTTTTAATTTTCCTCTCAATGCTTTATATTTCTACTTGTGTATTATCATTTTTGTATTGTTTAACATGTCACATTTAATACTTATGCTTTGTTTCAGATTTCTACAATACTAGTCCTATTTAGGGGTGTGCAAGGCCTGCCTGTTTTGTTAAACCTGATTCGGTTTTAACTTAATCAGGAAACCATTTCGGTATTCAGGGAATACCGAAACAGCAAGCCGATTCGGTATTTGCGTTTCGGCTTGATTCGGCCATTGTTTTCAATGAGAAAACTTTCTCCCGGCTTTCCGGGAGTCTGGGGGGGTCCATTTTCTGTCCGAATCACACCAAACTTGGTGGAGACCTTCTCCTAACTCTCCTCTAACTACCCCCCCAAGTTTCAGAAATATTGGACTTTGGGGGGACGTTATGCCCCCCAAATAAGGTGCTCCCATCCTCGTACACTCTCCATGGTTCTCTATGGGGAAAAACAAGTCATCTTTCTAGAAAAATGCAACCAACTTTCAGGGGACTTGCTCCCACCTGCCCTCCCACCCTCCACCAAGTTTCAGGCAGATTCCACTTTGGGGGGCCATTTTACGGCCTCCCAAAGAAGGTACCCCTATCCACCTCCACTCCACTTTTCCCTATGGGGGAAATAAGAGAGGCTTGTGTGGCTAGGGGTGGCATTTTGCATGCAAAATGCCCCCAAACTTCAGAGGACCTCCTCCTACCTGTCCTCCCTCCCTCCACCAAGGCTCAAGCAGATCTCACTTTGGGGGGCCATTTTATGACCTCCCAAAGATGCTGCTCTTAGCCCCCCCTTTCTCCATCATTTTTATAGGGGAAATAAGACAGGCTTGTCTGGCTAGGGGTGGCATTTTGCATACAAAATGCCCCCAACCTTCAGGAGCCCATCTCCTGCCTGTCCTCCCACCCTCCACCAAGGCCCAAGCTGATCCCACTTTGGGGGGTCATTTTATGCCCCCCCCCAAAGGTGGTTCTCCTGTCACACCACTTTGTCTTTCTACTGTGGGGAAGACTTCCACACCGTAGAAACACATGGGATTGGGGCTGCCAACGGCCACAGCCACAGTCCACCTGCACCCAAACTGCCAAATACCACACACACCCTCCCCAAAACCTAACCTCCCCTGTCCTGTGGCCAGCCACTTTCTATTGATTCCTGTTATGGGAAAATCTCCCACAGCAGGAACCCATGGAATGTGGCACCTATGGCCACAGGAACAGTCCCCCTTTTAAATCCACCCCCAACAGCCCCACACTGACCCAAAGACACCCTCCCCAACATTCCCACACCAGCCACTACCCCAGGAGCAGGCTGGCCAGCCGTCCCCCATTGTTCCTTGTGATGGGAACTTTTAAACTCTCTTTCCCAGGGCAATAATGCATAGCCCAGGGGTGCCACAATGATGGGCACACTCCTGAGTGCGAGCTTGTCCCTGTGAAAGAGCACTTGAACCACAGGTACCCTCCCCCAAATTCCCCCACCACCTACAGAGATGGCTGGCCGGCCAGCCCCATTGTTCCCTATAATGGGAACCAACTGCACAACAAAGAATAAAACACAAGCACACACTGAATAAAGTTTTTTAAAAAATATTTTCTCACTTTCAAAGTACAAGTAGGCAAAGCATTGTGACACATTACACCAGCATTCCCCCACACAGAAAAATAACACAACTCAATTAACATCAGAGAATCACAAAAACACAATTCTTGTCAAAAACACTTTATTTCTTGAACAGCTTTACATAACACAGCAGGGGGGCACACCAAAGGGCATGCCAACAGTATCTTACACAAAAATAACATAACTCACTTCACATTAAAGAATCACCCAAAACAAAATTGCTGTCAAAAACACTTTATTTCTTTAACTGCTTTAGGTTACACTGTAGGAGGGCACAACAGGGCATGAAAGCAGTCTACTACAAAAACAACACAACTCACATCACCGTTTTTGACAGAAATTGTGTTTGGGTGATTCTCTGATGTGAAGTGGGTTGTGTTATTTTTGTGTAGTAGACTGCTTTATGCCCTCTTGTGGCACGCATGGGCTGTGCATAATTGCCCTGGGGAAGAGAGTTTAAAAGTTCCCATCACAGGGAACAATGGGGGACGGCTGGCCAGCCTGCTCCTGGGGTAGTGGCCGGTGTGGGAATGTTGGGGAGGGTGTCTTTGAGTCAGTGTGGGGCTGTGGGGGGTGGATTTAAAAGGGGGATTGTTCCTGTGGCCATAGATGCCACATTCCATGGGTTCCTGCTGTGGGAGATTTTCCCATAACAGGAATCAATAGAAAGCGGCTGGCCACAGGACAGGGGAGGTTAGGTTTTGGGCAGGGTGTGTGTTGTATTTGGCAGTTTGGGTGCAGGTGGACTGTGGCTGTGGCCGTGTGACAGGAGAACCACCTTTGGGGGGGCATAAAATGCCCCCCCCAAAGTGGGATCAGCTTGGGCCTTGGTGAAGGGTGGGAGGACAGGCAGGAGATGGGCTCCTGAAGGTTGGGGGCATTTTGTATGCAAAATGCCACCCCTAGCCAGACAAGCCTCTCTTATTTCCCCCATAGGAAATAATGGAGAAAGGGGAGGCTAAGAGAAGCATCTTTGGGAGGTCATAAAATGGCCCCCCAAAGTGGGATCAGCTTGGGCCTTGGTAGAGGGTGGGAGGACAGGTGGGAGATGGCCCCCTGAAGTTTGGGGGCATTTTGCATGCAAAATGCCACCCCTAGCCAGACAAGCCTGTCTTATTTCCCCTATAGAAAATAATGGAGAAGGGGGGCTAAGAGCATCATCTTTGGGAGGCCATAAAATGGCCCCCAAAAGTGAGATCTGCTTGAGCCTTGGTGGAGGGAGGGAGGGCAGGTAGGAGGAGGTCCTCTGAAGTTTGGCCACACAAGCCTCTCTTATTTCCCCCATAGGGAATAGTGGAGTGGAGGTGGATAGGGGCACCTTCTTTGGGAGGCCGTAAAATGGCCCCCTAAAGTGGAATCTGCCTGAAACTTGGTGGAGGGTGGGAGGACAGGTGGGAGCAAGTCTCCTGAAAGTTGGTTGCATTTTTCTTGCAAAATGCCACCCCAAGCCACCTAGAAAAATGACTTGTTTTTCCCCATAGAGAACCATGGAGAGTGTAGGAGGATGGGGGCACCTTATTTGGGGGGGCATAACTTGGCCTCCCAAAGTCCAATATTTCTGAACCTTGTGGGGTAGTTAGAGGAGAGTTAGGAGAAGGTCTCCACCAAGTTTGGTGTGATTTGGACAGAAAATGCCTCCCCAGACTCCCGGAAAGCCGGGAGAAGGTTTTCTCATTGAAAACAATGGCCGAATCGTTTCGGCAATCTCTGTTTCAGTATTACCGAAATTTTTCGGTATTCAGAAAAAGTTTCGGTAATACTGAAAAAAACCAAAACGGCCCTGATTCGGTATTTTTAACCTAATCAGAATACCGAATTGCACACCCCTAGTCCTATTACATTGTTCATTTGGTTTCTCCTATTGATCATACTGGCTTATATTATGTAATCCACATTCTATCTCACTGAGGAAGGCAGACTATAAATTACATAAATATTAAATAAATAATTTTGTTCTAGGAGCTGCAAAACAACCTGATTTTGTTACCTTTTCCAAGCCTATATTCACTGCTAGGTTATCCACAACCACACTGGGATTTGAGTTCCGTGACACCTTAGAGACCAACAAGATTTTCAGGGTGCAAACTTTTGAGAGTTAAAGCTACCTTTGTCAGATCTCTCAAAAGGAGCTTCAACTCTTGAAATTTTATACCCTGAAAGTTGTTGGTCTCTAAGATGTTGTTGGACTCAAATCCTGCTATTCCATTGCAGACCAACATGGCTCTGTGTGTGTGCGTGCGTGTGCGTGTGTGTGAGAGAGAGAGTGTTAAGTGGTCAAGTTGCCTCCGGCCTATGGCAATCCAATAAATGAAAGACCTCCAAAATGTCCTATCATTAACAGATTTGTTCAGATCCTGCAAACTGGAGGACGTGGCTTCTTTTATTGAGTCAAGCCATCTCATTTTAGGTCTTCCTCTTTTCCTACTCCCTTCCACTTTTCTGAGCATTACTGACTTTTCCAGAAAATCTTGTCTTCTCATAATGGAACCAAAGCATGATAGCCTCAGTTTTGTTATTTTAGCTACTAGGGAGAATTCAGGCTTGATTTGATCTAGTACCCACTTACTTGTCTTTTTGGCTGTCCATGGTGTCTGCAAAACTCTCCTCCAGGACCACATTTCAAATAAATCAATTTTCTTCCTGTCAGCTTTCTTCACCATCCAACTTTCGCATCCATACATAGCAATGGGGAGTACCATAGTTTGGATTATCTTGATCTTGGTTCCCAGAGAGACATCTTTATCATTAAGGATCTTATCTAGCTCCCTCACAGCTGCTCTTCCAAGTGTCAATTTTCTTATTTCTTCATTGCAGTCTCCCTTTCGGTTGACTGTGTAATTCGTCAGTAGTCATTACTTTTGTCTTCTTGATGTTCAGAGAGTCTTGTCTTCTCATGATGCGACAAAAGTACAGTAGCCTCAGCACCATATTTCAAATGAATCAATTTTCTTTCTGTCAGCTTTCTTCATTGTCCAACTTTCACATCCATAAATAGTAATGGGGAATACCATAGGTTGGATTATCTTGATTTTGAACCCCCAAAAGACATCTTTATCTTTAGGGATCCTTTCTAGTTCTCTCACAGCTGTTCTTCCAAATCTCATTCTTCTGATTTCTTGGTTGCACTCTTCTGTTTGGCTAATGATTGACCCAAGGAATAAAAAATCTTGAACAATTTCAATTTCCTCATTGTCAAACTTTAAAATTGTGCAATTTCTCAGTAGTCGTTACTTTTGTCTTCTTCATGTTCAGCTGTAATCCAGTTTTAGTGCTTTCTCCTTTAACCTTCATCAGCAGTTGGTTCAATTTTCAATTTTCTGCCAGTTGGTACTATTTTCTGCCAGTAACATTGTATCATCTGCATATCTCAAACAGTTAATATTCCTTCCATCAATTTTCACTCCACTTTCTTTTGAATCTAATCCAGCTTTCCTTATGATATGCTCTGCAGGTAGAGAGATAATAGGCATCCTTGTCTGACACACTCGCCAATTGGAAACCATTCTGTTTCCCCATATTCTGTCAGTAGCCTCTTGTCCAGAGTACAGGTTGTACATCAAGACAATTAGATGTTGTGGCACCCTCATTTCTTTTAACACTTTCTTTTAACACATTTCTTTTGTCCATAGTTTTTCATGATCCACACAGTCAAAAGCTTTGCTGTAATCTATAAAACGTAGGCTGATTTTCTTCTGAAATTCCCTGGTATGTTCCATTAGCCATCGTACATTTGCAATGTGATCTCTAGCACCTCTTCCTTTCTTGAATTCAGCTTGAACATCTGACATTTCTTGTTCCCTATATGGTAAAAGTCTTTGCTGTAGAATTGTCCTTCATTACAGGTAACTTCTCTTCTTGTTTCTTCTCTTGCTTCTGCTTATTTTGAGAAGGCACAAACAAAGCCTTAATCCCACAGAAGACATGGCTTTAAATATAGATTTAATCAGGGAAAGCATTGCAACATGGAAAAATATTTCAAAGAATGAACATTTCTTAGAGAGGAGACAGACTAATCAAACGTGATGCAGGAAATGACAAATAGCCCCTCCCATTACTTGCCAAAATCCTCACAGGAAAAAACCCGTTAACGTTACCGTTGGAGTTCCTTGCTGAAGGAGGATGCCAAGAACTTATGATGACTCAATACCTCTTTATCCAACTGGGCCACCTTACAGAATTCCCAGCCAATGTTATTCATTATTCATGCAATTCTAGAGCTTTCTGGCTTATCTTTCCTGTGTGGGAGGGATCCATTGCCAACATTTTCATTAGATGCATGCTGTGTAGTAGATTGGTGTAGGTCTACCACTTGAATGAAATAATTGTGGTCTATTGCAACACATTTATCCTGTTATCATAAATCACGTTACTACACATGTATATAGAATTTCCTAGTACTAGACCCACTTTTATGTATTTTAAAATGGAACCAGGCTAAAGAATGTGCAGGCATCTTTCATATTTGACGTACAGTTCCAAAAAGCCTTGAGAGATTGCAGGTAGCCTAAGCCCATTTTAGTGAATGTATGTATATACGGGGATTTGAAGGGAACTTTCCAACTTTTGAACACACCACACTAGCCCTTCTAGTGTTACTTCAGAGCTGCCTCTCAGTACACTAAAATCCAATTCAAATGAAATGTAGAACTGTTAGGAACAGCCTGCTTTGTTATTGGAGAGCCTGTGTGATGTACTCTACTGGTTAAGAAAATGAGCAAGAAAATCCTTGGTACAACCCCACCTTTACTGTAAATTCTAAGTTCAGCTCCTGTTTTCCCTACTCAGTCCTCCACTGACTAATATGATACTCTAAGCCATTTTATAGGATTGTTTTGAGGCTTAAGGGGGTAGTATACATGAAATGCTTTCAGCATCAAATGAGGTAAATGTGTGATAAAGTATATACAGGTCATCACTTAAAAGAAAATTAGACCACTACCCCCCCCCCCCCAAGTAGTGATAATTCAGCATGTTCATACATAGGGAAGAGAGATGGACAGTTCTACTATCTTCCCACTGGAAGCAGACTTATGAACACTCCTTTCAAGGAAGGGTCATAACCTTTTCTATTATTGCACTCATTGTTGATTAGGGAATAAATATCAAGTGTTCAGCAAGTGTTTTCTAGATAGAAACTTTACAATAAACATTTTGGAGAAAATAATTAATTATAACATTTGACTTGTACAATTGTGCCTGACTTTTATATTAAATATATATTGAATTATATTAAATATAATATATATGATAATAAATATTAAATATTTAAGAATGAGTGATTAGTTGGGTGTTATATTAATAAGCCTTAATGATGCAATTGAAACATGGTTATGAAGATTTATTTTTAAATCTTCTTGAGGGCGAGTTATAATAAACTAATATGATTGATATTATATATCTGTATGCGCTGTCAAGTCGCAACTGACTTATGGCAACCCTAGTAAGGGGCTTTCAAAGCAGGTCAGAAACAGAGGTGGTTTGCCCGTGCCTTCCTCTGCAGTCTTCTTTGGTGGTTACCCATCTAAGTACAGACCCTGCTTAGCTTCCGAGATCTGATGAAATCAGGCTATACCATGCCACCTTCCCTCCTGACTAATTGTCCCCAGCCTCCAGGCCGTCGCCTCCTGCCCCCATTGAAGAACACACCAGCAGCCACTGGCCTAGTGCCCACAAAGAGCCCAATTCAATGAGGGCACACTGGGAGGAAGTGAGGGGACCAGACAACCATCTCTCAGAATGTCCAGACATTCTGCCACACCTGCCCGGTCTGCAAGAAGACCAGCAGATGACCCCTGTCCCAGGATCCTCTGGCCCTCCTCTCAGTGATATGAACACTGTTTGTGCGGGTGGCCATGGATTTTGTGGGGTCCCTCCCCAGGACGGCAAGGGGAGCACAGTACCTGCTAGTACTGATGGATTATGCTACCTGCTATCCCAAGGCTATACCGTTTCACTCCATGTAGGCTTCCAGAGTAGCTGTAAGCAGTCAGCCCGGCCTCCGCCATCTTAAATAGCCATTTAACATGGCTACTGGTGATATAAGATCACAAGGCCTCTAGATTTAAAATGGCAGCTTGTATTGCAGCCAAAGGAATTCCAGCTAACAGTTGCTGAGTCCCGCCCGGGAGACTCAGGGATGAATGGAATGCCACATAGGAATGCAGAGAGATTTGCGGTGATTAGTTTTGCAGTCCCCCCAGCCCCTAAGGAATCCAGCACAACAAAGGTCTCGCAGAGTCATCCTCACTTAACACATTCCTTTTCCCTCCTTCCGTGATGAGATCTCCTATCCTTGATTGAGGAGCGAATCAAATGACATTCATAAGTATTTATAATTCATTCCTGGGAAGGTACATTCCCCAACTAAATTAATCAACTCAGCTCTGGTGGACTTCATTAACTAACTGCCCTTTTGTGCAGAGCCCGGACAAGATTTGCATTCTCTTTCACACACCCCAGCAGCTACCAATCAAGGTAATCAAACCTTTTGTTAATCCCAGGAACTGACTGTTGGAGTCTTTGTTCTAGCAGCTAAGTGGGCTATCCCACCATAGGGCACATTTTACCCTATAAAAGTAGTGCCCTGGCCTTATTCAAATTGTGCACGCATCCAGGGCCCCTGCTTCCAGGATGCTGTTCCTTTAGGGTCTCTTCCCTAAGACATGCTTACCGGATCCAAAGTGCTGTTCCCTTGGGGTTTGCCCCAAGTCTCTTGTTCTCTCTTGGCCAAGGATGCTGGATGTTTGAAGCTACTCTCTTCCCCGTGGACTGGACTGCTCTTTAGGATAGGTAGATATACTTATTCCCCTCTCTCTACCTCAACTTCTGGCTAGCTTCCTAGGAATCTGTGTGTGTGTGACCATTTTTACCCTGTACTCCTGTGCATATGTGTGCCTATGCGCATTTTTCCTTTTTAATAAAAGTTTACTCTTTGAATTTAAAGCACCAATCTTGTTTGTTAAATTGGAAGGGACCCCATAAAAATTGATGAAAAGATTCTGTAGTTACCGACCTCTCACATAGCCATCTTCCTTGCTTGCTAATTTCTCCACTCTTATTCGCAAGGAGACCAATTCAGGTAACATAGTGAGGCACTTCTACGGTTCTTTGCTCAGGTGGGGTTGCCGTAGAAGCTCCTCATAGATTGAAGAATCCTCTTTACTGTTATGATCACTTGCCACTTCTGCTGGATATTAGGAATTCATCAGCTCTTCACCTTAGTCTACCACCCGTAGACTGATGACCTTGTCGAAAGATTCAATCAAACACTCAAGGGGATGGTCTGCAGGCTGGCCCACAAGCCCTGCCCTGGACCATGTCCGAGAATTGCAAGAGAGACTGGAGCGGGCCCAGGAGGAGGTAAGGTGGCAGCTCCAGGCAGCCCAATGCACCACCCCATCAGGGATTCTTTCAATTTAAAGTGATACCCTTCAGCCTGCACGGGACAGCAGCATCCTTCCAATGGCTGGTGGATCAGGTGCTAGCTACATAGACAACATAATTATCTTCAGCAGCACCTGCACAATGGGCCCCAGGCCCTGGCTTGGGCCAAGCTGAAAGTCAACCCCACAAAAAACAAGTTGGGGTTCTAGGAACTCTGCTTCTGGAGCTTCCTCGGCAGCAAAGGCCAGTTGTGGCTGCTTCTGGAAAAAGGTGGTCACACTCAAGTAGATCCCTCCACCAACCACCAAACAGCAAATTCTGAGGTTCTTGGGGTTTGTGGGGTATTGCAGCAAATTTATACCCCACGTTGCCAGCCTAGCCAGCCCTCTATCAAAAACAGCAGCCCTCTATTGAAAAGGAGCCATCCCAATGCCATTGTGTGGACCCCTCAAGCATCACCAGGCATTCCAGATCCTCAAGGCAGCTCTATCAAGGTCCCCTGTCTTCCAGATCCCTGACTTCTCAAGAAATTTCATATTTCATGGCAATGCCTCAGGGACTGGGCTGGGGGCCAACCTCTCGCAAGAAGTCAATAATGAAGAATACTCGATCTTATTCATAAATTGTAAGTTGCAGGCCTCCGAATGCAACGATGTGATGGTCAAGCAAGAAGCACTGGTAGTCAATGGGGCCCTTGGGGCCCTTCAGTATTACCTCATTAACAACCCCCTATTCTAGATGTCCAGAATAAAGGACCATAATCCCCTGGTAATGTGATGGTAGCTTTCTCTCCTTCCTTTCAGTTACATGATGAAGCACCATGTTGTACACCTCCACACGAAATCCGACTACATATCCTGAATGTACGAGGAGGACGACCTGCCCCCAGAGGCTCCCCAAAGCGTGTCTGTGTGGCCAGGGATGCCTCTCCAGCCTCCGATCCATTGTCCCCTTCCCCCATCAAGGAACCTGCCAGCAGCACTCACTGCGGGGGAGGGTGCCAGGAGGAAGCAAGGGGCACTAGACAACCCCTCCATAAAGACAACTGAGCAGGATAAGCAGAGTCTGGTAGAGGAGCCATGGCCAGAAGAGAGTGGGAAGAGGGAGGCATGGCCTCCACCAAGTCACAAGTTGGCCCAGGGTCTTCCCTGCGCTCTGGAGGGGCCAAATCACCTGCCAAGGCAGGCACCCAGCCCTGGCTGGCTGTGTGACCTCGACTACAGCCTGGTCAGGGGACAGGCACTGAGCTTGGGTGGCATGGGGGAGCCAGGATAGCTGGAAAAGTCCCAGGGAGCGAAGAGTGTGGAGTGCAGTCACGCCAGTGCACAGTTCACGTTGTAGGGACTTGGGAGGTGTGGCATAGGACAACCAAGGGGGAAGCTGCCCCGCTGCCCTACTACAACCCCTGGCCCTGGGTTTGGCCCATGTCCTAGGGACGCTGTATTACTCAATGTCTGTTTGCCAGCCACCTTTTACTTAGCCTAGGTTTCCTAACACCAGCTCAACTTGCTAATTCTCCTTATGGAATACCCTGATTATCTTAATAGAGAATTTCACACCATAATTCTCAGACATAACACAATGTACATAATGCCTTGCATCACCAGTGCCCAACAGAAAGGGTTTTTACAAATTTTGCTGAGACAGCACTGAAATTTCTAAACCCAAAATCACTTTGCTGATAATGAATTTCTGCAGAAAAACCTCTTTGCAGGAAAAAAAAAATCACATTTATTTAAAGGTCCTAGAGAAACACTGACTGCTGAGACGGCAGCAGCTAGCACCCATAAAGTATGCTAGGCAAGGAGTCCATCTTATTCTGTGGCCCAAAACTGACCAGAAATCCTGATCTGCCACCACGGGCATACTCATCAGGTGCAGCGCAACAGCCCACCAATCAGAACAGTTGGTGTGGGGAACCAAATGAAGACAAATGCATCCAGTGCAATGCAAAGGCTGTGGAGGACCCCAGGAACATTAAGACTACCAGTTTAGAAATGTAGAGTACTGATTTTGTAACCAGATTAGAGATTTTGAGAAAGTGTATGAGGCCAGGGAGAAACTAGCCAGCTGTAGGAATACAGCAGAAAAGAAGGCAACTTCAGAGCCACAAAGAAAATGCACCATGTACTTTGTACATGCCCCATATGATGACACGTGATGTTGATCTCCATCTTCATCTTCGTGTGCAGAATCCCCTTAGTTTGAAGAAACTGAAATTGACAGTATCAATTACCATCCATACATTGAGGAAGTTGATTCCATATTGGAGTTTTCCATAGTTTCATAACCTGCAGGTTTTTCTATACATTGGTCCGGAGATTACCCCTTTCCATTCCAAACTTAATACCAGGGGAATCCGATGCAAGTAAAAGGTATCTGGGAATCTGAAATATGTACCAAGCATTCCATGGGACTTTGCAGCTACTGGTTATTCAAAGCTGTCTTCTAGGTCTGGACTGGTTAAAGTCAATGGGTATCATAGTCATGAGCACCCAACAAACCAAAGACTATTCTACAATATTCTAACCAAGTTTAGGACTGTGTTTGCAAAGGAACTTGGAGAATACCGGGGTTCTCCTCTTTCATTGTTCCTGGACTCTACTGTAGTCCCTCTGTGGATGAAATCCCATCATGCTGAATTTGCATTTCAAGTAAATATTGGTGCTGAATTTAATTGCCTAATAGAACAAGGCTTATTAGGGCCAGTGACTCATCCTCCATGGGAAATACCAGCTGTAATGGCCAATGGAATAATCTGTATCTTTGGTGACTGAAACTTCTATATACAAGATCATGAAACAGCACCCAACCAAGACCAGAGTTGCAGAGGCAGGCAATGGCAAACCACCTTTGTTAGTCTCTTGTCATGAAAACCCCACCAGGGGTTGCCGTAAGTCAGCTATGACTTCAAGGCACTCTCCTCCACCACATACAAAAAAAGCAGGGCTTTTTTCTAGCAGTACACCCAGTACTTCTTTCCACAGTAACAATACCTCTTTCAGCCAGTGGACTTGGTCCTTCAAGGTGGCGAACCTCATGAGTACAGGCACCTCTTTTTTCCCAAGAAAAAAAGCCCTGCAAAAAAAGTATTTCTCTAAGTACTTTGAAGTAATTCATAATAATAAATATTAGAGACATTTTCATCCAGATAAAAACATTAACATAAATATGTGAATCATCAGGGCTTTTTTTCAGCAGGAACGCGGTGGAACGGAGTTCCGGAACCTCTTGAAAATGGTCACATGGCTGGTGGCCCCGCCCCCTGATCTCCAGGCAGAGGGGAGATTAGATTGCCCTCCGCACCACTCAGCGGCGCGGAGGGCAATCTCAACTCAGGGGGCAGGGCCAGCAGCCATGTGGCCATTTTCTCCAAGGGCAACCCACCAGCCATGTGGCCATTTTCTCCAAGGGCAACCCACTGAGTTCCACCACCTCTTTTCCCAGAAAAAAAGCCCTGTGAATCATAATTACCAATTATTGACATTTTCTCTAACATATGGTAATAACAGTAAACAGAATAATTAAAATCTGTTCAGAGTGGTTTCTTTATACGATTCAAGTGAACGTCTACTTAATAAATAATAAATGTTATTTCTTTAACATATTAGAAAGTAACTAAGCTTAGCTCAGATACATTTTGGGGCTCTGGATTTTAGCTTTCTGATCATACATAAAACAGACTGAATCTAGCTAAAAACTGAAACCTTTCCCTTAATTAAATTTCTTGTGCCTAAAGGTAGTCTCTCAAATCATAACTAAAAACCACAGTTTAAAAAACCCTGTAATATTATACAGAGATCAACTGAGTGGGCAGAAAGCAAACTTTTCATCTCAATTTTGGACCTCCTGCCTTTTGTGAGCATAAATCAGACACCCAAACAAGATTTTTTTTAAGTTAATATGAAACAGAATTAAGTAACAAACCTTTACAGGAAAGGCCTGACTTTAACAAGTTTCCAAATTAATAAGAAATATCAAGTTTTCTTTTACATACAGATATTTCATTAAATGAATTTTAATCAGAGTAAAAAAGGCTAGTTTAAAATTTTGACTCACCCCATTTCTAAGACTTGGAGTTGTAAGAAGCTTCCATAATGAATCACATTGTGTGCATCTGTATACAATTACATAAATATGGTTCATTTCTTAGAGCTTTATATACTTGATATAATGGAAGTTTAATTCATTCAGAGAGCAATCCTAAACACAGCTACTCAGAATCCTATTTGGTCTACTCTAGACACAAAAGTGTTCTTAAGATGGCACTGTAACCCTTTTAAAACCATATAGTTTTAAACAGGGCTTTTTTTCAGCTGGAACACGGTGGAACAGTTCCGGAACCTCTTGAAAATGGTCACATGGCTGGTGGCCCCGACCCCTGATCTCCAGACAGAGGGGAGTTGAGATTGCCCTCCGCACTGCTTGGCGGCGTGGAGGGCAATCTAAACTCCCCTCTGTCTGGAGATCGGGGGCGGGGCCACCAGCCATGTGACCATTTTCTCTGAGGGCAACAGACTGAGTTCCACCACCTCTTTTCCCAGAAAAAGCCATGGTTTTAAACAATAAGAGGTTCAAAAATTTCAGCTTAACAGCTTTGTGAAGGGTTGATCTCTTAAGCAGTAACAGTCGTCTCTACTCTAAAACCACGCAACAGATCTATGCCAACAGGGTTGGGGAAGGGCAACACTGGCCCTTTTGCATGCAGGCAAAATTTACTTAGTTCAAAAAATACAATTTGTTCATGGATCTCAGAGTTCAAGCTCTCTCAAATCCTGTTAATGTAACTCTCAGGTGTTTAGCAATAGGGATACATGCCTACATCCCAACAGAGTATACAGTCAATTGAGAACCCTTTCATGCAGTATGGAACTTCATTTAAAATGATAAAACATAGCAAGAAATGAAACGTATTTTGTAAATAACTGCTTATCAATGCTGAAAAAGTCAACACAACAGAAAATTTAGGAGTCAATATTTTTTTTTTTACTACAGAAACTTGGAATTCACAGTTTCTCCAGTAACCTGGAGAAAGTTGTTTGATCATTCCCTCTTGAGATTTCTCTGGTCATTCAAGCTCTTGATTTCATCAAGCACTTGCATATCTAATTTGTGATAGTGGCAGTTGAGACTTGAGACGAGTACTTGTTTTCGTAAATTAATCTGGTGAGAAGCCACTTTTCTCCTACGCTGACTCGCAGCAGTTGTTCATATACAATTCACTTCGTATGGGATTTCCCTTAGAAATTTTTCATATGCTGAAAAACACAGCTGTAAGATTGGGAGGGCAAAACTGATCTGGTACATGTTATCAACCGAATGCCTATTCTTTAATCATGGTCAAATATTGTCACAAAGTTTAGAACGCCCTGTTGTAGATGGTAGCCTATCTTTTTAATTGCGTCACCCTGAAGGCAAAGCTATAAAAGTGGGTACTTGACAATATTTGACAACTCTGTCTACCAAATCCTTCAGATACCCAAATGCCAACACAATGTGACTAGGAGTATATGACATCAGCCAGGAATATAAACAGGTTATCAAACTATCTTTTGCAGTCTTCCAGGTTCAAACTCTAGAGCATAGTGGGAAGAGACCATTGCTGTATCTTTTTAATGTACTGAAATCAACTGTGTCTTCTCTTAAAATTTCACTGAGGACGCACAAAATCAAGTGGCTTGAGAAGGCAGCTTAGAAACCCCGTTTGGGAAAACAGACCCGTTTTATCACCACTGCTCCATTGCCTTTAACTGTAAATAAGAAAGAAAACTTAATATGAAGAAAAAAATGTTATGGCCTACTCTTAATCCAGTGTTAGTTCTTTAACTTCAAAAAAAGTAACCAAAAGGGTAAACTTCTTATTTTACAACCATATACCCAATACTGTTTAATAAACTGAGTTTTCTTGGGGACAAACCCAGTCCTGTAAATACTTGAGTAAGAGCTTAAATACTTTATTGAAATTTGAGGCTTTTCATCATGAAAAGGCTTTTTGAGTGTTTATACAGGGCAGTTAATGTATTCTCGGCATACCTAACCAGAGATCAAGAGGACTAGGCCCAGATTTATTTATTTTTAAAGGACAGGGAAAAATGGATTGAAAGAGCAATATAATAAAACTTGAGCAAGTAAAATGCGTGATTCACTATTGTGTTACATATACGTTGCCTCATACAGACAATATCCTGATAACAGTTGATTGCAATCAACTGAAACTACCTTTTCCATCTGATTAAGCATTTAAGGATTTCTTTTGCAAATCATTCATGAACAATGCGCATTGAAACTTGTGCTGAGAACAGTGAAAAATCTGTTATTTTTTCTCTACAGGGAACACATATTTTAATACCTAAGTAAGAAAGAGAAATACACTGACAATACACTAACAATGAAAGAGGATGTATATAATGAATTGTTCAACCAAACGGGCATGCATGCCACAGAATAGAAAATGAGAGGCTGTAGTTATTTTAGGACAATAATGCACAGCACATTTCCAGAGTCAGTCTAGTGATAACTGAGAAATCCATCAATGAATTTCCACCATGTCTTGAAGTTATAAATAGCAAGTTCAGGGAGTAGCTATGGAATGGAGAAGTAAATTTAACCCTTTCTTTGTGGAGTTTTCTCAACTTAAATAGCCCCCACTCTGCCCTGAAGCTGTCCTTTGCCCTATGGATTTAGGAATACAGTATTGGTGGAATTCCATCTGAATTCCCCAGCAACTGTTTAAACTTCTTTTTAAAATGTGGGAGATACTCATATGGATCTCTTGCTGTCTTGTCTGACCCTTAGAAAGCATGAGGCAGTTTTTAAAGGATAATTCAGTCCAGGGCTTTTTTTCTGGGAAAAGAGGTGGTGGAACTCAGTGGGTTGCCCTTGGAGAAAATGGTCTGATGGCTGGTGGCCCCGCCCCCTGATCTCCAGACAGAAGGGAGTTTAGATGGCGCCGTGGCGCAGAGGGTGATCTAAACTCCTGTCTGGAGATCAGGAGGCGGGGCCACCAGCCATCGGACCATTTTCAAGAGGTTCCGGAACTCCGTTCCACCATGTTCCAGCTGAAAAAAAGCCCTGATTCAGTCACAGTATTTAGAATCTAGCTGATTAACAGAAAAAGTAAACAGTAAGCTTAAGGCTTATATGCTACTGCCATGGCTCCTTCTTAAACAGTCATCAATTACTCCAATAATGTCTAAACTAGGAAGGTAACTGGATTGAAAAAGTAATATAATAAAACCTGAGCAAGTAAAATGCAGGATTCACTATTGGTGAACCCCAAGACCAAATTGGGCATCTTGGAAAACACCAGTGAACCCCTCAGTTGCAAGAAAGGAGCACAGAGTGGTGGCTAATGGCTGTGGCAACCGCCGTTTGTTACTCTTCCTGCTCAAAGCTGTCGTATACTGTTTGTTTTTTGACCAGCGATCCAGATGGAAGAGTAACTCAAGTGTGATGAATGATCAGGCTCCTTAGGGTGGAGAGAAGCCCACCATTGCCCCTGCACATGTAATGGAACAACTTGAACTCATACCATGAGGGACACCCAATGCCACTGCAGTAATTTATGCACTGACACTGTTGCCCCCTTAGAATATTGGAGAAGTCTTGGAATCTTCATCGCTGTGGCTCAGTCTATCCTACATTACAAAAGAAATTGTGATGTTTCTTAATAACTATAGGCAGGGCTTTTTTTCAGCAGGAACACGGTGGAACGGAGTTCCCGAACCTCTTGAAAATGGACACATGGCTGGTGGCCCCACCCCCTGATCTCCAGACAGAGGAGAGTTTAGATTGCCCTCCGCGCTGCTCCAGGGGGCGGGGCCATCAGCCATGTGACCATTTTCTCCGAGGGCGACCCACTGAGTTCCACCACGTCTTTTCCCAGAAAAAAAGCCCTGACTATAGGCCTTAATCAAGCAGCCAATCAGGGTTTGGTGACCTACCCCACCACCAACGGTAAGAGAGCACCTGCTCAAGGAAGTACAAACAGAAATAGAGTTTTCACCTTCCGTGTCAGACAATATGGTCCGTATTTATAAAGCCTTCAATGGGCAACAATCCAGTACAATTATTTCAAGTACAAATACAAAAGTCCCCTACAAACACATCATGTGGAACTAGCATTCACAAAAGTATACATTAATCAAAGTAGCCCAAGAATGGAGCATATACAGTCAAAACCCAAATGGGTAAACAAATGCCACTCGTTCCCCTGGGTGCGGGGAAAGCTCCGGCTTAGATTCCGGGCAGCTGGTGTTCCGAGTAGCTGGCTACGAACTTCGCCGGCCTTTTGTTTCTCTGCTCGTTTCGAAGCAATTCTTCTTCCGGCTAGTATTTCTATAATAAACCACAGCAATTTTAGCTCCTGGGCATTCTTCCTACAAACAGGCTGAATGAAAACTGCAGTAAACTCACAGTAATTCACGAATAAACGTATTCAAAACTCTGTCTCCAATATCGTCAGTATCTATGGGGTAAGGTGCTTCCCATTATGACCACATATATAGTCTTAGTCTCATCCAATTCAGTACTCCTTTCTTAAAGGGGAACCATCCCTCTGCTACATAGTTGCAAATTGGTCTATCACTGTTCTCCTCATGATACCAATTATACAGTTATTCCACCATATCAATCCTTGAATAAATAAATACCATCTTGGTTTTTAAAAATCCATGGTGACATCAATATATGCTTTAAAAATACAGCTGCACATCAAATTAGTCGGTCTATCACTGTTCTCCTCATGTTACCAATTGTACAGTTATTACAACAGATCACTCATTGAATAAATAAATAAATACCATCTTTGATCTTAAAATACATGGTAACTTAAATATCTACTTTAAAAATACAGTTCATAAATATTATAATACATAAAAAAATATATATCTGAATTAATTTATTGCACATTAGAAAAAAGTAGACCCACCCTACATCAAGCATATATATGTTGCACATAGAGGAAATTTATTTTAATTAATTTACATAAGGAGAAGAATTAGACCTATTTATAAAAAAGCTGAAAAATCGATCTCATTGTTAAGGCCATTGGGAGTCAAGGTCTTTCTTTAGTCTAAAAATCCATCTGGCTTCAGTTTGCAACAAAGACTTATTAGCATTTCCCTTTGGCTTGATCACCTCCAATACTGAGAATTTAAGTTCTTTCTCATTCCTATGATGGGCTTCAAAATGTTGAGTATGGGGGGCTTACTTACTCAAGGTTCTTATCTTAGAGAGGTGTTTCTGTATGCGTAAACGGATGGGGCGTGAAGTGCTACCCACATATATCAAAGTGTATGTGCATATAATTAGGTAAACTAAATTACCATGTATTTTAAGATAGTATTTATTTATTCAAGGATTGATATGGTGGAATAACTGTATAATTGGTATCAGGAGGAGAACAGTGATAGACCAATTTGCAACTATGTAGCAGAGGGATGGTTCCCCTTTAAGAAAGGAGTAATGAATTGGATGAGACTATGTGGTCATAATGGGAAGCACCTTACCTCATAGAAATTGACGATATCGGAGACAGAGTTTTGAATACATTTATTCGTGAATTACTGTGAGTTTACTGCAGTAAACTGTTTACTGTAGATCTGTGTGAGTTGGTTTCCCGTAGACCTTGTGACCTAACTGAAAGTTTGCTTTGCGGATGACCAAGGTATCTAGAAATGGAAGTTTCCCCCCGATTTCTTTCTCCATGGTGAATTGTATGTTCAGTTGGATATTGTTGAGGTGGTTTAAAAACTCCATCAATTCTTCCTCACTGTGGCTCCAAATGATAAAGGTATCATTTACAAACCGGAACCAGACTGTAGGTTTGTGGGGTGCTGATTCTAGAGCTCTACAGGAAAGGTCTACAGGAAACCAACTCACACAGATCAGTACTTACACAAAAACTTCAATCACCACCCTTGACAGAAAAGAGGCATAATAAAAATATTAGTAGACCGTGCAGGACGGATATGTGAACCGCACTTTCTCAACGAGGAAACTAATCATCTAAACTACGCACTCCAAGCAAATGGCTACTCCAGAAATGAAATCAGAAGAGCAATTAAACCAAGGATAAATCAAACAACCAAGGAAAAACAGTCTCCCACAGGAAGTGTTTTTGCCATATATCAAAGGAATCACTGATCAGATGGGAAAGCTTATGAAAAAGCACAACCTTCAAGCAGTATTCAGACTCACCAGAAAAATACAACAGATGCTACGATCAGCAAAAGACAGTAGAGACCCTCTCACCTCTGCAGGAGTATACCACATACCCTGCAGCAGTGGACAAGTTTACATTGGGACCACACAGCGTAGCATCCAGACAAGAATAAAAGAACATGAAAGACACTGCAGACTTGGCCATCCGGAAAAATCAGCAGTGGCTGAACATAGCCTAACTCAAACAGGACACAGTATCCTATTCCAGGACACTAAAATACTGGACAACACTTCCAACTACTTCGTCAGATTGCACAGGGAAGCCATTGAAATTCATAAGCATAAGCACAATTTCAACAGGAAAGAAGAGACTTTAAGAATGAATAGAGCATGGTTTCCAATCCTAAAAAACACCAGGCTAACAAAAGACTCTGTACCCGACAATAGCCCTGCAGAGATTAGCATATCAAGCACCAATCCATATGCAAAAGAACCTCCCCAGGATAGAGTGAAGCCTCCCTCCATTAGCATTCCACACCCTGGGAAACTCTTACAGGATGACTCAGCCCAACCCCACCTTCCTGAGTAGATATAAATTACCTGCCAACATCTTTTCCACACTGTGACACTGAGAGATCTCTGTCTTTTGGTGCTACACCTCTCAAGATGCCAGTCACAGCTGCTGGCGAAACATCAGGAACTACAATGCCAAGACCACGGCTATACAGCCAGGAAAATCCACAACAACCAATGATATCTGTGAGTATTTATACAGTATACCCAATTGCGTGAGTTTGAAGAGATAGACTGTTGACCACAAAAATGTTATTTAAAAAAAAACAAGATGGAAATTGCTAAATATAAGATGCAGTTAATTAGAGTCACATTACTGCCTCACATCTCAAATGCAATAGTTACCACAAACAACTGAAATCTTAGCAATGTGGAGCATTGCTTTATGTGTTGTACTAGCGTGGAGTATTACTGGATGACTTTGGGCCAGTCACACACTCCATCACAGGACTGCAGGATGAGTGCAGAGAGAATGAACCCCAGTACCTAAGCCTTAGGACTAAACAGAAGGCCTGCAGGAGTGAGAATAATTTACATTTCTTACTGGTACAGACTCCCTTAGGGAGACCTCGAAACAGAAGATGGGTGGTACCACTTCAGCTGTTTTCTTACCAGCACTCCATACCAGCTTACTTTCACTCTTGAAATCTAGAAAACCCTAGTACAGTACAACACAATCAGATAAATGTCTGGAAATTAAGAGGCAGAGCCAGCAAGCTCAGTCCCAAACCTCATCCTTGCTTTCATTCTCAAATTTCATCCACATGGAGCTCATACGTAAGATGAGTTGGCAAAATAAAATAAAGCAGTGTATTTTAAAATCATTTGATGGGACCACCTCAAAATAATTTCAGGTATAGATACTCCAGAGGAAAAACGGCAAGTGGTCTGGATGGAACAGGAAGGACAAGAGCTCTCTCAAGTGTGATGTGTAGGGTCTGACAGACAGATGATAGGGACAGAATGTCAGTATCACAGTGTTGTGTAGTGGTTAGAGTTTCAGACTAAGATCTGAGAGAACTGAGATATGAATAGGATCGCCAGCCTATTGCAGCTGAGCTCCAGGCCACAAAGCTGATTTCCCTGGAGAAATGGCTGCTTTGGAGGGTGGGGTCTATGGCATTATACCCAGCTTCGCTCATCTGAATAGGGTCTCCTGCAGGTACCAGGCTGCACACGGGTGAAGTTAGCAGCAGCCCGTACACGGGCTTTCTCTGTGGTGGCCCCTATCCTGTGGAATGACCTTCCTGAGAAAGTCAGAAGAGCCCCCCCCCTCCACTTTCCTGGCTTTCCGTAAATGATGCAAAACTGAACTATTCAAAAAGGCTTTTTACTCAAATGGGAGGGCTGCACTGTAGGGACGGCGTCTCAGGTGCTTCACTAACAAGTTGGGGATCATAGACTTCATCACCATTTTTGCCTCATATATTATCTGCTGCTTTAAATATGTACTCCTATGTACAACCATCGCTCCATGCTATCTAAGGTTAGCCCTAGAATCGATTATGTTTTGCTTCAGTATCTCTGCTATGTCTTGGATCCTTGCTAATGCTGTGTCTTTAAACTTGTATATGTTTACCTTATGGTATTGTATTGAAATATACTTACTCGGTACGGATTGTATTAACCTCATACTGTGTAATCCGCCTTGAGTCTCAGTTAGAAAGACAGACTACAAATGACGTAAATAAAAATAAATAAATAAAAAAACCTGTCCCCTCCAGGCTCCAACCACAAAATCTCCAGGAGTTTCTCAACTTGGGCTGATTCCGCACACATTGCACTTTCAATGAACTTTATCAATCGTTTGAGGTGGATTTTTTGCTCTGCACACAAAAAAATCCATTCGAAATGATCTATAAAGATTGGAAGTGCATTATCCAATGTGTGTGGAATCCGCCCTGGAGTTGGCAAGCCTAGGTATGAACCCCCCACTCTGCCAAGGCTAACCTCAGTGCAATCTCTTTCTCTCTGCCTAACCTACCTCACAGGATTCTTGTGAGGATAAAAACCGAGGAGGAATTAAGAATGTTGTAAGCCACTTTGGTTCCCCGTTGCGGGGAAAGGTTTAAACAGAGAATATCTGAGAGAAAGAGCGAGAGAACAGGAATGTCCTGAGAGGAAACTTTGAGGAAAGGCGCGAAAGCAAAGCGCAAGGAGGCCCGCCTGCGCGTGTGCGGTTGCGTGTGGCGGCGACAGGCAGGTGAGAAAAGGCGCCAAGGGAGCGGGAGAAGCGGCGGGCGGCTCGGGAGCGGCCAGAAAGGCGCTTGGAAGCCCGGCGGTGCGGAGGAGGGAGCGGCAAGCAGGCACCCCACCCACCCACCGGCACAGGCACGCACGCCGAGCCGGCCTCGCAGCGCCCCCGCCGCCCGCTTTCGCCTCCTTCTGCCCCTGCCCATGACGGCGAGCGCCGCTGAGGAGGCTGCGGCAGCCTCCCCTCTTCCCCCTTCCCGCAGAAGCGCGGCGCTGCCTCCTCCGTTTCTCGCCCTCCCGACAGCGCCGCCGGGGCAGAGGATGGTGCTGACGCCGCCACCGACGCTTCCCCGCTGCGGCTGCCCCACAGCCGAGTGAGCCCGGCGGCTGGCGAAGAGGCACCGGCAGGCGGCTGCTTGCGAGAGGCGGCGGCGGCAGCGAGGGCGGGAAGCCCCCTGTGGGTCAAGTCTGGCTGGCTGCTGGGCGAGAAGCTCCGAGGGGGCGGCAGCGGCCACAGCAGCAGCAGCAGCAGCAGCCGCCTGGGGGGACCTCTCCTGGGCCAGGTAATCGGGAGGGGGGTCGGGAGGGGAAGCTGGGTTGGCTTCATGTCTTTGGGGCCCCTCCGATTCTCCTTCTTTGGGGACCCCTAAGCAAGCAGGCAGATTGCTTTTCCAGGCATCCATCCCTTCCTTGCAACAAACAAAAAAAATACCCAACTTGGCTGCATTTCCCCCAAGTTTCTTGCACGGTATTGTTCGCTGTGTCTATTCGTTTGTTTCTCTCTTTATTTGCTTTTTTAAAAATCCGTATTGCTGAGCTTTAAGATTGCGAAGAAGGAAACTTTTTTTTGTTTGTTTCCCTCCAAGTCTAAAAGTTGCAGACACGTCTCTCTGGCTTTTTGACTGTGGGATTCGTTCGCCTTCTGCTAGCGACGTTAATGGAAATTTAAAGGCAGACCGCTTCTTGGTGGCGGTGATTCTTGGGTGCAGTTTTCTTGATCGGGTGCAAGCCCCTTTGAACCAGATGGAACTAATAAGAAACCTGATTAGGACTGGGTTTAATGCAATTTTCCCTTATCGCCCTGTTTGAATTGCAAGTTAAAATTTGTTGTAAAGTAAACAAGATTCCTCCGCCGACTACTAAGTCATTGTGGTAGCTTCTAACCACTAAGAAAACTAAATGCAAAGTTTGGGGCTTTGGTTTAAGTTTCTGCCTTGAATTCTTAGGTATTTCTTTTTCTGCAGTAGGTTCCCTTAAAATGTGGGTTCTTTTGAAGCCATATGGTCTTTTGATGTTTAAAGAGTGAAGAGACCCTGCATGTATAACTTCCATCCTAAACTGAGGTGTTGGATATGCGAAGGACTCCAGCTTAAAGCTTAACCCTTTAACTGTCACTTACCTGGACAATATTGTTACTGTATCTAGTATTTCCTAATGAGGGATTAGAAATGACTGAACTCACTTGCAATCACGGTAGTTAAAGAGTCGCAAAATGGTGATCCTCCCTCCCTCCCTCCCTCCTTCCTTCCCAGTGCATGCCAGATAGTGTCGATTCTGTTCTGTGTTAGTTACCATATGGTAACTATTCTTCATTCAACACAGAATATAAGGATATTGTCATATATGTGGCATATGGTAAATTTGGAAATAACTTTCCCAGTCCTCATGAGCCTTAGCAGAATCTTAATGACTATGTCCATTTTTAGTACGTCAACTTTTGGTTTACTGAATTCATCGGGGTATGTGTGAAACTATCCATAGGCTGCTATATCAACACCTTTGTTTAGTGGACAAAGCATTATAGCTGGTATAATTGTCAACGTAACAAGTCTTTGTGGGTTAAATGGGGCAACTTTCTCCGATTGTATCTAATTTCATTGAATGCCCTAACTGTTGATCATACTGTATTTTTTTCTATGTGAATGTCTTAGCTATTGATTATATTGTATTCACTTGCAGTATGTAATCCATCTTGAATCTCAGTGAGAAAGGTAGACTGTAAATAAACAACAGCAGTAATAATAATTATCTCCTCCTCCCACCCACTTTATTATATGAGTTTTCTCGACATAGAAGGAAGTAAACAGCACCATGTAGTTAAAACTTGAGAAAGGTAGGATAAAGTAGAGAAAAGCTCTATTTGCCTTAGGTTTTAGCAAGAAAGGTGGGCAATCAATAAATAAACACACAAATAAATAAAAATGTACGGCAAATGTGGTCTACAACAGCAGTGAACTCTTGTGCCCAGTTTTTCATGTTCTCATTGATCTGAGGAGGCTAACCTCACAAAACTAGGCATAGGAGTAGAGTTTAGGTCAAAAGGGATAAAAATAAGAAAGGAAGAAACATGGTAGAACCAGAGTGGATCAGATGGTACATCAATCTGCATCTCCTTACTGTGTCAAATTGGGAATCTCACTTCAAATAACTTCTCCACATGAGGTTGTATCTTCCAATGGTCCTAACTCTAGCATCTTGCTAATATTTGTGCATCCCATCACACGTTGCTAGGCTCTTTCCTCTTTTTCTGCAAATCGCAACACCTATATTTTTAAAAATTACACTAAATAATCATAGGGCCATTTATACTGTCTATTATTTACAATTGCTAGCCTCATAAAATGTGTGTGTGGGGTATTAGTTTTATGCCGACATATGCAAACTTTAAACAGTCTGTATTCTCACATTCACCGTATTAGACCTTTTTGTAAGTTACAACGCCATGTGGATTGTTTCCACGTTGGGGCCATTCTTTGCAAATTCATCAATACTATCCCAACATCAGCGGCATGTGGAATTACAAAACAGGATTCATACATGCATGCTAATCATTCAGCTTACACATTTTTTCTGTCTGCAAAAGAGGTGCTTCCGTTCTGATCATTTATTTTATTTATTTAGATTTATATTCCACTTGCCCCACAAGCAGGCTCAGAGCGGATTACAAACAGAAGATATGAAACCAAACAGGGTAGCATAAAAATATAAACACATCGTTATAAAAATTCATTTAAACAGCAGCGCGCATATTGCAGAGCCCTCCAGTATCAACAAATCTGCAGGGCAGGGTGGCTGATTGATAACGGCAGCAACACCAGAGGATCATATCCCCCCCCCCCCCTTATGGCAGGAGGCTGGTTGGGTGGCTCGCTCGTCTCAGCCACCATATGCCTGGCGGAACATCTCTGTCTTACAGGCCTGGTGGAATGATAACAAATCCTGCTCGGCCTGAGTCTCCTCAGACAGAGAGTTCCACCAGGTTGGTGCCAGGACCAAGAAAGCCCTGATCCTAGTTGAGGCAAGGCCAACCTCCTTGGGTCCAGGGATCACTAGTAGATGTTTGTCTGCTGAGCAGAGCACCCTCCGGGGAACATATGGTGAGAGGCGGTCCCGCAGGTATGCTGGCCCCAGTCTGCTAAGGGCCTTAAAGGTTATGACTCCTCCCCTCCCATTGTTAAGTGATGTCAATGAGGGTATATCACTACTCCTGATCCCTGCTACTATTTACTAACCCTGCATCCAGTTCTGAGGGAGCAACTTGTGAATGCGCACCCCATTTAGTTATTTATTTAAATATTTTACCCAATTTTTCTCCCCAGTGGGGATCCAAAGCAGCTTAGAACACCATTTTTTTCATCCATTTTATCCTCACAATAACAACCCTGTGAGGTAAGGTGGGCCGAAAGACAGTGACTGGTCCAAGGTTACCCGGTGAGCTTCCTTGGCCAGGAGGGGATAAGCCCGAGTCTTCCAGATTGTAGCCCAACAAGGACCAACAAGGATACATCCCAGTTTTAGCTATTGATAAAGACTGCAAGTAAGATGAGAAATACTGTTGTTTCTTTACATTGCAATAGGGTCAATGAATAATTTTTTTGCAACTGTTGTTGCACTGATCGGGGGCAAGTGATAAAAGGGCAAGGAACAAGAAGAATCGGCTGGAACACGGGGGCAGTTTCTTAATGGCAAGCTGCATCAAAGCAGACATCATCACCATGAACATACGGTGAAATATTAATGCAAAGTCTATCCACACCACAGAAATAGTGGTTCTGTTGATCAGCAATAGAAATAAATCACAATGAATTGAATTGTGGGAAAATTAAGAGTGTATCAGGGAAAGAATGGGAAAACCATGAATCGTTATCGATATCTTCTGGAACCAGCTTTATATCGGTGTGTATAACTGATGACAGTTGCATGAGAAGTCACTGGTGTGGAGTCACCTTCAGTCAAATGCAGCTGCTCTAGCATGGTTCAAGAAGAGACCGAAGGCAACGATGGCCAGATCCACACACACAAACACCTTTTCCTGTAGAGCCAGTTTGGCGTAGAAGTTTTGAGTGCTGAACTAGGATCTGTGAGACCCAGGTTCAAGTTCTTACTCTGCCATGGATGCTCACTTGGGACAGTCACATACTCTCAGCCTAACCTACTTCACAGGGGTTGTTGTGAGGAAAATTCGAGAAATGTTGCAAGCCACTTCAGGTTCCCATTGCGGGGAAAACTCAGGCATATTATTTCCATCTTGTCCACTCTCTTTTTCAAGATGCCTTAGATGGGCGTCTGAAGTTACTTGTTTGTTGATGAGACTAACTTCTAGTTCTTCTACATGTTTGACTGCGATGGTTTGCTGAAGTAATTGTGGGTGATTCCCAGAAGCTCAGGTTGCATTGAAGCCCAGATATACCTTTCACATGCCAGGTAGCATTGATGCAGTGCCCTGGGAAGAACCTTGCCCCCAATTTTTCCTATTCTGATACATCAGTGCTTTAAGTTCCTGCTGTATGTGCCGCTTTGCATTTATTTTGACACAGAAGTTAAAATCTGTACCTTCTAGAATGCTGTGGAACTTTCTCTATGGGGCTGCCGTACAGAATAATTTTGGAATAAAATAGAATATTTTAAATTTTATTTTTTATTTATTTATGTCATTTATAGTTCACCTTTCTCACTGAGACTCAAGGCAGATTACACAGTGTAAGTCAATGTGATCAATGGCTGGGACATTCAATAAACAATATATTCAATAAACAATACAATAGGAATTTGAAATAAGCAGAAATCCAGTAAGCAGAAATCCAGTTTGAAATAAGCTGAAGCTGAAACAGTGCTGAAACAAAACATAAGGACATTTACATACCATATTGAACAATGGAGAGAAACTATCCAGTAGGAGCATAATTACAGCAAAAGGCAGTACACAGTAGTGTAGTCTACAGTGCCTGTTCCTTTACCAGTGCATCTCACTGAACCATTTCCTTACAGCTCAGTCCTATTACCCATGTAAAAAAGCCCTTCATTCTAATATATTTCATTATAACATATTTTTTGAACTGGTGTTCTGTTTTTATTTATCTATCTCGCCCTATCCCGAAATAGATCAGGGTGGTTTACATGGTTTTTTCTGCCCATTTTATCCTCACAACCCTGTGAGGTAGGTTGCAATGAGAGGAAATTGCTCCTCACCCAAGGTCATCCTGTAAACTTCATGCAGTGTATGACTTTAAACCTGGATTCTCCAAATCCTAGTTCAGCTCTTACAATTATAGTACACTGGCTTAAATGTTTGTTTAAAATATTATAATAGGAGCTTTCACACTCCTGTGCATTGGTCTTCAGTCTTGTAACTCCTGCTTTATTGTCTGTATTATAGTGTGCTTTTAGTGCTATGTTCTCTAATTTTGTTTACAATCACTATAAAATAATTGTTGGTTATGTGTATTTTACAATTCTTACTGCATTTTTTTAAAGTTGAAAAGCACTTTGAGTCTCAGTGAGAACCCCAGAATGTATATGGAGTAAATAAATGAATGTACTACCCACATTAAGCATTTGTGGAAGGGTTGGGATAGAAATGAAACTAATTACATTAATATCTTAAGTCCAGTCCCTTATATTAGATAGCAACAATTGTCTTCCCAGCGCTAGCTGCTGTATAGAAGAAGGCCCTTTCTTTGGTGGTAATAAAATCAAGCTTTAGAGGAAAAACTGGTTTCACACTGTTTTTAATGTGCTCAAATTCTGTATGCTCCTGACTTGGTTCCTTAAAGTTACTGGAAAATATGAAGAAATCATATCTTTAGAAAGAATCATTCATCAGTACCAAGATATTTTTTCTGCATTGTGCCTTTTGCTTTGAAATGAGTCATTTTTCAGGTTGGGGAATCTAATTTCAGCTTGGCAGTGAAAATTGTGGGTACTGCAAGTATTGTTGCAAGCCCAAATTCTTGCCTTGCTATCACAGAGAAATATATACATATAACCATTTTTAGAGTCTCGGTTTTGGCTCATGGAAACAATGTAATGGCTGCTGTTTTTACAACCACAGAAGTATAATTTTGGCTCAGCTTGTGTTTTTAGCTCCAGTAGGCGTGCCTGTACCTTGTGATGTGTTAAATTTTGGAAAGAGGTGGAACACATGCAGTTCAAGTTTTTGGAATCATTTGTCCATAGATGCAGGACTCCTTTCAAACACATCAAAAGTCACTTGGAATTGTCTTATAATTGATTTCACTGCAGTCATTGGTGTTTGGCTTCTCTGCTAATCAAAATACAAAAGTCTCCTCATCCTAGTCACTATATCTAATAGTAAAATGACTGCCCTCTCTGCCACTCTTAATGACCCACATACAAAGTATGGTTCTATATTAGAGATGTACATGAAACGGGCAAAAATGAACCCTGAGTTTCGTGATACGTCGCATTCTACAAATCACAAACTTTCACGAAATTGTCCCAGTTCTATACTAGAGATGGGCACGAAACGGGAAAAACAAACCTTGAGTTCCGTGGTTCATTTCATTTACCAACCACGATCTTTCATGAAATTGTCCTGTTTCATAAAATGATTAGTTGTTTGTGATTCATCAGATCCCGGGGCCCTACAATGGCCCAGTTCATAACCAGAGATGCCTAGAGAATCAATGGATTGGCACCAGCCTGTCTGGCATCATGAAGCATTCACGAATTGGCCCCCAGAGTTGTGGATTTCATGAAAAATGCGGCCCTGCAAAACACATTTTCATGATACACAAATCGGCCCGATTCATCATGAAATTTGATTTGTATTTCGATTCATGCACGTGTCTATCCTATACATGAAACTGATGTTCTGTTTTTATTTATCTATCTCACCCTATCCTGAAGTAAATCGGGGTGGTTTACATGGTTCTTCTCTGCCCATTTTGTCCTCGCCACCCTGCGAGGTAGGTTGCAATGAGAGGAAATTGCTCCTGACCCAAGGTCTTTATGGGTTCTCTGAGGCTAAATTAGCAGTCAAACTTTTGAAACAATTGCTGAGTTAAGAAATTTCTTTTAAGTCAAATCCTTTCAACAGTCAGAACACTAATAGATTTTTATAACAGAACACATAAATGTAGCACAGGATAGAAACAGGACAGCAAATCACCTAGCCCCTTTTTTCCTCAAAAAGGAGTCCACTGATTGGCTTCACACAAGCCAGAGCTGGAAAAGATCAATATCCATGCAAGGGGGTGTGATTGCAGCAAGACTGATAAAGGTCTGAGGAGAAAATTACTCTAGCCTTTCCCAGGAGCAAGCAAGGAAGAAGGATTCCCTTGCAGGATAAGCCCACATAAGTCTGACATGGTTCAGGAGCTGTGAACTATAAGATAGGGTGCCTGTTTAGTCAGGTTGCATTAGCTTACCATGCCATTTTCACTCTGTTTTGCATTCTCCTGTGTGCCTGAAATCTTCCTGGCTCCCCTTTCCCCATACAAGTAGTTACATGCAACTTCCTTTGTTTTCCATCTTTTTAATTTAAGAAACTTGTGTCATCCCCAGATCGCTTGAGTATAAAAAGAATGAGTTATATGCAGGCCAGCGCTCAAGTGAGTCAGGCTACCTGTTTAGTTGGATGGGGTGTGCATGTGTGAGAGAGAGAGAGAGAGAGAGATGGGATGGTGGGGCCTGTCAGATTCTGCCTCAGATCTTAAAGTGACGGGTCGTGGCAGCTGTCCAGTGAGTGTATATGGGCTGTTGTTTCAGGGGCAAACAATAGCTAAACAGCTCCTAGGAGGCTGGGAAGCAGGAACCTCTGTCTTTGTTTCCCTCCTGTACTTTCTAGAGGAACTAAAACAGGTATTTAGAAGTTGTTCTCCTTCCGCATAATTCTTTGCAGGCCCCCACCTTGTATACACTAAAGTGTTTGTCTAACAGTGTAGCAGGGATGTCAGGCCACTGCCTGGAAGTCCTAACATCTTTGGGGGTCGGGTAAGAGGGGTGGACGTGTGTTGCACAATGCGCCAATGTCACATCCAGGCAAAAACCCAGACGTGATGTCAGTATAATAACTAATACTTTAAAAATTGTGATATTACCATAGAGTTTCTAGAGTGCTGTCTGTTCTGTCTGGATTTTCACTTGGATGTGAGGTCAGCACATAGCATGACATCATTTCTGCCCCCCCTCCATTTTTCCCACTGGCCTCACAGGCAAGGGGTGTGGCTGCGGCATCAGTGGGAGGATGCTTGCCTGAAGCAGGCACCTGGCACTACACTTTAGTATTTGTCTATTAACTGGAAACTGGTTGAAAAATACAGTGGGAGTTGCTACTGAGAATCAACATTTCTGGAACACCTTACCATGCACAAACAAGGCCTTGATAGAATTGATATCCATATTTCCCGAGCAGAATTTGTGTTGCCTTTTGCTGTTCCCTCATCTTTTACAATAGCAATAGCTCCCCCCCCCCGCAAGATAACAAAAAGATAACCCTTTTAAAATCTCTTTTGTAGTTTAAATTATTACAGTTTTGCCATACCAACAGTAACTGGTCTATTGGTATAGAAGCGGCTCAATTACTTTATTCAGAAGAAATGTTCATAAAGAAGAACAAACTAATAGTTTCTATCTCTGTCCAAAAGATTTTCAGGGTATTCCAGGACATGTTAGACCAAATTAAACCTTTATTGGTGAGTAGGGGTGGTAATAAACCAAAATGGAAAAACAAAAAGATTTGGTTTGATGCAGAGTACCAAAATAGTAGGAGGCAAGTCAGGAAGGATTATAAATTTAAGAAACCTAACAATGTTGTTATGTGAACAATATATCTCAACTCAAACTATAGACATAGGATCCTTCTTAGGCACAAGAAGTCCTGTGTTATCCAGCTATCTTGGGCGAATCTGATTGAGACATCCACTAGTAAGATTCAAGATCCTTTTGGAGGATTGTTAACAGGTCATTAGCTCAAAGGAAAAAAATATGGATAATTGTATCTTCTGTAATGAGTGGGTGGAACACTTTATGTCTTTATACATAGCTAATGGTTCTAGTGTGATAGATTTACCATCGACTATCAAGGCTATGTTGGATTATAAAAAGATAGATAGTACTTGATCCCCAGCTATGGAAGCTCACATCTTGAACCTTATTGCTGATTTAAAGGCGGGCAAGGTGGCAGGGCCTGATTGGATACCACCTAATTTAATCAAGGATTTTGCCACTTGGTAGTCCCCAATTTTGACACACTTGTTTCAGACCATTGATTATTTTGGACAATTTCCTGTGACCTGACAGGAAGCTATAGCTATTTATAAAAAAGGGGATAAACTTGATCTAAAGAATTATAAGCCTATAAGCCTGTTTTCATCTTTTGACAAACTTTATGCAAGCCGTTTACTAAGTAGAAAACTTGGATGGACTCAGAAGATTTGTTGGGAAGAGAACAAGCTGGATTTCTGAGGGGTATGTTAACAACCAGTCATTGGGTGGCCATTGCACATATTTTAAACCTAGATAGGTTCATCTGCTCATAGACGAGCTGAACTCACTTGGTCTGGATTGTGACTCTTTGCAGGCCTTAAGGAAGACTGGTGCGTATAGTCTGGTTAGTAGCCACCTTCTGGTGGAAGAATGGCATGGGCTTCAGAAAGGGAAATGGCGTGCATGTTCGACCATGTACTTTGGATATTTATACTTTAATCAATACCAGTATTGCTTAAAGTACTGATACAATATTATTTCTATAGTATTAGGGTACCATGTTACCAGGTTTTTTTAAAAAAAATATTTAAAAAAAAATCTTCCAAGAATGAATTCAATTCCACTTGCAGTCTTACACAGACAATTTACAGGCCAAGAAAGGGGATTTAGAGTTGGTATCTGTGATAAGTCTTCAGTAGAAACTACTGAGCATTTATTCTTTTTCTGTGTAATCTGTTATGAAGCCTGAATATGAAGCCTGTTCGCTCTTTTAGTTATAATTTCATGACTCTGTTAGCGGACCTGGATTTTAATATAACATTAAGTGTATGTAAATAAATTGTTGCCACAATTAAACACCGTTTGTCTTTAATGAATATTGAACAGCAATAACTTTTTAGTTATATTGCTGTCTTTTTCTGGTCGATCAGCCTTTTGGCTTTAAGAATTGGATGGGATGGGAAGGGATGGGATGGGATGGGAAACACAGAGGAAGAAGGAGGAATCTGTGAGGGAATCCCTTCACCCACTGGTGGAAAATGGCTACAGAAGGGGACAGGTGAGTTGCCATGGTATTTCCAATGGGACGAGGTTTGGTTGCTATGGATCCCTCTGGGTAGGGCATGGGACAGAGAAATAAACTTCAGTACAAGCAACCCCATTTCCCATGAGTGTCACTCCAGATACTAAAGCTTTACTATAGTATTTACAAACAAATATCAGCAAGACTCTGGACAATTGAAACTAAACAAAATACCACCTCTACCTAGGATTGGTTACTAATGTTCTGCAAATAACCCAATAAATCTATAGCTAGATTCAATGCTACTGTAAATTTGATTGTTTCCTTAATAAACTGAATACATTCCTTACAAAACAGTCTTTGGTTTTAACCCAGGAAAGGTGGGATATAAATATTTGTATTAATTAATTAACTATCATGTCAAATTATCAAGTGCATACACTTCACTCCATTTAAAATTAACAACATCTCCCCTCCCTAAACACTGGTTGCTTAAACTCTCCTCTGTAGTCCGCTGTAGAAAAAAAAATTAAGCCGGTGATGATCAGCTGCATCATAAAAAATGAATTTAGTAAGGAATTCAGTGACCAAGTTGCAAACGTAATGTATAGATCCATACCATACTGCCAGCAGTGATGGTAGCGATTGGGCCTCTTGCCACATTTCAATACTGTGGATTTTGTCCACATAACACAGCAACTTCTTTTTCAGCATACAGTTTACAGTCTTGGGAATAGGGTTGCTAGCAAGCCTGAGGAAAAATATTCTGTCTCTTTAACTGAGGTTTACTGTGTGGAAATGGGCAGTTGAAACTTTTTCTGACATGGAGGTAAGCAACATCACCTGGTAAATAACTTCCCATCCTATTTCTGTTAAAGGAATGGGACAGTTTTCACCAGGTGTTTTGACAACCATGCTTGGGAGTCGAGAACTAATTTTGCCCAAGGACCACTTGGATAACAGAGTGGAGGGAGCTCCATGCCAGTCTCCCCAAATTATTGTCACACTTGCTGTGTAGCCGCACTCATATTTTACTTGGTTTTTTGGAGGGGGGAATTTGGGAGGGTTCCATCCATAATATATGATCTAATAATAGCTTTGAGAGAAAATATTAGCTAGAAACAGTATTAGGTGTGCTCAGCTACTGGCAGTATGATTTGAAAATAGAAAGTGCTCAGGCTGTGATCCTGCATAGATGGCTTAAGCCCATTGAAATCACAAATCCAAGAAGTCTAGAGAGTTTACTTCTAAGAAAATATGCTTAGGATCAGTGTGTATGCTAAGAATTCTGCAACTAACTACAATATGCCACTTCCCACTAACATTTGCAAAACAGGATCTAATTTAACAGCTTTAAGAGGTCCATTTAAACTGTACGACATAAACTCTGTACAAATGACTAAAATCTAAGGACAATCGGTGCTTTGATGGGATCAGAATTCTGTCAGCAGACAAGTGTGCAGTTTGGTGTGCCTGGGCCTTTTCCAGACGGCTTACCTTCTGCTGCTCCATGCCGCAACGTCGCGGCTCGTGCCGGAGAAAACGCGAAATAGCGCGTTTTCTCGTGAGAGTTTTGCGCAACGTCGCGCAAAACTCGCGCGAGAAAACGCGATATTTCGCGTTCGCCCCAGCACGAGCCGCGACGTTGCGGCATGGAGCGGCAGAAGGTAAGCCGTCTGGAAACGGCCCTGCTTTTGCATTGCATCATGCTATAAGTAGATATGGAGTTGAAGTCCACAGATCTCACCTTATGGTAGGATTAAAGTGGCATCTGTGTCTCAAGGAGGCTTGGATGAATGAAGTTCATTATCGACTGTGATTGTGAATGTACATTACTTTTCAAAAAATAACTGCTTGTTCCTGTTTACATTTCTAAAGTTTTTAGGCTTTATTTTTCTTGGTTTATCTTAATAGTATAGCTGTGTTTTTAAAAAAAGCGAAAGGATTGCAAGTTCATTTGCGCTGTTTCAGCACTATGTGAAAACAAACAAATGTGAGCACTGGAAATAGGTCATAGTCTTTTTTTAAAATGAAGATATGTGAAATATCAAAAACATCTGCTCTGATGTTTGTCATTTCTCTTTCTTATCCCCATGTTAAAAAGGATAAGCTGCTTAAATAATGATAGTTTTGGAGTACAAATTATTGACTTGTTCGGTTGAAGAATGTTGTTAAATTACCATAGATTTTGCACAATATGTTTAATCCTACAATTGCTGTATCTTTGAACTAGAGCATGAAAATGGAAACAGAACGAGTGTAGTGTAGTGATTAAGACAATGAGTCAGGAAATCTCCAGTTCAAATATCATGTCAGCCACAAATGTATTAAGTGGCCTTAGGCAACCCTCAGTCTTTCATCTGCAATGTGGGGGTAATAATACGAGCCTACTTACAGAGCTGTTGTATGGATTACTAATATGTGAAGCCCTTTGAATTATTAAGAAAAGTTTTTGATATATGCATCAGTGTTCTAAGTCTTTCTTCTGAATATGGATACAATATTTTTTTCCCTAAATGGTTTAATGGTGGGATATTGCAAAAGTTCACTTTCTCAGGATTTCACTTTTTCTGTATGCTGGAATAGTCCCCTTCTTATGCTGTCCCTAACCATGGGCAGGAGATGGGAGACTGCGCACTGGTCACATCACCCTGTTGCACCAGATTCTACTAGGTTTGCCAACCTCTAGGTGGGACCTGGAGTTCTCTTAGAATTACAGCTGATCTCCAGCCTACAGAGAGATCAGTTCTGCTGGAAAAAAATGGCAGATCTGGAGGGTGGACTCCCTGGTATCACATCCCTGCAATGCGCTCTCCCCTCCCCAGGTTTTGCCACCAAATCTCCAGGAATTTCCCAATATGGAAATGGAAACCCTAGATTCAACTCCACTTCTGGCTGAAGCCATTATTCACATTGTGTGTCCTCTGATCGTAACTTCAGCCATGGTTATCTACAAATCAGAGTTTGCAAACCCAGTTCGAACCATGATTACAAACTGTGGTTTGGGTATACGATCAGTGAACATATCACACACTAATAGTTAGTGAGCGTACACAACTTTTTTCCGCCAGAGGAAGGACCTTCACGATTATGGAGCCCTCCCTCTGGAATGTATTGTCGGAAGACACTCATGCCCAGCAGGACCTGTTGACATTTTGGAGATCTTGTAAGGCCGAACTATTCTGACATGCTTTGGGCTCTTAACACCTCTTTATTGTGAGGCATAATTGACTTGCTGGGCATTATAATTACCTGTAATACTGATGTTTATCTGTAGGGCTTTATAGACTAGGGCTGGAATTAGTGTGCTTTTATGTGTTTTGTATTATGTTGCATGTTATGTTTGGATTTCTGCTATGTTTTGTTGATTTTAGTAGATGTAATTGATTATTGATGTGAACTGCTTCAAGCTCTTAGCCAAAGAGAAGTGATATAAAAATAAAATAAATAAATAATAGACAAATTCATCTATTGCCTTCGAGATGCAACAGATTGAACTTGGGACCTTCTGTGTTTTAAGTTGTGTTGCGTTAAGTTGTGTTGTGTTGTGATCCGCCCTGAGCCCGCTGATGTGGAGAGGGTGGAGTATAAATCCAATAAATTAAATTAAATTAAATTCTTCGTGCAAAGTAATGATCAGCACCCCTTCTCTTTGCCACTGTACCTGTGTGCTATAGAATCTTCATTACATACATACGAATAGTTGTGCAAAGACTAATTTATTGAATTTACCCAACATCTTACAACTATCAAAGAGGACAGAAAGGCAGTACAGTTTAAGAATGGGGCACGATTTTCACAGAAGGCAAAGAATCCTCCCTTCTAGTGTGAGGCGACATTGTTTCTCCATCATGTTGGTTTCTGCGCATCTGAAGCTTAAAAGTTATCTCCGAGATTCTCCTCCACTAATTGTGCCAAGTGAGAATGTTAATACGGCGCAGAACATGGAAGAGTCAAAACGTGTGCTGTAACGAGTGTGCATTTTACATTTACGTCAGGGATCCGTAACCTTTTTTTAGCCTGTGGGCACCTTTGGAATTCTGACACTGGGTGGTGGGCACAACTACAAAATGGCTACTGCAGGGGGTGTTGCCAACCCCATAGAGGAAGTCCAAGTGTCAGGGAGAAGAGGGGTAATTTTAAAAATACACTGGGAAAGAGAAGTGACAGAGAATAAAAGCAACATTGTGTTGGCTACTACTTTTGAAACTATTTTAATCTGTGCAGCAATCAGATCTCTAATGGCCAATCAGAAACCCTGCTGGCCAGCAGCCCCACCCACTTTCTAAGAACAGTTGATGGGCGCTGGGAAAGGTGTCCATGGTTCTGAGGTGCCCATGGGCACCATGTTGGGAACCCTGATTTACATTATAGCACGATAAGAAAAAGCTGGTTTAAACTTCCCATGTGAAAATACATCAGTTCCTGATTGTAGCATAGTACAAAGCAAAAAGCCTCTAAATGCTTTATTCCAACTCAGTCTAACCCAGAAAATGGCCCTCTACCTTGATACAGCTGATCTGGCCGCATGGATCCATACCATGATAATACTGAGACTAGATTACTGTAATTCACTCTACGTAGGTCTCTTCTCGAAGTCAACTCGGACAGTCCAGTTGGTGCAGCATGCCACAACTCGGTTATTATCAGGAGCTAGGTGAAGCGTGCAGTGACTCTTTGGCTACCCATCAGTTACCAAGTTCAATTCAAGGTATTGACTATCACCTATAAAGCCCTTCAAGGGCTTGGTCCTTCATACTTGTGGCATTGCCTCTCTTCCTATGCTCCACCATGTTAGCTTTGTTCGAGCAGGGCCTTCTGCAGGTACCACCCTGATGAAATCAGGAAGGCTCCAGTAGGACAATATTATAGGCAAAATGGTTCAGGAAGATGCTTTAGCAAATGGAAAGGGACTGTTTGTTTCTTTATTTATTCACCACTGTTTCTCCTCAATGGGGACCCAAAGCAGTTTACACTAGTCCCTTTTTCTCCATTTTGTTCTCACAGCAGCCCTGTGAAGTATGTTAGGCTGAGAGATTGCGACTTGCCCAAGGTCACCCAGCAAGATTCCATGGCAAGGCAGGAATTGAAATCTGGGTCTCCCAGATCCAACACTCTAACTACTACACAACACTGCCTCTGTCTTTCTGGACTATGCTACTATGTATAGTACGATCTATGGTAGGGTCTGTTGCTATATTGTCCTGCTGTGTAATTACTGAATTGTTTAACACGTCATGTTAATACTTTCACTTTGTTTCAACTTTGTCTTAGATTTCTGCAATCTAATCCTATTACACTGCTTATTCAATATACCATATCCTGTTGCTTGCATTAATTTACATTGTGTAATCTGCCCTGTGTGTCAGTGAGAAAGACAAGACTATAAATAATGAAAATTAGTAAATAAAACTAGATGACAGAAATCCTGACATAAACTAGAACTTTGTCTTATGGGCCCTTGAATTTCCATCTAATTTGTTCAGAATGGAACCACAGTTCCCGTCTCTCTTTCCTGATTGAGTGCCTTGCAGAGATGTTTTTGTTTTGTTTTGGATTTGTGTGTGTATTTGTTTGTGGCCATACCCTATTCCCTTGCCTTTAGCACTATTTGTGCTGACTAGTCATAGAAAGGTAAGCTCTGTCAAAGCTACAAATTGGGGGGTTTTTAGGCCAGTATCTGAAAATAATGAAGATATGCTGCCTGCTACCAGGAGACACCGATGGTCAGAACAGCTACAAAATGATGTAGCAATAGCTTTAAAGAGACCCAATTTAGAAGCAGAACGACAAGCCTTGCTTGTTTCAGATCTGAATACGATCCAACATTATGAAGAGATAATTCAATCTCTTAAACCGCTACTTGTCAACAGCAAACCTCCAAATCAAAAATTGCACCCAAGCAACAGCTGGTTCGATCAGGAATGTAGGACATTTAAAGCCAAAATATCTAAATTCATGAAGATCACCCGGGGTAGTACGCAAGTCTCTAGAGTCCAGCATATAGCTAAATTAAGATCTCAGTATAAGATCTTGCTTAAAAGCAGGAAGGCTGCTCATGCCAAGCAATCATGGAATGAGCTGGCTCAGGCTGTTGCCGAAAAGAAAGAATCCCAGTTTGGGGAGTTAGTCTCATTTGGTATGAGTAGATCTCTTTATCTAATAGAAGCCCAAATTCCTGGGAATGTTTAGTATGAACATTTTATGAAAATATACCAGTCTCCACTACTCCCAGCTAAGCAGAAATTAAGGAACTGGTCTTTTGCCATAGAAGTGCAGATGCTACCGAAATGGCCCGCTGTAGCAGAAGCTGAAGCTGGAAATCTTATAACTTCCTTAGCTTCAGGAAAATCTCCAGGGGAAGATCTGATCCCAGCAGACCTGATAAAAACTTTTTCCAGCTGGAGGTCCCCGATACTTGCAAAACTGTTTTCCCACTTGAACAACACAAGTGTTTTCCCAGGAGGACGAAAGACAAGCATAGTGGTCCCTATATACAGAAAAAGGGAGGTAAGTCAGACCCAAACAACTACCAGCCTATTAGCCTTTTAGACTCAGAGCCTCGCTACAAGTGACATCTTACACGCGAACGGCACTTGATCATTTTGGCAAGTCTTTCTGGGTACTGAAGTCCCTCTCCCACACCCCTTTTCCTTCTGTTCCTTCCCCTCTCTGTTAGAATGGCTGCCTGAAGAGATGGAGAAAGCCTACGACAGCAGCTTTTGCAAATCATCTTGCTGAGGGGTGGGGGATGCTCTGGAGAAAGCTGACATGTCGGTGAAGTCCTTCCTTCTCTGTTGGAATCGCTGCCTTAAACGTCAGAAAAAGCCTGCTTTTGCAAATCGTTTCTCTAGTCACAAGCCTGCTCTCAATGATCTTTGGGGGCGGGCAGCTGCAACTTTGCTAATCGTCTTGCTCAGGGAGGGTGGGGGAATGCTCTAGAGAAAGCTGAGAAAGTTGCAGCTGCCCGCCCCCAAAGATCATTGAGAGCAGGCTTGTGACTGGAGAAACGATTTGCAAAAGCAGGCTTTCTCTGACGTTTAAGGCAGCGATTCTAAAGTTCTAACAGAGAGGGAAGGACTTCACCAACATGTCAGCTTTCTCCAGAGCATCCCCCACCCCCCAGCAACACGATTTGCAAAAGCTGCTGCCGTAGGCTTTCTCCGTCTCTTCAGGCAGCCATTCTAACACAGAGGGGAAGGAACAGAAGGAAAAAGGGTGTGGGAGAGGAACTTCAGTACCCAGAAATACTTGTGAAAATGATCAAGTGCCGTTCGTGTGTAAGATGTCACTTGTAGCGAGGCTCACAGTCTCCAAATTATATGGTAAATACCTTCTCCAAAAAATGGAGGATTGGATAAGGGACAACAACATACTACACCCCAACCAAGCAGGCTTCAGAAGAGGCCATTGCACGACAGATCACTGTCAAACACTTCTCCAGCTAGCTTATGCAGGTATGAATGGCCCAACCAAAGCCTTATATGTGGCATTTGGTGATTTGACCTCAGCTTTCAATTCGATAGATAGGGGATGGCTCTGGGAGAAGCTTGCACAGACTAACATAGATAGGAGACTGCTGCTTCTTATATGCGAGCTATATTCAGATACATTCGGTATATCGGGTTCCCTAACCCAGGAAATCCCAACAGAGAAGGGAGTAAAGCAAGGGTGTGTCCTAGCCTCTCTACTCTTTATTTATAAATGATACGGTCACAAAACTATGTGGACCAGAATTTGTTGTGCCAACCTTAGGCCACCAAAAAGTGTCAGTTTTGTACGCTGATGATAGGGTCCTAATTTCTCTAACTAGGATTAAAGAGGCTGTTAGACCATCTAGGTGAATACTGCAAAGAGGAACAATTAACAATGAATTACACATAAACCAAAACAATGGTATTTAGTAAGAGTCCAAAAAAGTATCGTTGGAGTATACAAGACACCCCAATTGAACAGTGTAGGACCTATAAGTATCTAGGTCTAACTTTTGGTGAGACCCTGAAATGAGATGCCCATGTAAAGCTTATTATAGCCACAGAGCTCAAGACAATAGGAGCAATAATGAGATTTTACTACTCTAAGGGTGGTTTCTTCATAGCACTGCCCATAAAGCTTTTTGTTTCTGAAGTCATTACTCATTTTCTGTATGGAATTGAGATCTGGGGATGGAAGGAACCAGCACTTAGCAATTTGAAATCTGGGGGATGGAAGGAACCAACACTTAGCAATTTGAAAATAATTCAAAATTTTTTCATGAGGCGTGTTCTCGCCCTACCAAAAGGGACACCAGTGGCCTTGCTGCAGGCAGAACTCGGTCTCCCTTTGATCAGGGCACGTGCCCATTTAGCGATTTTCAAATTGCAGAAAAAATAGCTACTGAACCTAGTTCCTTCAGTAATTTGAGTTATTTGAGCTATCACCTGCTGCAAAATAAGAATAAAACCCAGTTAGCCTTCATTAATGGCATTGCATTGCGATATACCATCCCAGATGAATTACTTCAACCTTCAGGAAGCAATGTTGACTTAAGGGAATGGGTTTACAAAGAGGATGCCCTAATTGATACATTTTTAATCAGTAAAACAAAATTTTCTCCATGGTATAAAACCATTAAAAAATACCATACTAGAGCACGTTACCTGACTGATATCACAGTTTATAAGCTAAGGGTAGCATTTACATCATTATGCTTCCAGTCTATGCCAACTGAGATGCTACTCAGGAGATTCCAAAAAAAACCCCCATCAATCAGTATATATGTATCTGTGGAACCTTAATCGAAGACTTACCACACTATGTTTTAAACTGTCCCTTATACCAGGAACCAAGGGGAAAATTTCTGGCGAATATTTTATCTGGTCTCCATCTTCTGTCTGACTTTGATAAACTAAATTTTATACTCTCAGACACAGACCTTGTTATTTTGAATAGGATGGCACTCTACGCCTGGCTGCTAGGAAAATAAGGGCAAGTGTGACAACTAGGAGAGTAAACACCTGATACAGATTGTTGTCTTATAAGCTGCTAGAAACCATTTGGTAAAATGTATTTTATTGTAATTTTATTTATATGCATGTAATTATATTTGTATTCATGTTTTTTTTGTCTTTTTAATGAAAGGTTTTGGTTTGTGAAGGCCTATGGCTATATACAATTAATTATCTATCATTAGTATCATTATAATTAGTTCAAATTCTGTTAGAAATTATGAATCAGTGTTGTGATGGTGTTGAAATTAGGGCTCAAGGAGACCTGTGATAGCAACGAAAAGGGACATAGACAGCTGTCAGCTGTGCTGATCCATAACAAAATCCGAAAAAACCAAGTAATACTTTTTATTAAGACTAGCCAAAGTAACAACACAGTGCGTGGGAGCTTTCCAAGTTTTCCAGAACATTTATTTATTTATTTAAGACATTTCTCTGCCAACTTTCTATCCAAATAAGGTCCCCAAAATGGCGGATATTAAACATTAAAACATTTCAACATTAAAAATGTTTAAAATAATATATATATATGATAATTCAATAAAGCCATGTTAACAGACAACACCAAAACACTCTTTTAACATCCAGCCTGGTTAAGAGTTCTGGGGAACAAAAAAACTTGCACATTCTTGTGTTATTTCATCTTAATAAAATGTATTACCTTTTATTAGCAGAAATCAGGCTATTTCAACCGTAGTAAGAAAAAGTGAAGGTGTAAACAAAAAAATAACTTGGCAGTATGATAGACAAAATCCTTCACACTGTTACTTTGTTGTTGAAATTATGTGATTCTCCCAAATTCCAGAACAGTTGTCATGCTAGTCTGTTTCCTTTAAATGCTGCAAGGCGAGTCTGTTTTCAGTGATTGATTGATCGCAGAGGTGGTGGTGTGGTTGCTTTTCAAGTATGTAGGTAACTGAAGGAAGCTGTATTGAACGGAAAGATAATTGCTTTGATGTGGTAATAAAAACACTAATGCAGGATGTAAATTTCAATTTCGCACTTTAGCCACAAGCAATGTTTTACTGCCTTAACCTTTGTGCATAGATTATTGCCTAGTTTACTTGGTAGTATTTCACCTAATTACTAGATTATAGAGGATTTTGGATGACAGGTAGAGAAGAATTTACAGTGATTGTAGAATGAAGCCCAATAATAAAACATTAAATCACAATCCCATTGAGAGTTGGCAGATAAGATTCCTAATGATTTAGCAAGTTAAGGTGCTTCAGCTGAGTACTACCAAAAAGCTACTTGCAATGGAGCCTGATATTGTATTGCAGTATATTTTGCATCTCTTCCCTCCCTCCCAAAGTGGGCACAAAAGGCAAGCTAGTGTTTGAACTTCAAACGTAAAATTGTGCCTCAAGCATTCATGCAAGTTTCATGGTGATGTCTCAGTCTTAAAGAGATATATTGTTTAGTGGGGTATTATACATCTTGTGTTCCTAGGGTTGCCAGCTTCTAGCTAAAATTTGGAGATCAACAGATCTCCAGACAACAGAGATAAATTCCCCTGGAGAAAATGGTTGCCCTTTATGTCATTATACTCTGCTGAAGTCCCTTCCTTCTGCAAACTCCACACTTCCCAGGCTCCATCCCCAGATCTCCAGATATTCCATGCTGGAGCTGTCAATCATAGGATTCCCCCCCCCCCTTGAGAACTCTATGGCTTGAAGTTGTTATGTTGGATTGTATTCTCAATGAACTCACTAATTTTCATTCAGATAACCAAAACATTCAACATATTAGAAATGAATTTAGAAACTAAAAGAATGCCAAACTGGAAACTTAATTCAAATGCCTACCTTGTTCAGCCAATTAGTTATTAAACACAGTGCTTAAAAGACCTCTCTGCAAGTAGTTTATTACACTCTCTTTTGCATCCTTGACACCTCTACAGGTGTGGGATTTGAACTCGGTGTATTCCAGTAACTCAACACCAAAACTGTCTGATCAAGTTAACCCAAAAAAATGAATGTCAGCTGGGCAAATAAAACCCTAGTTCTGATTTCAGCTCTAGGCCAGGATCCAGCAGTACCCCCAATCCTGAAACCTCCTCCTTCAGGGGAAGTGTAACTATTTCAGCTCAGACTGACTCCTCAGTCAGCTTTGTCATTGACCAGCTGCACCTCAGTCTTGTCTGGAATTAGCTTCAGTTTATTGGCCTTCATCTATCCTGTTACTGGCTCCAGGCACCTGTTCAAGGATTTCCACAGACCCACCTGACTCAGCTGCTAAGGAGAAATAGAGCTGGGTGTCGTCCACATACTGGAGCATTTTAGAGTTGCATCTCCTTCCTGGGTCAGTATATAAGGTGTGCATAAGGACAGAGTGCTGAAATCTCTAGTCAACCATCTGTTGTTTTTTTCATGACATTTCTGTAAGTCAACGTGAGGCAAGAATCAGCATCTGAATACAGTGAATTTCTGAAATAAAGATTAAAATGGCCCCTTTCTCATTGATGAAAGAAACAAGTCAATGTAAGTGCATATTTTAAACTGTTCAGGAGCTGGAATCTGAAGGCATGCATTTAATGACAGAAAAACAATCTAAAAATAATGGAAATTATGAAGTAGATCTCACTGTCAGTTTATCAGAAATCATTAAAAAATCTTGAAAATATGAGGCAATAGTGGGTGATGTCTGTATTGTAAAGAAGAGTAACTCACAAAGAAGTTGGCCCAAAGTGTCTTTGCTGGAGTGTTTTTCAAGTAAAGAAAACTTTTTGTGAATCAACCAGATTCCAAGAAGTATCATCACTTGAATTAGATTTTAAAACAGTCATTCTGGATTTTCTCCCTAGGCATGAATATCAGATGCTCACTTTAATTGGAAATAAATAGTTATATTGAACTAAGTGGGGTTTGGTGGAGAGTGCTTTCAAGCCAGAGTTGACCCCTGGCGGGGTAGCGTCTGAGATCTGACGAGATCAGGCTCAACTGGGCTATCCAGGTCTGGGCAAGTGGTGTTTACTTCTGTGTAAATATTGTAAGAATCAATCTTTTTTTAAAAAAAAACCAGAAACCAATATATTTCCTCGATAATATATTTCTTGTACATTTGGCGGGGGGAGTAAGAAGCTCTATTGAACACAATGACACCTACTCTGAGTAAGGGTCGAGCCGGATGTGCAAGTTTTAAAAGAGTTGGGCCTCGCTCAGATTCCCTGCAGCCACACAACAGCTTTGGGGAATGGCTGTTAAAAATAAAAGAGAGCCCAAACAGCTTCCGAATGCCTCTGCCGGGGGTGGAGGGGCTCCTCCCCCCCAGCTATTTTCCCATGTCAAAATATCACAGGAGGGAGTTCCCCCCGTTTTTTCTCCTTCATGTGGAGTATTCTGTGCATGTGGAGCAGTAAAAACAGGGATGGGGAAATTCCCCCTGTGCTATTGTGAAATGGGGAAATGGCTTGAGGGGGGAGGGAAGAGACCTTCCTCCGTCCCGTCCCACCGTACCCCCCACTGCGAAGTTCTGAGGCCGTTTGGGCTCTCCTTTATTTCTTAACAGCCATTTCCCAAAGCAGCTGTGTGGCTGCAGGAAACCTGAGCTGGGTCTGGGGAACCCAGAACCAGCTCTCTGAAAACCTGTAAGTCTAGCTTGACCCTAAACATCCATGGGATCAGGCTGCATAAGTGAACAGTCTTGGAAGAGGGTTTCCCCCTCCAGAATATCCTCTCTCATGAATACATCTACTCAGTCTAAGGGTGTGGCTATATTAATACATAAACATGTCTCTTTTCAGGTAGAAGTAATAACAGGCCCAAATGGTCACTTAATTATTTTGGTAGTGAAAAGCTTCATCCTGATTAATATACATAGTCCAAATCTGGATTCTCCGGATATGTTCCATCAATGTTTCAGTAACTTGGTAGATCTTTGATATGATTATTTGTTGGTGAGGGGAGATTTTAATGAAATACTAAATACAGCTTTAGATCAAACCACACCCCCACTTAAGGAACATTCATTGGTGAGATCTACACTTAAAGACTAGAGACTATACCATTATTTCTTCTTTATATCCTAACTCTTTTTGATTAGATTGCTTCCTTGTTTCAACTGAGTTGATAGTTCAGATTAAAGCATGTGATACAGATATAACCCAATAGTTTCCTAATTGGGTTAGACCACCAAGCTTAGGGTGTCAAAATCCCTCTGCTCAACGACCAAACTTTTAAAACATAGATGATACTTGCAGAGTATTTTAATATTAACCAAGAAACTGCATATACTTGTGCTATTGAATAGGAAACTTGTAAAGACTTTATGAGAGGAAGGATTAATGCGTATGTGTCTCACAAAAAGAAGTTTAGAGAAAGGGAATGAGAATGAACATGAGAAATAAGTTGAAATATTTGTTAACTCAGTTTGCTACATCTCCCAGTCCAGATCTCTATTAAGAGTTGCAAAAGATTAAAACATGAGTTGAATAATATATTGTCAAAGAAAGCAGAACATGCTTTGATGTGCTTGCGCCAGTCATACTGGGAAAGGAGAAAGAAAGCAGGCAGATTATTGGCTCATCATTTAAGGCATCAAAATAATGAGAATTATATTCTTTTGATTATAGATGAGGAGATTGTAATGCATAATACTACTACTGAAATAAATGTACAGTTTCAAAAATTTTACTCTAGCTTGTACAGTAAAGGCAAAAGGCCATCAGGAGAAGACTTGGAAACATTTTTCTCTCACCTTGATCTTCCATATGTAGATATGGTTCAGCAGTAGCTATTTGCTGAACCGTTGCATATGGATGTAATTAAGACTGTAATAATGAATATGAGCGCTGGTAAATCTCCAGGACCAGATAGATTTCCTATTGAATGGTATAAAACCTTTTTCAGATTTTTTAATTCCAAAATAATATCAATTGTATGAGACTTTTTAATCTAGTATATTTCCAGTATCACTGCAGAATGCTTATATTTTAGTCATTCCAAAGCCAGGCCAAAGACCAAACTCAATGTGCAATTTTTTGACCTATTCCTTTGATGAACGTGGATGCTAAGATATTAACTGCCATTCTTGCTAACAGACTTCACAGTTATTAGAACTTTGGTACATGTAGACCAGGTAGGATTTATATAAGGATCTGATAATCTTGGATTCTTTGCTGATCTAATTGCATTAAATAGAAATAGATCTGATCAGGTTTCTATTCTTTTACTTGATGCTGAAAAAGCGTTTGACAAAATGTACTGGAAATTTTGTTTTCTTTACATTGACTAAATTTGGTTTCCCTCATGAATTTCTGAAATTGATTAAGATCCAGGGTTTCCATCATGTCTGTTTGTGCAATTTCTTTAACAGTTTCAGTGGGCTCATCATAAGATGTTTTGGTAGCAGGCATAAAATTAATTTTGGTTTTCTAATTGGCAAATCAAATGAGACAGAGTGATATTTGAATATTTTTCTTAATTGCTATGAGAAAGTGCTCAACATTGACAAATGGATTTCGTATTCAAGTTCATCTGTTTCCACTCTCCAGCAATTCAAAATTAAATAACTCAAACCTGCAGTCCTCACCAAATTTGCTGAAAAGTAAGCTCTGTTGAAATCAGTGAGTTTTGCACAAATGTGTTTCGGATGTGGTTATCGTTGGCAATTGAGTTGGAGGAGAACTGTTGGAATGGAACATAATGAAACTTTCTAAGGGTCCCAGTGAAGTCACTATTGTATTTTTATAGCTTATTCAGTATCTGTTCTGAAGCCAGGATATCTTTGTCTTCACTTTAAATATAGATACCTTCTCAGTTATGTAACCTAATTGAGGAAAACGCCTTTGAATGACAGCTGTCCATACAACAGTAAAATACACAGACAATATTGTTTATTCATAATGATTGCATCAAGTTTCAGGAAATATATTCTCTAGATTTAAGTTCTTACTATTGAGGATATGGGCTTTTTAGAGATAGCAATCATTTTTAGTGTCCCTCAGGGAAAGGAAGTAATTGTCTTGCTCATATCACTTTAAAAGTAATGAAAAGAATGTCTTTCATCATATCGGATTGTTTATCTGGCTAGAATCATAGAGCGATGTTCGCAGAGAATTACAGTTCACTCATTCTCTCCTCACATTTATGTAATATCCCTCCAAGGAGTTTGGAGTCCCGGTCCCCCCCCCCCCTCAGCTACTCCATGAAGTAAATTTCGTTGAAGATGACTGGCCTAAGATCACCTAGTGAGACTCATGGCCTGAACAGTGTATTCAAACCCAGTACAAGTCCAACACTTTTGTCAGTTGGTGCACATTTGCTGTCCCACTTCCTGACCCCTTCAATATCCTTTCTTATTCCTTTTCAAGTTCCTTTCTTCTCCTGGTCCTCTGTCTTCCCATTTCATACCCCTTCCTTTTCTACTTTTTCCTTTTCTGCTTTCACCTTCCTTCCTTTATCTCTTCTTCCTCTCTTGGGCCACTCTGTTCTTAATCTCTACCGCAGACTACTTCTTCAGTCAGCTTCTCGAGGTACTAAAAGTAATAGGAGAATGGAGAGGTCGTGGTGGTCTTGATAGAATTGAGGAAGGGGCCAAGGAGAGCAAACCTCCAGCTGCTTTCTGTAAAGTCTAGACAGTAGCCACAGTTTAAAGGGTAATGAGCTTTCAGCTTATGTCAGATACTCTTCAGTAAAGGTACGTGTTTGGTTGAAACTGCTTCCCCATGACGACTGCTGGATGCGGAGAGAGGAACCCTCACTACGAGAACTGAAAGAAAATTGAAAAAGAGCTGTGATTCCACACTGTTTCCATTGCCAATGACTGTAGGCATTGTGAATATATTCTGTATGAATGTTTGTTTTTAAAAGTGCTGTCAAGACTACAAGACAAATTGTCATTTGACAGATTTTTCTTCTTCTAGAGGTTTTGTGGGGTGGATACCAGTTTGCCGCAGAGCATTTTTAAGAAAAAATTTGCAAATACTGATCTGTGGCTTATTAAGTAACAGTGAGCTGTATCCTATCACACGGCTCAGCTAATGGTGGTGCATTGCTCCAGTGCAAGGAGCAGAAGATCATTGTGTGTCAGAGGAATGTAACCTTAGCTGAACAGAGTGATGGGGTAACTAAATAGTACAGACAACTGGAGTCCAAAATGTTTAGAATACTGGGTTACATTGCTGATTAATTTGTAAGCAGTAATTCAATACTTAAAAATAACACACGCACCCTACCATAGTTAGCAAAATTACTGGTGTGAGTGGGGAACCTCCCCCATCCTCCAAAAGCAAGTTGTGAAGAATTCCTTATTTAAGGCTGCATCAGGTTGCACACTGGTTAGCATCCTTGGGCATCTGTGGATCCTTTCCGCATTCCCCTTTCCCCAGCACTTCTTACCTAACCCGGGAAAGTTTATTCCCAGGGTGGTGGGATCCGAGTGGAGCTTGCTGGCAGAAGAGACAAGGCTATTTCAGTCCCTTCCCACTGACTGATCATGTGATCCAACCCGTCACTCCAGTGCCATGAAATATGAGAAGGGTGTTCTAAAAATATATATGGTGGCACTTTTTGTTCTTGAAGTTTTAATGTGGGGGGTGGGATTTGTATTTTTATATTTCAAGTGTGATTTAAATTATTGTTTGTATATTCTTTATCATAATCCAGTGATGAAACACTTTGGGATTTTCGTATTTGAATCAGTAAATTTGTTTCCTCTGGATTTTAGGTTTTCATCTTTTCCTGTTTTGTAATTCTTCTGCTCCGTGATGTTTTGTGACATTTCCAATTTTGTCTTCTCCTTAAGTACTTTGTGTCACTGGCTTGGGCCATAACAATGGCCTTTTCCTGGTCTGTCAACAAAGCAGCCATTCAGGATTTGACTGAGGTCATATATCAAGCACAAGTGTCTTAGTGAAAACAAATGAGGGTCATGTTATAAAAAAATAAATTGTGGAGCAACATTGGGGGGCATCTTGGGCTGCAGCACGAGGGGGGAGGTGAAGAAGTCACACTCGGTTGACATAAAGCCTTCCATGGAAACAGTGTGTTGGACCCATGCCATGTCTCCTCCATTGGTGATGGTGAGAGACATCCTTTTCCTCTAGTTTCTTTCCTAGCAGAGAACAGCATGCTTTTACTGTAATTTTGCTAGTTGGAGTTCCAAGGATAGGACTTTTCTTTCTCCTTTTACTCAGCTACCATCCAAACATCTAGCTCTCCTTTCTGTTGGATTTTTTTAAAAAATCCCTTCTCTCTTTCTTTCTCTCCCTTCCTTTCTCTTGCTCTGAGTACAAATGTTGTAGTGGAGATAATGGTTGAGCAGTGATCTGAACACAAGGTCTCAGGGCAGCTCTTCAGCAGACGACGAGTCATAGTCAATGTGGCACAGCAGAGAGGAGACTTCCTCAATTGCTCAGCAAGCCACCAAGACTCATCCAAGGGCTGCAACTATAAGCTGCATCACCTCTCCTGCCAGCTCAAAGATCAGCCTGAGGTTACTCCCAAAGAAGCCACACACCCAGTTACCAGTTCAGCATTTTCTTGGCTAACCTGGAATTAGATGGAAAACTGAGACAGAGTTGAGTCTCATTAGCATACTGATGGCACTGTACTCCAGATCTCCCTATGGCCTCTCCCAGTGACTACATGTAGATAAGACAGAACCCTGGGGCACCTGTAAACCAATGTCCAAGGGATAAAAACATGGCTCTCACAGGACCACATTCTGAGAACTGCTCACCTTAGCCATTGTAAAACTATTTCCCAATGGCAGAAGGATATCATGACTGATATTGCTGAAAGCAGTTTTGAAAGGTTCTGGAGAACCAGTAGGAGTGCTTCCCCCCCCCATCAGCTGATCAGCTGAGGTCAGAGTAATCAGTTGTGGTTTCTGCTCTGTACCTAGGCCAAAAATCAGAATGAAAGGAATGTGGGTAATCTGTATCATCCCAAAAGAGTTGGAGCTGATATGAAACTACTCTTTTGAACTCCTTGCCCTCCAAAGGTAAATCAGAGACTTGCCATTATTGTGGCAGACCATTTTAACTGGACCGCCACATCTGTAGAAGTCCACAGGTCTAAATTCAACAAAATAATCTGTTTTGTCATAACAAAATGATGTTTAACTCTCTGTCCCCTCCACTCCCAGTCACCTGCATGGAACAACTAATTGAAGACATGATCATCTACAAGCATAGCTCTGTTCCTATTTGAAACTTTCCCATGTTTAGGCTGGGAGGGACTCGCTCTTCCAAGACTCCTGGAAACACAGGAGCTACATTCTTCTAGCTACGCATATCTTACAAATGTTACTTTACAATGAACAAAAAGGTTTTGTTGCCTATAAATGTTTTTTTTCTGTTGCAGTGTCATTGACTTGGCATGTAGGACTTTGACAGTGCAATCCTAAGCAGAGTCTACCACTTGACTTCAATGGTCTTTGAAGGTGAAGCTCTGCTTGGGCTAACACAGAATTGAGGGAAGAAAGAAGGTAAAATGATGCCAGAAGAACTGATCGCTAAAGCATTTCCAGCAATCCCTCTAGTATAAGTGCCCTTCATTTAATTATTTTTCAGAAGATCAGTGTAGATGCTTTTAAGTTAGCAAGAGCATCTCTGCTTATTACTCATTACTCATTATTCATTTGTCACTTCACATAGAAGCTTTTCTTCTATTTCTGAGGGTAGGTATTTGGGTTCAAAAGGGAAACAACACAAGAGCTTCACAGGAAAACCCTTAAGTAACTGGTACTTTGCTAAGAGTATTATAAACCAAAATCTTTTTGCAGAGCTAGAATTCTCATGTGTTAAATAATTTTATTGCCCTTTGCAATGACAAGAATCATATGCGTAATTTTCATCCTGGCTTGGGGGATTTTTAGATTAAAGTGATTCTGTTCCACATCTAAATCAAGATGAAGAACTGTAACATGTTCTACATGAGGCTGCCCTTGAAGACAATTTGGAAAATATAGCTGATACTCTATGTTTCACCTCATCAGTTATCTAGGGTCCTTTTCGTACTAGGACTTTAAAGCATTTCAGTATCTGCTCTGCTTCCCATGTTTGCAGGAGTTTCACACTTGCAGGGTAGTCATGGGATGCAGTACCGATGTTTGTCCACAGTATTCCTGATTTTTTCCTCTACGGACATACTGCAATGTTATTTTGAGGCCGCTACCCAGTCACATCTGGCCCGATTAATGTCAGTGTGAACTCTATACTCACCTTCTGCTCCTCTTGTCCCTCCTCTCCTTTTCCCTGGGAGCTGATTGGTCTGTGTGGAAAACCACTCCAACCCTTCTCAGCTCTCTGAACTCCTTTTCCGCCATTTTTATCAGTAAAGCAAGGTAAGGGTCATAAGGCCATTTCTCCGTTGGCTTCCTTCCTCCCCGGTGTGCAAGCACTCTCTTATTTTTTTCCCCAAAGCTAGGAATGATTCCTAACATTGCAACTTATTCCTGCTGGCTTTAAAAGCCAGAAAATGGTTAAATGGCTGCTTTCCCCCTTCCTCCCTTGGGGTATGCACACACTTTTTTTTTCCAAAGTCAAGAATGGGTTGTAAGTTAGTAACATGATTATAACATTGTAAAGTTACTGCATATTCCTCCTGGCTTTAAAAGCCAGGAAAGGATTAAATGGCTGCTTTTCCCTCATTCTCAGGCATGTTTCTGGCTTTGACAAAGAGGAAAAAAAACCAAGCGTTTTGCACAGCCCTTTGGAAACAGAGCATCAGGGAAGCTGCCCGGAGGGGATGAAGCAGCAGCATTTTAACCCTTTCCTGGCTTAGCTTAAAAAAAATTAATACATGAGAGTTGAACAAGCACGAAAAGTACAAATACGCGAGAGGGGATGGGTTCCAACATTGCAACATTATGACGCATGCTCAACGTTTTTTAAAAAGTGTGACCTGAATTGCAAAGCCCCCAAAGCCCAAAACTGCACCAAAGCTTCAAAACCTGTCTAAAATAAAAAGCAAGACGCCAAATTGAAACCGCCTTGGACAGTGCAGAACGTGGGGGTGCCATGCCGAAGCCACTGCGATGGCGGCAAATGCTTATAAATGACAGTTTAAAGCGTAAATGCAAAAAGGGCCTAGGGCTAGCTGGCATTACCATGCCATTCCTCTTCTGAAGTCTCTTCATTGGCTGCTGATTAGTTTCCTAGTCCAATTCATGATGTTGGTGCTTACCTTTAAAGCCCTTCATGGCGTGCACATATGTGCAGAATTACCTTTCCCTATGACGTAGATTTGACCTTCCCAGAAAAATCTATTGTCAGTACCACTTCCAAGTCGAAGGCATGTTTGGCAATAGTATGGGTTTGAATTTTTTGAGATGTTTCCAGAAAAGTCTCCGGGAAGGAGGGAAGGCTGCTACTCTCCTGGCTTTCCAGCAAGGCTGCAAAACAAAAATATTCTGGAAAGCTTTGGGGGCAGCCTGGGCAAAGGGGAAATAGTCTGCTCGATGTTCTTAGACTGGCTCTTAATGTTATATCAATCGAATCATTGTTTATCAAAAAAAATTATATTGTTGTAACCTGCACTGGGTCCTGAGATGCTCAGAAAAGCATATAAATATTGCAAATAAATAAATAAAATAAAAAATAGAAGAATCATTAGTGATTTAAATCAGATGTCATCCAGCCACTATAACTCAAGTACTGTATTAGCATTTGTTTATCTTGCCTCTTCAAATTCTCAGAAACACACATAACTTCATAAAAATGTATAATTTTGAAATACTAGTGGAAACAGTAACATAGTGAATGAGACATGGGACCCATTTTTTCTTGTTCAATTTACTATCTGATAAATATCCACTTAAAACCTTTGACAATGGCTTAACATGCGGGAATTATTAGGTGGAACAGGAATTACATGAAGAATTTTTTACAGAATGGAAATAAAATCATCTGCTAATTCCTGAATAGCAAATTGCTTTTAAAGGCACAGCTATGGGGCCAGTTGAAAAGTTAATATGAAGATCCAAGATTTAAATTAATTGTGCATTTAAATTAATTCATGAAATCCTTTCCATCAAACTATAGCACTGGCATGTGCATGGTAAAAACATAAGTTTTACTAGAAATGTCCATGAGCAGAATTGGGGGGCATGACCAGGGCTGGAGAATCTTAGAAAGTTAACTAAGCCCCAGTCCACCCATGGCATGCCCTTGAAACCACCACCAGTTCTATGCCACTAATGGACTTACCCATACATGGTGCATGCACATGTTAACATTCATATGTTTCTAGACATACTAGCATATCTCACAATTATTCCAGTATATGTAATTATATGAGATATGTATATGATTTTTGAGAAACACTGGCATAGGGTTTTGTTGCCATCTTAAGCCCTTCACAGAGAAGGTTTAGGAGGGTTGCATTGCCAGATGCTGTATTCTAGTCTGTTCTATTGATTAGTTTGGAATAAATGATGCTTAAAGTAAAACTATACATTATCTAGGCTTGAAGTTACTGAAGCATGGATCAGTATGGCCGGATCAGACATCTGTAAATAAGGAGCCAACTTCCTGTCTCAGTGTAGCTGGGAAAAAAGCGTATTTTACTGTCTTAGATACCTGTTTCTCTAACCGGAGAGTAGGATTCACGAAAACTCTCAAGCTTTTAAACAGAATTACTGACTATGAATAACAGAGGACAGTAGACCATAAGTAATCTACATTTTTATTTTACTGTCCTAGAAACTTGTCAGTTCCTGGTTTCCTGCCTCTGTGTAGGGAAATGAATAGAGTGTATCAGTGGCAGAACAGCAAGATTCGAGTCCAGTAGCGCCTGACAACAAGATTTTCAGGGTGTAACCTTTTGAGAGTCAAAGCTCCCTTTATCAGAAACCAAATAGCTTTGATGCTTGAAAGTTTGTACCCTGAAAATTTTGGTCTGTCAGGTGCTACTGGACTCGAATCTTGCTTTTGTTCTGCAGATCAACAGTGGCAGAGGAGATTGAACCTCCAGGAAAGATGGTTTACAGTTGTAGGAGATGACATTTGCTTGGAAGAAAATACCTGGGTAAAGAGAAACAAACATGGATGAGTTTCAAAACATGTTTCTCTGTAGAGGCGTGAAGATAAAAGAGGTTATGACATCTTAGAGGCAAGACTTTGTTTTGAGTTTTTGTGAACCATAGACCAGGTTATATGTGGTTGCGACTGGTATCTTGTCAAGTGTTTTTGCAGTTCAGACGGGTTGCAAAAAGAGGTTTATTGAGCTATTAAGCTGTCAGAATAGCTTCTGGGCAGTGTTTGTTTGCTTGCTTGCTTGCTTGCTTGCTTGTTTTAGTGGATCACAAGTTGTGTAAACCTGAACTTTTTCAATATATTTGTGAGATAGACAAGATACCAATGAGCTGTTTTGAAATGCATTGTGCTAGGTACAGATGAGCTGTTTTGAAACGCATTGTGAGAATTAACCAAGAAAAACAAAAATGAAATGATTGTATGAGGGTGGGCAGCTTTGTTCAATAAGAGAGAAGCAGCAGTATGGAGGAGAGTAACAGTGCAATCCTAAGCAGAGTTACTCCAGCCTAAGCCCATTGAAATCAATGGGCTTAGACTAGAGTAACTGTTTAGGATTGCAATGTGGTGGTGGTAGAGAGTGCCCTCAAGTCAGAGTAAACTTATTGCACCCCCTAGCGGGGGTTTCATGGCAAGAGACTAACAGGTGGTTTGCCATTTCCTGCCTCTGCAACCCTGTTCTTCATTGGAGGTCTCCCATCTAATTATTGACCAAGGCCGAGCCTGCTTAGCTTCTCTGATGAGATCAAGTGTGAAATAACCAAGAAAAATAAAAACAGTAGTTAGGAATGGAAGGTCACCACCTTCAAAGCATATCCTTTCGATACTTTTTTGCCTTCCCCCTAAAAGATGGAGAGGTGGATAGAATATACATATCTTTGCCTCACCTGTCCTAATTGGGAAAGAACACACACTGGCCGTCGTCACACGGGCTTTTATTTAGCGCTAAAATGGCACTATTTTCCGGCAAACACCCACCTTATTCCAACACTGTACTGATTTTCCCTCTTCTGCTTTGTGCTTGATAGTCGCGCTATTTTGTGCCTCAGTGTGAATGCCTCACATCAATGTATTTCGCCTCGCAACGTCCTATGCCCTCCCTTCAATCCCAGAATCCATTTCTTTCTGCGACTCCCCTTTTTTAATTTTATTATGTCCTTATAACGCCATAACAACATAACACAATGCAAACTTTCTACTGAAGTAAAAATGACTCAGTCGCCATGGCAGAGTCTTCAGCGATGGGGATCACGCCAGACAGGGAGTTTTCTGTGGGCAAAGGGCTATTTATATAATTTCAAAGTTGGAAAAACAAAAGGGTCGTAATGTTTTGCTCTAACGGAATGTTTATATGCTGTTATTCCGTTATAGCGGAATTAAACGCCAGAATAATAAAAAAAGGGGGAGGAGCTGCTTCTGCGTGGTTAGAGAGAACAGAACAGAGTGCTTCGGTGTGGACAGCTGGTGGCGCGAAGAGCCGTTAGGTGACCCAAACGTTACTGTGCCGATAACAGGTAGGACGCTATATGCTGTAAATTTAACGGAAGAGATGCCCGTGTGACGACGGCCACTATCTGCAATACCTGGGAAATAATAATATGAAATAAACAAGAAGGGTGTATTGGAGAGTATTTTGGACATTGAAACAAACATTTTGGAATGACTGTGTTTAAATGTGAGAGTAATCATTTCTGTCTCGGCGTGCAGATTTGAGGTTGCTTTTAAAGGCAGCATCAGTGACTCAAAAAAGGGCTGCTTTCTCTTGACATGATGAGTAATGTTAGTTATAAAAAAATTACTGAAGGGAAAGTCTTGACATTCTGGATTATCAGCAATGCCATGGCAAACCCCAGTTATTTATTTAAAGGGTTAATGTCCACATTTGGTCAGTAAGGGATGTTCTCCTGGAAGAAGCATGCAAGGTAAGGGGCAAGCATGGCCTGAGCATTAATTATTAAGTGCTAGAAACCAAATCTTCACACCTGATTGTAATTTACATTACTATACAATTCTCATTTTCTAGTTTCACTGTTTATATTAAAAAGACTGATATTGTTTAAGTCTGCAGCTCTCAAACTTTAGCAACCCAAGGACCACCATTTTGATTTAATTGTTTGTTTTCTTGGGCTACCAAGCCTGTCGATGTCGGCTAAGAAATGCTGTCCCAAAACTTTTTTTTGATATTTCCCCGAAGACTATGGGCCAGGGAGGAATACACTTGCCGTTCAAGTGTCATTCGTCACGTGTAGTTTGGCCCAAAGTTGCCATTTCATTTCATGAAAAGAGCTCTGCGTGATCAGAGAGAGGGTCCATCTCGTCCAGCATTCTCTGCCCAACAATGACCAGACAGATGGTTTCCAGGATTGCAATTCCTGCAGTTCTTTTCATGAGAAGCATCCAGAATCTGCTATTTAATCCTATGGAATAAGTTTAATCTGAGCTATTGCTCTGTTCTTTACTTGTAGCTTCAGAGGTCAACCATGTCAATGGGTTCAGGCACATGCTAATGAGATTGAAGCAGCTTTGTCTTTCTGGCACTGCTGCCCTGAATTGCTTCACACCTAGCTCCCAGCCAAGACAGGAGAGCAGCCTTTGTCTCCAGCTCTTTCCTCATCTGGATTACTGCTGTTAAATAAGAGCCAAGCTACAAGTGACGCCTTACACAGGCTGGACGCTTGTCAGCTTCCCTCAAGTTTTGATGGAAAATGTAGGCGTCCTGGTTTTACAGCTTGGCTCTCCATTGCAGCTGCAAGACCAGGATGCCTACATTTCCCATCAAAACTTGAGGGAAGCTGACAACTGTCCAACCTGTGTCAGGCGTCACTTGTAGCTTGGCTCTAAGAACAACCATGCATAACCTCTTCTCTGACATGGAAACTGCTGGCTGCAGAAAGTAAACAGGGCAGAGGTCCCCCAGCCAATTGGATGGATGTGTTTAGCTGTTGTCTTCTGTGGACCGCCTTGTGGAAACCCAGGGGTCTGTGAGCCCCAGTTTCAGAAATGCTGGTATAAGTGAAACGCAAATGTTAAAGAGCTTTATACGAACTATTTTTAGAACATAACAAGACGTCTTGCCATTCAAAGCGAACAGTGATATATTACAGCAGGCTTTAGCAAGCCTAAAATTTCACTAGGGTGTTTTTCTGCAAATATCTAAATCCCTAAAAGAAAGGTAATGTGTAGGCCTCAGCAGCAAAGTGTTGTCTTGTGCTGTGCGGTATAAATCTCTTGAAGATAGTCATAGATGCAAGAAGACTCATATGATCATTACAGAACATTTATGTTTTAAAATTGAGTTTAAGTCATAGAAAGACGAGCGAGATGCACACAGTTGCTGTTGCTGTTACATACTCAAAGATGGTTTCAGATTCTGGGTCTGTTCTGTTCAGTGCTGTACAATCTGCCAGCTGTTGCAGCATAAAATTCCATGCATTGGTATCTATGAACATTTTGTAGTTGACAAAATGAAGCACTTCAGCAGTCTTTTCTAAAGTGCTGTTGTGGCTAAATAGTCCCTAACCTGTTGTATTTTATTGCTTTATTGCCATTCATTTGGTGAACTCTGTAACATAAAGATAATCTCAACTGAAAAAAAAGTATTGACTGTTCTAATACTCTGTTTTGTGAGTGTAAATCTTCCATATAATATAAAATGGTGTGGGACATAAAGATACGGTTTTAACAACGTGGAACAGTTGAGCAGGCAGATCCTAACAGGCTGCTTTAGCTATGATTGAGCAAACACTGGTTGGCACTTTTGATGCGTAGTTTGAGTATTTTGTTTGTGTGAAGCAAAGGAAAGGGTAATGTATTTTGATGTTCAAAAAATGTACCTGAGCTTATTTCTTCCATTTAGAATCAAATGATTATCTGTCTATACAGATGAGTTAAGTGATGTGTTCAGTCCAGTGATACATCAGGGAAAGACACAGATCGTCTCCTCCAGGGGTCATTTCGTAGAAAAAGAGCTGGAGGAACTCATTAGCATAACTCATTAGCATATGCCACGCCTCTTGCCATCACCGAAAGTGTGTCATTAGTATAATTGATTTGCATGTGCCACACCCCCTGATATCACCTATCCTGGCTGTTTTGAACTCAATCCTGACCATTCAGGGCTGAAATTGGGCCCAAAATGGCAAAAAAGGCTGAAAATGGCTGAAAAGGGGCCCAAAATGGTCAGGATTGGGCCACTGATGAGCGGAAGAGTGATCTACCTCCCATCAGAGGCCCGATCCAGGCCGTTTCGCTCCCAATACAGGCCGAAACGGGCCCAAAATGGCCGAGAGTCAGGTGGGCGGGGCCACCTGACATGTGACCTCTTTGGGGAACTGTGCGTTCCCCCTCAAAATGAGCCCTGGTCTCTGCTTTTTCTTTTGCAAGGATTGTGGCTGGGCGGGACTGTGGTTGGGCAAGACTGTTGTTTAATGATAGAGCATCAGCTTTGCGTGTAGGAGGTCTTTGCAGTCTTTGCAGGTTCAATCATTGTCATCTTCCGTTTGAAGAACAAAGTAGTAGGTGATGTGAAAGACCTCTTCCTGCTAGTCAAAGTAGACATTACTGATCTTCATAACCAGAGGTCTATCATTGTGAAACAGTTTCATATGTGTTCCCCCAACAGCCATTCTGCCCCCGAGAAAGTAGATTCCTGGGATTGTGGAGTAATAGCCACACATATCAGTGGACTGCAGTAAGGAGGGGAAATGGTACTTCCTGCCTCTTCAGCCTCTTCCATCAGTGGAGTTCTTCTGATGGAAGAGAGAGCAATTTCACGCCTTTCCTCTTTCTCACTGCAGATTATCAACTCACAGCTATTATTCCGCTTTACTGGGGTTGGAAATGATTGGGGAGGACAGGAAAGATCCACAATCCTTGCATAAAAAATTGCAATCCTTGCTTAAGCGAACTGCTGTATCCAACCGTTTTTTAGACTTTCACAGAAATCGGCTTTTAGTCAATTTTGATTTTTTTTCTAATGCTTTTGATTTTCTCTAAGGTTCTAACACACTCCTCTTCTTTCTAGGCCTAAATGTCACAATGACTGGTAACTGACCCGGAATCCCAAAGTTTATCCAAACATTTGAAGTGTGGATAGATCGAATACACCACAAACTCTATTGTGTAATCATGGCAGATCCTTCAGCAGAGGTACCCTTTTCTGTGGTGACTCAAACAGAATTAATTGAGGTAAGTTGAAACAGTTCACAATTTTAACAGCAGAGATTAATGAAACTTTGCATGTCTAAACAGATGTCTAACTTGGGTTTCTGAATTTTTATTGTTATGTGTCATGCTAAATGCCATGCACATGAGGTGCTCCTTAATATATACAGAGGGAACTTCAGAGGTTGATTTCTGCTAATATATGTATGGATAACATGGCAACAAAAAACAATGTTGTGACTGTTTGGCAGTAGTAGGATATGTATATTCTTTTTACTATATGCACTCCCAGTAAACATGCCCTTATGTTTGGAATGGAGTGTCACATGGACAAAAGGCAATTTTGATTTTTTTTCTCACGTTTTTATTTTTTTTCCTAAGGTTCTAGAGTTCTTTGTAAATCGTACGCTGAACATGAGTCAGCAGTGTGATGCGGTAGCTAAAAAAAGGCAAGTGCAACTGTGGGCTGCATCAACAGAAGTAGAGTGTCCAGATCACGTGAAATGAGGGTATCACTTTATTCTGCTTTGATTAGATCTCACTTGGAGTATTTTGTTCAGTTTCGGGAACCGCAAGTTAAGTTGGACGTTTGACAACCTGGAACATATCCAGAAGAGGGCAACAAAGATGGCAAGGGGTCTGTCCTGTGAAGAAAGTCCTGTGAAGAAAGGTTGAAAGAGTTGGGAATGTTTAGCTTGGGGAGGAGACGACTTGAGAAGTGATATGATCGCCCAAGTGTTTGAAGGGCTGTCACATAGAGGATCAAACAGAGTTGTTTTCTGTTTCCCAGGGAGGGGTGGTGGTGGACCAGAACCTAGTGGGTTAAAATGAAATCAAATGAGGTTTTGGCTAAACATTACAAAGAACTTCCTGACAGAGCAGTTCCTCAGTGAAACAGGCTTCCTCAGGAGGTGATGGGCTCTCCTTCTTTGGAAGTTTTTTAGCAGAGGCTAGATGACTATCTGACAGCAATGCTGATTCTGTGACTCTAAATTTAGGTAGATCATGAAGGAAGGGCAAGAAGGGATGAACTGGTACTCAGCTCTCATGGCCCTTTTTTATAGGCCCAGGGTAATGTCACTTTGGGCCAGGAAGGAATTTTCTTCCAAGCTAGATTGGCCCAAGGATTTTGGAGGTTTTTTGCCTTCCTCGTGCCATACAGTAGGGGTCACTGGAGAAGTGAATTTCCTGCATTATGTGGGAGGTTGGACTAGCTGAACCTTGGGATCCCTTCCAGCACTATGTTTCTTTTTCAAATTTCCCCTTTGTTCTGCCTGGTGGTTTGCGGGGGGAAGAAGGGAAAGGGAACCTTTGTTTCCTTTCTGGTTCTTTTTCAGAATAATTTGCCTTGAATTTTTTTGTGTGCTGTGCTGTTTTTGTAGTGGCTTGGCTTTTGCTGGTTTTTCTTTCTTTTTTTTGATCTGGAGCAGGGGAGCATTTAGGGGCTCTTTTATTTCCAGTTTTGTTCTTTTTAAACCCATTTTCCCTTTACTTTTGTTTTGTACTGTTTTAGTTTTTAAAAGGTTTGTTGGGTTGTTTTAGAATTTTAATTTAATAGCTTTGCACTTTAATTTTTAAACCGTTTGTATTGTGTTTGGGGGGATTAGTGGAGTTTGGTTTTTTTCCTATTTTTTTTTTAAATTGCCAGGTTAGTTCTGTTGGGATTCTCTAGTTTGACATTGATTCCATTGGGCTTTGTTAGTTCATTTTATATCGGGAGGCCTGTGGCCAGTGGTTCCTCTTGTGTGTTTGACTATTGGCTTCCTTGCCCTGGAGAAAGAAATGGATTATTCCCCCATAGGAAACTATGGAAAGTAGCTGGGTTGACCTTGTTTAGGGGTCTGTAGAATTGGACCCTTTGAGTCAAATTACTTGAAACTTGTGAGACTCTTTAGTGGGCAGACGGCACCAGCTGCACTGCAATTTTGGTGTATTTTGCTTGAAAAACAGCCGCTCCAGCCCACCAGAAATATTCGCTCATAGGGAATAACAGACCTGGTTAATTTCAGAATCCTGGAAATACAAATACCAAGGTGGTATAGGAGGACCCAAATATCCAGAACGCTGATATTTATTGCTTTCCCAATACAGAAATCCAAAAAAAATATCAATTTTTTTTTAGGGTACATCCCTAAGCTTCTACGTCAGTTTCTCCATACATTCCTCTCATATCCCTCGCTCCCACCTCCAGTGGGGGTTTTGCCATTTTTTTTAGACCAGTAAGAAGCATATCACTATGGTGGTAGAATTCTGTAGCAATAGATATACTACCAATAACAGAATAGCTGATGAAAGCCCAAAGATGGGGTGGACAATAGGAACTGGTTCCAGATGTGGGTGAGGAGTGGCAGAAACCTGCATTTTCCCACACACCATTTCCCTAAACCTCCTGTGAGTACAGTCTTTCAGGAAAATTCATACCTAAGCAGAATGGAGCCAGAGAAAACCCGGTAGATGACTGTATCACATTGTATGACAGCCCAATTTAAAACAACTGCAGTTTGGGAGGGGAGCAAGATCTCTCTGTGGAAGCAATATTGGTTTTCATGCCTTCTTACCTCTGACTACATACTGTTTCTTGTGAGATTGGCTACACTGCATAAAAAAAACCGCTGTCCTCGTAGAATTATTTAAAAAATTATACTCAAAGAAAATTTTCCAAATGGACACAATTTCATGCTGAGAAAATATAATCTTTGTCCCTTGTTCAAAACAATATCTCTTCTACTACTGGGTCAACATTATTTACTAGTAAGCAGGGCTTTTACTAGTAAGCAGGGCTTTTAAGCAGGGCTTTTACTAGTAAGCTGGAACGTGGTGGAACAGAGTTCCGGAACCTCTTGAAAATGGACACATGGCTGGTGGCCCCGCCCCCTGATTTCCAGACAGAGGGGAGTTTAGATTGCCCTCCGCACCGCTGGAGTTTAGATTGCTCTCCGCGCTGCCCTTGGTGAAACTGGTCACATGGCTGGTGGCTCCGCCTCCTGATCTCCAGACAGAGGGGAGTTTCGATTGCCCTCTGCGCCGCTGGAGCGGTGCGGAGTGTTGGAAATAGCAATGTCTGGTGTACAACAGCAGCAAGAAGGAAGAAGAGCCTACCATGCAGGGGCAGCAAGGATCACTTAGTTAGGACAGTGAGAGCAGCACCTCTCTTGTTTCCTGGGGGTCATTTCCTTGTCTTGTCTCCTATTGGGCTAAACAGGGCAATATCCTGCTTCTTCTCTCTCCTGCCACACTTCTCTCTCTCTGCAAGATGTAGTCAGATAGCAAGGACTCTCTCTCTCCTCTTTACTATCAAGTATGTAACTTCCTCAAATAAAACTTTTTGCCTCTAATCAGCACAGCGTAATTCCGCTGCATTATTTACACTCATCCATCATGGAGGACAATCTAAACTCCCCTCTGTCCGGAGATCAGGAGGCGGGGCCACCAGCCATGTGACCATTTTCACCAAGGGTGATTCAAACTTTTAAAAACTCCCCCCTTGTTCCAGCTGACCCAAATTGACATCATTGTGCGGTCCTGGGAGTGTGTGCACATGCAAGTCATACCAGGGGCACTACCTCCCGCCAGGAGTTGCCCTCTGTGCTGGCAACCCACTGAGTTCCACCACCTCTTTTCCCAGGAAAAAAGCCCTGCTAGTAAGGTTTTTCAGTTCCACATGAATTTCTTTGGTTGAATGCCCTTCATTGTTTGTGGCAGCCTTACACCTTTCCATTCTAAGCAAAATGAGGTGTGTGCATTTCAACATTAAAAATGCATGCATACCAATAAAACAAGACGTGAATACGAGACATGAAGTACATACCACTAAATTTCATGCCTCTGAAATAAGGACCACTCATAAAACAAGTCAAGCAGAGTGACTTTTAATTAAATATAGAGCACAACTGAGGACTTTTCAAAATAACCCATAAGTTGACCTCATCTACATAAATCTTTAATTGACATGAGCAACAAATGCTTTTGCATATTCTGCAGACTAAAATACAAGCAAACTGGAGACTGCATGCATTGGAACATTATACATTTTCTTAGAGGACATGGTTTTTACCGTTTAGTTTAGAATTAACCATAGGTAGAATAGCTGAGGTGGTTTATTAGTAGGCTGTTTATCCACAACTGCTAAATGAATATCTGATTGATTATATAAGGAGAAGGAGGGAAAAGGCAGAGCACACAAAGACACCACAGTATTGCATTGCAGTGTTCATGGTTTTAAAGAGTTCGGTCAAATGCTCCGGAGAACAAAGGCTATCGTGTAATATGGGGATGAGGAGAGCAACCTGGATGAACGTAAGTGGCTCCACTGAAGCCTTGGACCACACAAAATGCTTTGAGGGGCACATGTAATGTGGGACTCCACAACTGTGTTTGGAGGTTGCCACTGGATTCTGTTTCAAAACACAGGTGTTGAAAGGGCATGCTATGTAATTTATATGAACTCAAGCGATAAAAGGGAGTAGTCTTTTGAGAACTTGACATTTAAGTTTAGACTATTCATTAGCCCCCTCTTCAGAAAATTCTCTTGAGAGCTGAGGACCATATGGTTTCCTTGCATGTATTTTGCCTCCCCACCCCCCGCCAAAAGCCATTCTGCATTTTATCATTGTAGTGATTTCACAATGAATAAATTGTAAGGAAGGTCAACACCCTCTTCAGTTTTGGGTATGTGCGTGTGGGTTTTTTTTTTTTTTTACTGGCAGTTGGTGGAGGTTTGTAATCATAACTTCCAACAGGGTATCTGACGGTTTGTAATCATAGCTTCCAACAAGGTTTCTGACCTTTCTAAACGGCAGTTGTTTGCACTACCTCCCAGTTGCTGATCTTTTTTAGAATCTCCCTTGCCATACATTTTGTCCAGCTCAGATCGCTTTCTCTAGCAGTTGTTGCATGTTACTTTTTCAGGTTTCCAATTAAAATGCGAATTGGAGGACATAGATGGTAGGATTTTCTTGTACCGTTGGCTCTTGAAGGTTTGGACAATTGTCTTCTCCTTGTTGAAATGAAAATGCTTGCAAGGAACTACCAGACTGACTCAAACGCACTGAGATGCTCAAAACAGAGTGTTTGTCAAATGGTAATGATTTGTTTGCTATTTCTAAGCAAGTGAATATAAAGACAGTGTTTGAAAATGGCTTCTGTCTGGAGATCCACTTAACCAAATGGAGTACAGTAGCCTTGCCAGGATAACAACAGAAGAGTGAAGGAAGCTGGTTTGGCTTACTTACTGTCTATTCAAAACCATTTTTTTGCATCCTGTATATTCATTGTTTGCTTTAAAAAATTATAAACTTCGTGGATGAAAGTCAAGACCCTTATCACACTTCATTCTCCTGGAATATAAAAGCTTGTCTATCATAGGGCAATAGGCTGTTTATAAAATCTTTACATTGGATTTCAGGCTACCAAATATTGTGTCAGGTGCCTTGCTGTATCTTTCTTACAAGTACAGTATCACTAGCTGGTTTTAAAATTCTTAGTTTCTGTACACATATTTGTTCTGCTAATCTGGTTCATCAGTATACGAACAAGCTCAATAACATAATATTTGCTTGTATAACAAGGGATGCAAATCCATGGTCCTCTTCTATTGTCCTGTCCCTGACAAACCAGAAGTGTGATGTGGATGCAAAATGTATATATAAAATTTTATTTTTAAATAGAAAATGTTCTGTAGGAGTTGGTTTCTCCCCCACCCCGTCCCCATGCTAGCCACAAATAAATAACACATAGGGTTGATAGCAACCTCAGTGAATTACATTCTATGATTAGAACTTCAGCAGCTTGGCATGTGTTCTAGGATAAAACTTCAGCTTTTAATTAACTTATTTACAAAGTGGGCAGTATAATGTACTATAATTTATCTGAAAGCCTCAGACTCTTTCATTTGTCTGTTATGGAGGAGCAGTGAAGGACTGCATATTCTGGAATTCACCTGCTGACTTTTCAGTTATTGATTGTCTGAAAGAGAAATTCTAGCGGGTTGTATTAAATGAATGAACAACAGGATTTTTAAAATCTTGTGATGTTTCTACCGTTAATGTAGACGCTGACAAAGATTTCAGTTTTCCCCTTACTCGATTTCGGATTTATTAGTCCCTCTTTCAACTAGAAACTGAATTCCATGTGTGTCGTAATCCTGTCTGTTTGGAGAGACCATGTATAAATCAGTTTCTCCATATAAAAGCATATAGCAACATATAATCTTAAATATAAGAAGGCATAATTACAGGCATAAACTAGTTTATCAGTAATTTCCTCCCTTCAAAACTATGGGAACTGTAGATATGTTCTAAGAGAATGAAGTGATTTGGCAAGTGAAACATGAAATCTTGTATGTGTGAATTCCCCACTAAATAAATTTTCCCTTACTGTGCCTTACAATGTGTATAGAAGCTATTCGGCCACTGTTTAACTTTCAAGATGGAAAATCGCTAAGATTGTTTTTTTAAAAAAAAAAAGTGTTTAAAATTGTTTAGGTTTTTATATCTTAATTGTTTTGTTACATATACCCTCTAGTATAATCATGACATACTTGTTATTGAAAAATATAGTGTAGAACAAATTTCTGAAATGGATGATGGTGATGAAGACACACAAACTTTTTTTTACCTTGGACAGAAAAAGCTTTCCACCAAAATGACTCATGTAGGAGGACTGCATTGTCTGAAATGGGGCAACCTTAAGTTGGACAGAATAAGCCTCCTGCAGGATTGATTAGGCTTGCCATCCCCTCACCCACCTGCTGCTCCCCAGCCCTGCTTACGTAGCCAGTGGGGAAGGAAGGCATGGGAGGGGGAAGAAGTGTGTGCACACATTCCTGCACTCCCCCATCACACCAGCAGTGGAGGAGTGAACCCCACTTCAGTAAAAATCTCCTCCAAACAGGCAATCTTTACTGAACTGGGCTTCAGCCTGACTCACGGTTCCTCTGTCGCACCAGAAAATGGCTCCTGTGGGGAGGTAAGTACCCTATTGCCCCCTGCCCCCTCACTTGGACCCCTGGGGGGGGGGGGTCCTCACAACTCTAAACATGACCCATATAGAAGGACTGCATTGCCTTAAATTAGACCGTTGTAAATTAAATAAAAGAAACCTTCCACGCAGATGACCCGTGTAGAAGGTTTTTTCCAAATTAGCTATAGTTTTCATGTAACCCTAAGGTGTATCAACATAATGGGAGGCCTCCAGAATTTTACCTTAATTGCCTCTTTCAGTCCGTGCAATACTTTAAATTCTAACTTGTAGTTCTGCTTTATCTTCTTCTTTCCCAGGAACCACAGTGCTACTACAATGAAACCATTGCCTTCTTTTATAACCGAAGTGGAAAATATCTAGCCACTGAATGGAACACTGTGAGCAAGCTTGTGATGGGACTTGGGATTACAGTATGTGTCTTCATCATGCTAGCCAACCTCTTAGTTATGGTGGCCATCTATGTCAACCGGCGTTTTCACTTTCCTATTTATTACCTAATGGCTAACTTAGCTGCTGCAGACTTCTTTGCAGGACTGGCGTACTTCTACCTAATGTTTAATACGGGACCCAACACTAGAAGATTGACTGTCAGCACCTGGCTCCTTCGCCAGGGACTCATTGACACTAGTCTGACAGCCTCTGTTGCCAACTTGTTGGCGATTGCCATAGAGAGGCACATCACAGTGTTCCGCATGCAGTTGCATACTCGGATGAGTAACCGACGAGTCGTGGTAGTAATCGTTGTCATCTGGACTATGGCCATCATCATGGGAGCTATACCAAGCGTGGGCTGGAACTGTATCTGTGACCTCACTCACTGTTCCAACATGGCGCCACTCTACAGTGACTCTTACTTGGTCTTCTGGGCTATTTTCAACCTGGTCACCTTTGTAGTCATGGTGGTCTTATATGCTCATATCTTTGGGTACGTCCGACAGAGGACTATGAGAATGTCTAGACATAGTTCTGGACCACGTAGAAATCGGGACACCATGATGAGTCTTTTGAAGACTGTGGTCATCGTGCTTGGTAAGTCCCTTTAGCCGAATTTTTTTCTCACAGCTAACCCAGTGGAACACCACTCAGTTCTGGCCAGGAAGACAGAATCTTGAGTGTCCCCCTACACCACCTCTAGCAATGTCCTCATAGACATAGTGCATGTTAAAAAATACTGTATACTGCAAATTACTCTCCTAGGGATATGGAGGACAACATCTATCAATACATATTTTTCTTTTCAATAGCACCTTCTTCGGCAACAGAATGAAACCTCTCCCATGTGTTCTCATCGGACTAATTTGCTTTCCTGTTTGTAGAATACTACCTCAGTTAAAACTCAGGATCTGTGTTGTAAATAATGTGAGTTCTTCAGCTATATCCCGCCCCCCGCCCTTTGCTATTCTGCCTATATTGCTAGGGCAGCCCCTGTTTGTATTCACTGCACTCTTTCCTTTCTAACCATTGAGAGGAAGCAATTTTAGAAACACCTTTGGCCCTTCCAACGTTGCCCCAGATGTGTGGCAGCTGCTGATCTATTTCCTTCCCTTCCCACTACATAACGCCAGCTGCCCACGGTCATGTGGGAGGGATCTGTAATGCTTCCCTTTCCATGCTAGCATTTCCTAGTTTGTGGAAGGGATGATGCTGTTGCGAGGAGACATATCAAGGACTCCTTTCACATGACTTAAGATTTCTGACACTACGGAATCAGCATAGAAAAGATACTCTGTTCAGTGGCTTCCTTGCCCCTGAGATAATGTTAGAAGAGGCTCTTTGAAGTATATATAGGACTGGTATTTCCACATATACTTCTTGCATATAAATAGCTGTATGAAATGCACTGGGAGTGTGTGTTTGTTGTAATAAAGCAAGATACAAGGACCACATTTTGCTTGGTAGTTAATACGTGGTCTCGTATCTGACGAAGAGAACTGTGATTCTCGAAAGCTTATGCTACAGTAAAGTTGGTTAGTCTTAAAGGTGCTACTGGACTTAATACGTGGTGTGTGCAACTTAGTGCTTCATAATATTTGCTTGATTCAGCACCCTTCTCTTTTTTTCTACAGTTTCCATAAAAATATTTGTATTTATAGTCTGACAATTAAGTAGAAGAAAATCCTTTCCCCAGCACTTTGCCGAAAATAGGACAAAGAGCCATGTATGTTGACTAGTGTTAGTCATACCTAATGTCATTGTGAACCTCACTAGATAACAGCCATGACTTGTTTTGATAATGATTGTTAGGACTGTCGCTAGCACGTGCTATGGCTTTCTAAACATTTTAACATACTCATAGCTCTCAACAGTGCCAGTTCTCATATACACACACAGCCTCTTTCTCTCTGTGTCTCTGATACATGAAAAATATATACAGAGAAATTTATCTCATTTCTATTCATTAGGGATCCCCCCATAACATTATTGTTAGGCTTCTCTACAGAATAAAATGAAGTATCTTTGCACTGCAGTATGCGGAACACAAATGTCAATTGATTAAGGTTTTATATGTACATGGGTAAGCATATTAGCCAGAATGTGTTCATCACATGTATAGGATACAAATTCTTCACAGCCTATTATAGGGTTAAATCTGCTTCTACTCGGTGCATTTTATGTCACCTTGGAATATATCAGATGCTTTAGGGTTTCCAAAATCTTTTACTATGCAGGCATGCCAGCATAAAATGGGGGAAAGGTTGCATTCTCTAGGTTGGATCCAGCCAGCTTTTCCACTGACAAAAAAGGGAGGATGGGGTCTCGCTTGGCCATGTATGCCTGCACGGACAAAAGCCACATAGGAAAGAGATGAGACTGAGTGAAAAAGTTGGCTGCGTTCAACCCAGTGATTCCAAACTTGATTTCATCAAAATGTAACCTACTGTCTCCAACACCCATTTCCAGCAGCCCGGCAACAAGTCCACTTTAAATAAGCAGTTTTTAACTATTAATTTTCTCTGTAGCTAAGAGACCAAACTTGACAAAGTTGAGCAATCTGTGAAGGGACCTCCCAGCCTGCTTTTATTATTAAAGAGTAACCATGGGAGGTTGTGGTTTGGATTGAAGTTACCATGTTTTCCCTGGTGGTGCATATAGCAGACCAAGGGCTGATCATGAAAGTGGCACTGGGGAGAAGGTTAACCCCCCCCCCATCTACTGGAGCCTTAATTTGAACCTCACCCACACCCCCTGTTGACAAATCTTCCTTCCCAATTAAAAATGCTAGGTGGATTCATTCAGAGATCTCCCAAGGCCTCATCTAGTTTATCCCTGAAATACTCTTCTATTTATGAAATAATATTGTGTGAGCAACTGGAAAGCTATATTGGCTAGATTTGAAGGTGGCAAGGAATACCGTAGTGCTGTGGTGGAGTGACAAGGGTTAGTTATGCCAATAAGTTACACAAACAGTGTCTGAGCTAAAACTTTGAGAAAAGGGCCAAATAAGATTCTATGTTTGCCTGTGAACAAGGGCATATTTTAAGACAAAACAATTTTTAAAAACCTAGTGGATGCTAAATTTTGTTTAGCTAGCTTCTCAACAGATTCTCTTTCAGAGTTGTTAGCTACCTTTAATTCTTATTGAAGATAAGCACATCTGAACGCCATGGTTAACTAAGAGCTGCGTTCTGTCGGTTGGTTGGTCAGTTGGTGTCAGGCCTTCAGCATATCTGCCATGCCTCAGGGGTGATGTGATTGTGATAGTATTGTGTCTCTGAGTACATGCAGAGTAAAACCAGTATTCCGTTGCTTTGTTGCTAATCTTCAGATAAGCATTCTGTTGCTTATCTTTCAGGCAAGGTGTTTTGGTTACCAGTTGCTCCTGAAGCCTGAGAACCTGACCTTGGGCTTAACACAGAGACTGAGCAGAGCTCCATTCTCCCCCCTTCCCTTCTTCCCAGGCAATGCACGCCAAAACCTCCAACGGCCTCTTCTTCCCACTGGGGGTGGGTGGGTGGAGACAGTGCCGTATAATTAATCCTGCTTTACTACCTTTAGGCATTCTAGTCAATTCCATTGTTACAGCTTCTTGAACTGGTATCTTTCCTTAATAAAATCATCTTTAACCTATACACCAGAATGATGCAGTGAAGTGATTGGGGAAGTACCTGGCAAGACCTGACAGTTGGTCAGTTTACTTCATTTATAATTAACGTATCTTATTGAGACTCAAGGCAGATTGCATAATTAGAAAACAATGCCAAAAAACCCTCCTGTCAATATATACAAAGCAATAAAAAGAGAAAAATGAAATAAAAATCAAGTAATATACCCAGTAAACAAGGCATACACAGAACGTTTTCTGTGTATGGCTTGTTTACTGAACGTTTTCACAGAACGTTTAGACTACAACCAGGGCTTTTTTTCTGGGAAAAGAGGTGGTGGAATTTAGGACCGCACAATGATGTCACTTTCTGTCAGCTGGAACAAGGGGGGAGTTTTTTAAAGTTTAAATCTGCGCCACGGCGCAAAGGGCAATCTAAACTCCCCTCTGTCTGGAGATCAGGGGGCGGGGCCACCGGCCATGTGACCATTTTCAAGAGGTGCCGGAACTCCATTCCTCAGCGTTCCAGCTGAAAAAAAGCCCTGACTACAACCCTATTCCCTTTACACAACCCTACAACAGTGCCCTAAAGAACTATTCCACTTTATTACCAACTTATTCCCTTTATTAAAATATCCAGACTCCTCTTTGGACAAATTAATTCCATTTGAATTGCATTTCTTATAAGAGACTTACTTGCTGTCAGGAGTTTCACGGTATGATCATCAGACACACAGACTTAAAAAAACAGCCCTGCCTGAACTTTCAGACCTTCAGAACTGCAATTCTACTACAGTTTGCAGTTTGTTCAAATCTTGTTGTTTAATAGGGTTCCCCAAATAGAAGGTTAACCTCCAATTATCCTTCAGATTTAGAGGGCTGCCATCAAACCTGGTTTTAAAAGAGCAAAATGAATGGAAAATCCAACATTCTACCCCAGGCATTTATTTCTGTACAGCGTGAATGGCAATGCTAGCAGTCTCTCTCTGCCAAGACTGTATTTCCTGATCTTGGAAAAGCTAATATATGTTCTCAGACATGTGTGTGGAAAAGATTACTGAATGTTTATCCGCATGTTGCAAGGATTTTCCAAATAAACTTTTGGCTTTAAGCATCAGTAAACTTTGTATACAATGCTGTGTGGAAAAGGAGTATGGAGGCTTCTCCAGTGGCCTAGCACCAGCTTGTTGCATCAACATTTGAGACAAAATGAAGTCTCTCAATGTAAGAGACCGGAGGAGAAAAGAAAATATTTGCATTCTTTTTTAAAAGTTCCTACAACGAGGTCAATAGCAAAGTTTGAGATGCTCTTATTTTTTTCACTGCAGAAAACTACATTAAAGTGATATGTGATGCATTTGAAGACCATTGAACTCCTGTCTTTAAGAGGCCAGGACATCACTGGCTCATTGGCTTGATGGGAGGTAGAAAAATTAAGAAAGTAAACATAAGCGGGTCTCCTTATAAGTAATTGCCATTTTATTCAGGAAAGCATTGTTAGCATTGATGTGTAAGAGGCTTCTACATTAGAAGGGTCAAATAGTCTGAGATATTCTGAGTGCTGGAAAGTCTAAGAAGGACTTTTTTTATTAATTTACAAACATTTCCGTTTCAAGACTACGTGACAAAATCTGCCCCAGAATAGTAACTAACTAGCATTTCACCAAACCACCCCATACATGTGACAGAAGACTCAGCCAAGAATATTAACTAAAAATGCTACAGCCACTCATATCTGAGACTTGCCCTTCCATATACTTTAATAATTGTAAGATCAAGGGAGAGAAAGAGGTACAGTGGAATCCACGGTGCAGAATATGTGCTAGATATACTCATGCAAAATATGGTGACTCTAAATGTCTTCTCAGAAAAGAAGCCAAAAAAGTATAGAAATAACTTCCTTGCAGTTTGCAGAGATACACCTCTGAGCAACGTGTTTAAAACCAGAGCCGCCATTTTCAAAATTCCTGTAAATCCATTTTAACCTACATCATAATTTAATCTCTCTCTCTCTCTTTCTGTCTCCTCCTCTCTCTCTGAAGTTGTAACCTTCCTGTTGTAGGTAGAGAAAAAAAAATCTTTCCAATTAACAGAGAAGTATTTTCATCCATCCCTTTTGCACTTGTACAAGGCCAAACAAGAGAATCTTGTTCGCCTGCCCCAGTAAATGGCTAACATTGTGTCTGCAATCTCCTTACAGCCTTGATTTGCTCCAATGGGATAGCTACCCTTTCTCCAGAGAGGGGGAAAAAATCTCCTAATGGCATGAGTGATGTGGGATCCAATTGAGTTTCACAAGAGGGTTCATTGTTTTGACATGACTAAGATGACTTGAACCTCTGGCTGGAGCAGTCGGGAGCTGGCACACGGCATCATCCCACAGAATTGCTGAAATGTTGAATCCTAGGGCAGAGTCAAAACAGAAAAGCTATTCCCCCTCTTTTCATGCTCTTTTGTTTTTTTCCCCCCTCTGAGTAAAATATTTTAAACAGAAGGAAATGATTTCATAGTTTGAGCCCTTTCTCTTTTTAACAAGGCTGCTTTTGAAATACTAAAGTCATAGAGAACATAAAACTCTTTCTCCATAGCATGCTATTTTGCTCTGGGGCTTACAGAGAATTGATTTATAAAGCATACATAGGCATGAAAATGGACTTTGGTCAGGCAGCAGTTCAAATTATAAAAAGAGAACTTTATATTTGAAGTAGGCTGTAGAAGAGAGACTTCATGGGAACACACTTTGTGCAACAGGCTTGAGCTTTGAAGATATCTTGCAGTCCTAACGATACTTTCATGGAGCTAAATCCCTCTGAAATCTTACTAAGTTAATCTGTTTAGGACTGAGATTTTGATGTCAAATTCTGCCAGCATGTATTATGGAATTTCCTAGACTTATTAAGCTACATTCATACATGGCCTATGCAGCAGAGGAGCCTACTTATGAATGAGTCCATCCCATGCCAGCATTCCTATCCCAAGTGATTTTTCAAATATTGGTTGGTATGGGGCCCACCATGCAGAAATAGCTTCCATGCAATCAAGGTAAAATTGTCTTGTTGAATTTACTGCTTGCGGAAGAGGCAAGGGTCACTAGTAGGCTGGCTTGGATACTCTCCACCATACACCCACCCTGTGTATGGTGGAGAGCATACCTCACCTATGACAACCCCACTTACCCCACGAGTGGACATTTAAGCGTTGGTGTATCTGCTGATTTGAATCGAGTATGCATGGCTAAAGTACTAGATTTACGTGAGCAATACTAGAGCAAATAGTCACTCAAGTACTGTACAATTCTGTGAACACCAAATGCAATTACTGGAAAAGAATTAAGTGCTTAATTTTGACTGGTTGCTGAGATCCATCCTACTGAGATCCATCCTACTGGTGACAGAAAGTGCCATCAGTCATAGCTGATTTGTGGCAACCTCCGCTGGGCTTTTCAAGGCAAGAGACTAACAGAGGTGGTTTGCCATTGACTTCCTCAGCAACCCTGGTCGTCTTTGGAGGTCTCCCATCCAATTACTAACCAAGGCAGACCCTGCTTAGCTTTCAAGATCTGGTTTGTCTAGGCTATCCAGTTTTGGGCATCATCCCTACTACAGTACTGATTTCCTGGTTGTCTATCACAAACTGATGTGAACGAGAAGAGCAATTTTGTGTTTCATGCAGCAGTAAAAAGGTGTCTTCATGTGGGTGGCCTTTCTGTGTCATGAACTACGGGCTTCATTGCCTTATGGATTGTACCATGTCATTTTGATGCATCTTCTGTGCAGCCTAATCCTATGCAAATTTACCTCGAAGTCAGTCCCACTTTGTTCAGTAGAACTTAACTTTCTTATAAGTAGACATGGAATTGCAGTCAAATGATGCAATCCTATGCAGAGATATTCCAGTCTAAGCCCATAAGTAACTGTTTAGAATTGCACTGTAAGCATCCATTGTGTATCTTTAAGAACACTAAGCAGGGCTCCCTTCCTTGCTGCTTTCTCCCCTCTTCTCATCTTTTCCCCATTTCTCCTTTTTCCGCCTCATTCCATTGCCACTTTCCCTCCCTCAAATATCCCATTAGCACTTTTTCCTCTGATCTGTGCCTTTTTTCCACAATGCAACTGCACAATAAACTGTGATCTCTTGGGGTCTTGGTCAGCATTCTCTGATGGGGAGTTTTAAACCCACCCACCCCAGTTTCTTATAATGCATCTCCCTTGTCTGTCCCTGTGCAGATTTTTCTATCAGCATTCAGGAGCCTCGTTAGAATTAAATATAAAGATGCCTAATGAAATACAACAAAATTGTATACAAACAGTGGTCCTAATTTTCCCTCTATTTAGTAATAGTAAAGAAGGCAGTAAGTGGGATAGCATCAGTGTTAACACCAGTGCCTTTGGCATTATTCCCTAATTTTATATTTGCCTGATGACAGAGACCGAATACTGTATGGCATCCTGAAATCCCCCCTCTGACCAATAACTGCACAATGTTCAGAAACAAGTCAAGGGATAAAGGCAGGAAGTTGGTGAGAACCTGTTAAACTAGTGCTGAGGACTCTCAGAAAATCTCTGGCCACCAAAGTTATTGTGCCTCAAGAGGTTTTTTTTAAAAAAATAGCTGTATTTTAAGGTGTTTTTTTTTAATGGCCAGTGGAGTAGGCGTCTGTTTGCACAGCTGCTTCTAAAATGGCCTCTTAGATTTGGTACATCCAAGTACTTCAGTCTCTCTCTTTCTCTCTCTTCTTTGCACAAAAACCTCATTTTAACCTGTCTCCATAGTCAGTTAATACATTCTGTATTCTCTGCTTTTATTGTTGGTTTAATTTTTTGGTTCAGTTCAACGTTTTCAAACCATCACAGGTGGGCCAGGAGTGTAGTGTAAGGACAGTTTCATTCACAACAGCTACAGTTCAGCGACTTTTGATGAAATGACTGTTGTGTGGTCTGGGCACAGCCTGTTTGCAGGTTTCTTAAGCTTTGGCAGACCTCCTCTGCTAATAGCTTTATTTTTGATGATCCAGTGACACATCAGTTAAAGGATGTTTCAGAAGAGAAAAAGGGGATATCCTGCAGTTTGGAGCCCCAGGGATTCTGCTTTTCATCCTGTCCCTACAGTCGGATGCTGACATAAAAACCAACAACAGATTTTACTATCTGTTTTCTGTTGGGCTCAGGGAGGAGTGCTATATTTGCCTCGCTTTACACCGCAATCCGAAGCAGAGTTACTCCAGCCTAAGCCCACTGATTTCAATGGGCTTAGACTGGAATAACTCTGTTTAGGATTGCACTGTTAGTGGTGGTTGGAAATAAAAGCGGAAGGCCGTGTTTTATGTTTTGACAGGACGGGTAGCTGCATGAGGCCATGGAAATCAGTGAGAAGGTTCATGATGTGATACTTCAGTGACTGGAAAGCACCACAGCCTCCCTAAGCACGTGGCCTTCTCGTATTTTGCCAACCCTACCTGACCCCTGAGTAACAGTAATGATACTTGTATATTGAAAAAACAAGGCTGTAAACTCAGGAATTGGCATCTGCCGCGAGTCTGTCCATCAGTGACTTTCTGTTCTCAAATAAGAGCCAGTATTTTAGTCCTTTGGTGTGTTTTTAGATGTATTTTTAAAATGCATTGACTCTGGGGTTGGTTAAGATTGCTTACTGATCTAAGCCCTGCTAAACTGGTCATCTATTATGACTGAGTTTGGTTACCTTTTATAATTGAGTTTCTGCAGCACTTTTCAGTAGAAAGCAGATGTACACAAATAAATAATTCTGAGAATCACTGCTGTACTTTCACTCATGTTCAAGAGAGCCACGCTGCTACATGAACCATAGAAAAGCGTTTTATTCTGGCTATATATACACGCTTAAAGTACATATGCACTTTTTTTGGTAAGGTGTAAAACTTCCCTTTATGCATGGACCAGGAAAAACCTATTTAGGCAAAAGGATGATGCACAGCACTGATTGGCTTGTGACCATGATTAAGCCTTTTCCCCTCTCTCTAAATATTTTTCCATCTTTTGAAAAAAAAAACCCAGATATTTTTAAGTGCCAAAAATCTAATTGGATTGCCTGTAAAGCACTAGGGAAGGGGAAAGATGGACAGCCTATCTGAAGCTGATAGTGGGGGCGGGGGCACTGAAGTCACCCAACTCTGTTCTGTAAGGAGGAATGGAAGGAAGGCTGCATGGTATAGCATCTCTCTTCAGAAGCTAAGCAAGGTCAGTACTTAGATGGGTGAACAACACCAAGGAAAACTCTGCAGAAAAAGACCCTGGCAAACCATCTCTGCTTCACATTTGGCTGGAAAGCCCCTTGTTGGGGTTGCCCTAAGTTGATTGTGACTTGATGGCACATATGCACACACAAAAGGAGAAATATAATGAAGCAAAATAATTGAGAATGAATGAAATGGATGATTTTCCCCTTGAAATGGAGTAATTTTCCTTGTGTTAAATTCTTCGGCATTTATTTTGAAAACAAACTTGAAAGCATGCCTCTCAGGTTAAAAGCGGGGAGGGGGGTGTTAGTTTTTGTATTCAAAGCTTAAAGTAGGCAAAGTACATACTTCAGGATCCATTACTCCCAAAGGGAGCAAATTCAGGGAGTAAGCATGAATGTTTTCTACAAAAGAGAAAGGAATTTAAGCGTGCAAGTAGCAGTGCATGCGGAAAAGCAATAGAAGCCCTTAATGCTAGGATGAGTTGAAATAACAAGCCCTGATGATGAAAAACTCAGCTAAAAGGAAATTAAAAGAGTTCTGAGCAGGCTGTTCTTGTCGTTCATCTATCACCTACCCCAAAATGTCTTTTATCCAGCTGCAGCATCTTCAAGCTTTCTTATAGAAAGAAATGCTATCCCCCGCCCAAGATATTTCATTGAATAGGGTGAAAATAATGCTAAGCAAATTGAAATTAAGGCATTTTAAGGGGCAGAAATAGTGAGCAAAAAACAAAACCTGGTGCCTGGAGTTCCTCTAAAGGAGAGGTAGTGGGCTGGGAGGAGGAACATGTAGCATATAAACTAAATGCAACCACCCCACAAGTTTTGTGCAGTGTATGAAGTTGTCAATATAAGTAGAATCCCAGCTGTCATTTTAGAATGTAAAACTTCTAGTCTTTTTGATTACATCTGAACTTATAATGCAAACAAGAATCAGAAATACCAAAATAGGTAGCATTAGGGTTTTTTTCCTGAAGACTATTGCTAAAGGTCAACATATCATACCATAGTAATTTGACATGTTAATGAAAATTATGCAAGTATATGTTTAGAGCTGATTCTGCACCATGCATATAACCCAGACCCTCAATAAATTTAATTACACACAACTTGTAGAGTAAAACAAATATACAGCTACAGCCTTTTTTGTTATCTGCAGACTAGGGCTCATTTCTTGAAATTTAATTTCTGTTATAGGTAGGGTTGCCAAATCTAGCTCAGGAAGTTCCTGGAGATTTGGGGGCAGATCCTATGGAGGGGACAATTGGGATTTCACCTAGAATCTAAATGTCATGAGTCAGCCTTGCTGTGCCACCCGCTTCAGAATCCTCCTCAGAGGATGAGGAGCTGGAAGAGCCTACAGGGTCCACACTAGCACCGGCCGTGGCACCAGAAGAAACCCAGGGAGAGCAGCCAGGGGCCTCAAGGGAAACTTGTAGATAGGGACTCCCCAGGAGAAACCCAGGAGGAGCAGACAGGAAGCTCTGTGAAGGCTGCTGGAAACAAAGACTCCCACAGAGTGAGGGAAAAACTGAGCCTCCTGGGCCAGCTGAGAAACGGAAAAATAAAGCGAAGGCAGCTGTGTGGGAGAGATGGAGAAGTGCTCATTTGCAGGCACAGCACAGAGCAAGGCTTTCTGAGAAGGAGGCAAGGCTTTCAGAGGAAGAAGCAACATCTGTGCCTCACTAGAGCAACACTAGAGCAACAATAAATAGAAGCAACTCAGTTTACCACTCCTTGTTGCCTGAGCCTTGTGCCTAGAAGCCCTAGTCCCTGCCTAGTACCTCACCCTCTCTCCTGATCTGCCTGCTGTTATTAGACTTTGCCTGCTGCTCGGTAAACGGAACTCTTGGCTGCTGACCTTGGCTTGATTCCGGACCGTGCTCCTGCCTATCGCTTATCGGACTGACCACCTTATGCGTGACCCCGGACTGCCTGACACCTGGTGAGAGCTGCAGTATCCACCCAGCGCCTCCAGCTTGCCTGGCCCCTCAGCGCGACACTTAATTATCCACTACCATTTGCCCTTGGAAGGGGCCCTTTTTTACAAGTAAGGTTGCCAATCTCCAGATGGGCCCTAGAGATCTCCCAGAATTACAACTGACCTCCAGGCCACAAAGATCAGTTCCCCTGGAGAAAATGGCTGTTTTGGAAAGTGAACTCTATGGCATTATACTCCACTGAGATCCCTTGTCTCCCCAAACTCCACCCTTCCCAGGCTCCACACCGCAAATCTCCAGGGATTTCCCACCCTGGAGCTAGCAACCATATCTGCGGGGAAACTGATCTCTGTAGTTTTTAGAGATCAGTTCCAGGAGAGCTCCAGCCCCCACCTGAAGGATGGCAAACCTAATTGTAGGGCTGTTGCATTTGCTTAACATCTTTTATTTTAAACCCAGAAAAACAAGGTTGTTCTCCAGTTAGTGTATTTTTAGCTATTGCAAATCCTGTGTTCAGTGCAAATGTCACTGGCCTGTTTAATTCTTTCCAGATCTGGGAGTTCTGAATTACCTTGCCTTTATTTCCTAACAGAAACACATGCATTAGGAATGCAGTTTCATTTTTTTTTATTCCCAAATTTTATACTGAGAATTCATGGCTTGCAGAGTTTCCACTTCTTTCTGTTCCTTCCTGTCTTTGCTTCTGCCTGATGAGCATGTTTCTATCAATCAAACACTGGATGAAGGTAATTGATTTGATAGCACATGCACTTGTATCAAGAGATTCTTTTTTGTGTGATTCCCCCCCACCCCACCCCCATGCTCAGGAACATATTGGTGCATCAATAAATCATGCAAAACATGCATATCATACATGATCACAAACAGTGGAACGGAGGGCTACACAGAAAATCATTTCTGTGTGAAAGCAGCTCTAGTGACTATGTGCTGTATGGTTATATCTCCAGTGCTTTTTAAAAAAAAAAAAAAAAAACTTTGAAGAGCATCAAGCATATTCCACACAACAGAGTGCTCGATCGTTTCAAGAATCTTTCTTTTTTCTGCATTATTAACCATTTTCCTTTCCTTATGGGTTCCAATGCCAAATCCAAAATGTTTATTGCAGTACATAACCAGCACAATAACAACCTAAACAAATCTATGAAGCACATAAAAGAATAGTGTCAGTATCAAAGAGAGCTTGAAATGAACATAAAAGACATCAGCTGTAAAAATCTTTGGTTTCGTTCAGGTAAATTTACTGGCGTAAAAATAAAAATATAAAAACAATATAAAATTTAAAGTTAAAAATTAAAGAATTTAAAAGTCAAGCTCAGATAAACAAATAAAACATGGAGGACTCTAGTATCATGTGTCCAGTGCCCTCTGTAATTGATCCTTGCATGTTCTAAGTGCTGTAGCAAGGAATCTAGCACATGCCCATGTCAACTGTGGAGATGCATCAGAGAATAGCTTCTTAGGGATTTCCGAATCTGAGAAGGTGAGAAACATCCTAAACAAGGGATGTAAAATTTTCTCACGTGCTTCCTGGTAGAAACTGCAGTGAAGCAGTGTGTGTTCTATAGTCTCAACAAAGCCTGCTCCACAGGGACAGACCCTGTGATCTTTTTGTAATGTCCCTCGACAACCGCGAGGGGGAAAACATTACATCTGGCCATAGAGGAGGCCCTATGGTAGGACAGAATATCCAGTGAGGACAGATAGGCTGCTGGAATGACAACATAGAGCGATTTCATTGAGACCAAAAAGTATGGAACTCTGTTGATATCTCCCTACTGTTCAGTGTCATAGACCATTTGCTTAATAATGGCCCTGACTTGCTCCAGGGGCATTATTTGAACTCAGGAAATACCTAACAGGTTCAGCTTCTAATGGACAGCCTTGAGTCAGGAAGAGCAAAATCCATCCCTAAGTATTAATGATGTGATATCAGAAGGAAAATGACTTAGCCTAAGCCATAAACTTGGGGAGGCCAAATTGACCTTGGCCTCAGCTCTTATCAGGCCAGATTCCAAACATAAGTGAGTGTTGGAAACAGAGCTGGGAAATAGAATTAGAGCACTCAGAAATTTCGATTGTGTTTTCTCTAAGGGCGCAAAACACGAAGAAGATGAACCAACCATGGTACCGTACAGGAACTGTTTTGAACTGGTATAATTTGAGGGCCGCTGGTGTGTATTAAAATACGCTGGGCAGATTTTCAGCTAGTGCAGGCAGTATATTCATGATGAGCTTTCTTCACCCCTGATGACTGGATCTTCACCCCCAGGTATTTATAACTCATTACCTGCTCTAGGCTATGACCATGAATACTCCATGATCTAACTCTGGGTCTCCCACCAAAAGCCATAACTTTGGTCTTCTGGTAATTTATTGATAGCTGGTTAGTATTGCAGTAGCAGCCAAACTCTTTCAAAGCCCTTCTGAGGCCCACAGGGGACCTTGATAACAGAACTGTATCTTCCAGGTAGAGGAAGTTAGGAATCTTCTGATCTGTTAGGGCAAGAGGGTGAGTATTTGCCCTGCCTAGGTTACCAATCAGATCATTTATATAAAAAGTGAAAAGGGAAGGGGCCAAAACGCAGCCTTGCTTAACGCCTTTCATAGTTGTAATACTAATAGTTAAGAGGCCATTTTTATTGCACCTAACCCTAAATGACATGTTAGTATACAACTTCCGGATCAGAGTCTCTTATCTATTGATGTGGTGCCTAATTTTTCCCATAATCTTTTGCGGGGTATGGAATCAAAAGCGATTTTTAAATCAATAAAGGATGCATATAACAAAATTTCAGTGTTAGCAGCATATTTCTCTATTAGATGAGCCAGAATCAGATTATGCCCTGTGGTGGAATGTGCTTCTCTGAAGCCTGCTTGTTCGTCTACTAAAAGATTCTCCTGATCCAACTAATACTTAAACTTTTCAAGAAGATGACTTGCGGCGCCCATTACAGACAGATGGAGGAGGCTCAGGCTCCAAGATTTTCAAGGATTTTAAGGATAATAGGGTTTTTACCAAAAGTTTTAATCTTTGTTTTACCTTGCTGGAGAACCAGTCTCTGTTCAGTCAGACAGCTGTGAACCTAGGCAGTTTTCCAAGCCAAGATTAGATAGTTAATTTGTTGAAACTAACTGGCTGGGGGCTGGCCAGTGACTGAAGGAACTACCAGAGCCTCTTAAAGCAGCAAACTTAGACTGTTAATTTGGACTTGGACTTCATGATTTTCAGACTTTGAGATTTACATTATTCTGCTCCAGTTATATGTTAGAGGCTTTGGGTAATTTTCCTCGTACAGTGGAGAATTCACTGCTGATATTTTTCCTTCTCTGCCCTTTCGGCCAACAACAACAACTTTACTAACAATGGGACAAAAAAGAGTTTATCCCTTTGCTGGAGAAGATACCTCCCCAGCACTCAAACAATCCAGCTAGAGGATGATTATACCGCGATAAAATTGTCTAATAAATTTGAATGCTTGGAGGCTGATACTGAGAGGCCAGATTGCTTAATTAAGCAAACTATCGTAGTCACTGCAGCGGAGGCACATGCCATCTCATCCCCTACTCCTCCTAGTGACATATCAAACCACAGGTATTCTGAGGAGGAGATTTTAGCTCACCTTACAATCCTGATGGTAGAATCACTCCAGAACATTTTTAGTCTACAAGAGAGGATGCTTACCTTGCTCCAAGAAGGAGCCAGTGCCCCCCCCCCAAACATTTTAAGGCCCACTACAGGGTTGAATGAAACAAGACACGCCAGCCAAGAGAAGTTCACTAATCCTCTGTTGAAACTTGCTGTTCTATCAAAAGAACTGGAGGCTAATGGAAGAGATTCCCTATCACTTGTGTATGATCCAGATGCTGCTGTTGTGAACATTTTTCCTTTGAGAGGGAGATACATTGACTGGAATTCAAAAAGGAGGGCTGTAGGCCACTTGGCTACTATCTTTAAGATTCTTCCTGAGTCCGTGGACCTTGTAAGGATGGAAAGACTGGGCGGCATGATAAGATTTGAACATTTCTTCCTCTATTTTTGCACAAAGAGAATTCCATCTTACCAGTTTGCCCATACACCCAGGTTAGCAGGAGTGGGCATCAGATTACAAAGACACTTTAGAAACATCAAAATTCAGAGTGTAGCCCAAAATCTGGGTTCCAAAAATCGAGAGAAGACACCTAAAGCCTTGCTGTCTATAGAGGCTGCTGTAAGTTCAAGTCTCCTAACAATCCTCGATCAGCCTATTCTCTCTAATTTACCCCCTCCACTGAAGGTTCCTGAGCAAGAGATTCCTGCCTCCACCTGTAGGCCAAATTAAGCCAATTTTGTCTAACCTGGATAGTAGGTCTGCTATGGAAATAACTGATCCAAATTAGCCAGAGGAGGAGGTTGAAGCTAACCTCTTATCTCCATTTGTAACATTATCTCTGAAGGAATAAGACTCTATAATAGATTGTCTGGAGCACTTGACAACTACTTTGAAGGGCCTAAAACAATCCCATGGGGATAGGGAGAGGGGGCTGATTACCCACCCCACAGTAGCTGAACCCCAGTTGAAGTCCCCATGTGAGCGGGCCACTGATCCGTTGGGAGCAAGCAATTGCCCTCTGGAGCCCACCATAATAATTAATAAAGGGTACCACTATACAGTGAGGAAGACCAGATGTCCCAGATCTGATCTCGACTGGCAAATAGCCAGCAGGCAACACAAAGAGCATCACCATGAATAAACTGAACATCAGAGTCACCAGAGCATGATTTGGGAGGAGCTAGATCATTATATTGATGATTTAATAAGCGAAAATCCCATAAATAAGATCTTACTGGGCAGAGATTTCAATTCCAGACTGCGTCCAAATGATGACTTCTTGACTGACAAGTTTGGGGTACCAAGGGCCAACAGTGAGGAAGACCAAATTTGCACCCACCTACTGCGCCTCTCCAAAGACTGCAAGGCAAACTATGCGGGCTCTTGCTTAGCCAAAATGGCTAGAAGACTAAACCTCTTCTTGCTCAATGGCTCTACCCCCGGCAACCATTCCGGGAATTCACCTTTATGGCTGGCGCAAGATGCAGTACTATTGATTACTTTTTAGTCAGTGACAGCCTCTTACCTTTGGTCAAGAACCTTATGGGTTGTATATTCAGCTGAATGGTACTGGATTTACTTAAAGAGTAAGAGTGCACAAGTCACTTATTTCAAAGTGTGCAGCCAGTCTCTTAAGAGACTTGTGTATTCAAAAATGACCACGTAAACTTGTTTCCAAGCCATACTAAATTGACATTGTGAGTTAAAAGTTAAATGGAAAGAGTCTGGAGGTTTTCATGAAAGGGTATTAACATTCCAGATATCTACCAACTTAAAACGAAAGTAATTCCTCTGTGTGTTTTTTTCAAGTGGTCTGTCTACAAAATATTTTGTCATAGTTTTAGTGGATTTTTTTCTGTGTTACAGGCATGTGACAGTGGAAATGGCTGCTTAATGGTAGTGAAGGGGGAACTGTATATAAAAACCATTACTTGGTAGGAGTAAACATACTGGCTGTTAGTCACCAAAATGACTATTTCTGGGGTAATTTCAGTTTAGGTGGGTTTTTTCATCTTATCTTATAACCTGTTCTGTTTAGGAGAAGATTTCATGAGTGGCTTTAAGAAGCACCAACTTGATTTTAAGCCCCTGAGTCCAAACTGGCTGGAAATAATAGAAAATTAAAAACAACATTCATAATAAAGTTCCAGGAAGAGTGGTAAGAGAGGAAAAGGACAAGGGGAGCAGCTGTCTCCCTGCTTCTGTTTGTCTGCCTGTTTGTGACTGTGTAACATCACCTGGGGTGGACAGTAGCAACCTCACTCGCCCTAACCAGAAAATGTTGCCTGTGTTCTGCATAGAGGGCTGAAGGTGTCACCAAAATCAACAACAGCTATGGCATCATACCTTGTTTGGTTGTCTATTGTGGTTGTCATATAGGCATAAATAATTATCACTTAATTAGTGGAAAGCATAGTGCTGTTTGGTTGGAGGAGAGTGAATGGAGTACTCTCTCAAAAAAGATTTCCCTTATTATCCGAGCTTTGGGGAATGCCAGGCATATTTCAAATATGCTATTCTCAGTCGTCAAAAGTCATGATGGTCAAAGAACTTTGGATACTCTTCAGTGAACCAGATTATCTGCAGTTTTGGGCTTTGCAATTCATGTCACACTTTTTTTTTTTAACGTTGAGCATGTGTATTGAACTTGCTTTTGCTGATTGGGCTGTCCCCTGCCCACTGGAGAGGCAATTGGTGGCAGAGTTCTGGGGGAAAATATGTACCACTCTCATTTATTTTTTTTAAAAAGCCAAGCCAGGAAAGGGTTAAAATGCTGCTGCTTCTTTTCTTCCGTGCTGCTTTGATTTGCAAAGGGCTGTGCAAAACGCTTTTTTTTTTTTTACATTGGCAGAAGACACCGGGAGGGAGGGGGAAGCAGCCATTTAACCCTTACCAGGCTTTTAAAGCCAGGAGAAATGAGGAGTAACATTACAACACTTTTCTAGCTTTGAAAAATATAATAAAAGAATGTGCGTATACCACTGAGAGAGGAAGGGAAAAGCAGTGATTTAACCAAGGAATTGCCGTAATGTTTCCACACAGCAATGTTACAAATAATTCCTGGCTTTAAAAGAGAGAGAGAGAGAGAGAGCATACCCTAGTGGGAGGAAGGGGAAAAGCAGCCATTTAACCCTTTCCTGGCTTTTAAAGCCAGCACAGAATAAGCATCAAAGTTAGGAATTGTTTCTGGCTTTGGGGAAAAAAAAGAGTATGTGTGCATACCTAGGAGGAGGGAAGCCAACGGAGAAGCAGCCTTATGACCCTTTCCTCGCTTTACTGAAAAAAAATGACAGAAAAGCTCATATTGCTGAGGAGGGTGGGAATGGTTAATTCTGCACAGACCAAAAAGCAACCGGGGAAAAGGGAAAGGGGAGTATTAATCGCGCCAGCTGCAACTTGGCAACAGCTTCAAAATAACATTGCGGTATGTCCACAGGAGGGAAAATTGGGGATACCGCAGACAAACATCGGTACTGCATCCCACGACTACCTTGCAAGTGTGAAACTCCTGCAAACATGGCAAGCAGAACAGATACTGAAATGCTTTAAAGTCTGTGAAAAGGGCCCAAGTGAGGGATTACATCTTCAAAATTTCTGCCTTGCCCGGTGAAAGCTTAAGACATAATAATGAGGGACTGTCTATTTTTCATAAAAATATCTGTTTGCTGTGCAAAGGGTAACAGCATTGTTGTGGTTTATAGTCTGCCTTTCTCACTGAGACTCAGGGTGGATTACATACTATAAATCAATATGATCAACTGGCAAGACAATCAAGCTATACAATAATGTATAGATAGCAAAAATTGAAAAGAAGCAGAAAATGTGATACAACATCACACTCTTATTTCGTCTGCAAAGAATAGCAACATAACATTCTATAATGTGATAACTAGAGATGGCCACGATCCGCATTACGATCGAAAAAAACCCACGATAATGGCAATCGCGCAATCGGGACCCGGCGGATCGTGCTCGGGCACGGCCAACGATCCAGCGGTCAGGAGGGGGGCTGGATCGGGGTGATCATGCTCGGATCGGGAAGCCAGACACTCAGGTGCCAGCAATCTGTTGCCCTGGCAACGGAGCCAGGGGAATGCCTGAGCTGTGGTTGCCCTCCTTCTGTCACCCTGGAAACCTGAATGGAAGCCCAGCTTGCCTTGATCAGCAGGGCTTCCTTCCAATCACGAGCAGCAAAGCAGTCACCAGCTGGGAGAAGACACCCAAGGGAGGGAGGGGGAAGGGGTGTTCTGTAGCCATGGGCACTCCAATCTCATCCCTGCAAACCCTGATAGGCAGCTCTGACGGCGAAACACAGACAGCCAAACACAAACACAGATGCTGCTGGCATCAGCCACCATTCCTGTATCGCTGGGAACAGCGGGGCGCCCCTCCGCTTTTGCCTCCACGATCTACGATCCACAGATCAGAAACGGGAGATGATCGGTGTGGATCGTTAATTCGGGATCGTCGCTGGCGCCGATCCACGATCAGCTTGATTGGTATTTTTTTTTGGATCGTGCCCACCTCTAGTGATAACTGATGGCTACTACTTTCAGGGTAGAACATGGGGAGGGCAGGGATTGAGGAAGGGGAGGGACCACAGCAGTGTATAATTCAATAGTGTCCACCCTCCAAAGCAACCAGTTCCTCCTTTGGAACTGATCTCAGTGCTCTGGAGATCAGTTGTAATTCTGGGATTATCCTGCCTCCACTTGGAGTTTGGCAAACTAATTTCTGATGCAATCCCAAACCATTCTATAATCCCAATTAAATCAGTGAATTTAGAAGGGTCTAACTGTGTTTAGGATTCTACTGTGGGCCTGTCTTTTCTTGCAACGACTCTCTTTTTGATTTTCAGCCAATTTGCAAAGGTGTGGTAATTAATTGAACATTGTTTAAATGTGGCGTGTGCTTCTTTTTCTTCTCCAGAGACAGCGCTAGCAAACACCATTGCATTTTTATCAGTAGTTGTTGTTTTATTGTAGAGTTGCTAGTTCTTTATACCCTCCCGGTGTGTGTGTGGGGGGGGACCTAGCACTTATCTCATACATGTATCCAGGAAATGATGTCATCATGTCGGCCACAGGTGTGCTCCTGCACTTTGCACGGGGCAAATTCAGCCTGTTTGGGGCCAAAATTGGCCCCAGTGAAGCATGGGAGCATGCCTTTGGCCAGCGCTACAAAGTCACTTCAGAAAGTGACATCATCATGCCCCACTGGGAGCTTACCCACTGTGCGCTTTCTTGCATTGCCTGCCAGTGGCAGGTGATCTCCAGGGGGCTTGCCACCTCCCACCAATTGCCAGTGATCAGTGGGCAATGGGGCAAACCCCTGGGAGATTGCCCGCCAGCAGCGGGTAACTGGTAAGCCTATTTAAATTGGTAAGAAAAATCGTATAGCACTGCTTAAGATACAGGCTGGTAAAAAATTTTTTTGTGACATATAGAAGGTATTGAATATCATTTTTATTGGGTCAAATTTGTTAAGTAAACAACAAGCATTATGCATCTTATTTAAAGAGTCTACCATAGTCAGCTGCATTTAAACACTTTGGCCCTGATCCAGCCGTAGCCACACACAACAACTGGTAGCCTCAGCTGCTGCCATCCTCATTCACATCAAAAGATGCATTTGGCTAACTTAGAAGCTTAAATTGAATTGTGATGCTGATTCCAGATGCACATTCATGCTACCCATGAGTGTGGAAGACTGCTTAGTTATTTAGACAGCTGATTGTGCAATCAGATAGCTGATTGTTGAAGTAGGTCAGTTGTTTAATGTACATTTGGTAATTAGTATCAGATTAAATAATAAGAGAAGTGGAGAATGTATCCATAATTAGGTCGTTAAAATATAAAGGCTGGAAGATCCTGCTTTTCATAAAAGTACCTTCTTTGGCTTAATTATATAAATACAGCTTCTCAAACATTTGATTTGCAAAAAGATTGCTGTTGCTGAAGTACCTTCAGGCTTTTTATTTAAAAAAATTATTTAAAAGACAAGAAAATATAAGAAACTAAAAAGTGCGTAATAAAAGATTATACAAGTACTAGATTCGAAAGTTGAGACTTATACAATACATATATAATAATTTTGGGAGTTAAACAAGCAGTACGTTTAAACTTAAATTTACCTAATAAATAAGAACATTGTAAATTCAACATCCCTAAGCCTAGATACATCATAATTCTCCTTCCCTCTCCTCTCCTTCCCTCTTCTTGGTAAGTTTTAGTTATGCAAACTTCTATATCAATTAATTTCTGCCTAAATAATCAAAGAAGTCCTTCTATTTTCCGCAAAATTTGGCTGTCAGTCTGTTATGTAAATAAGTAGTCAGTTTGGCCATTGATGCATATTCATAAATCTTATCTCTCCACTCTAGCACATCTGGACAGGTGTCTGCTTTCCATTTTGCTGCAAATAATACTCTTGCTGCCTTCACCATGTAACGGAAAAGATCTCCCTGTTCTTTGCTAATACTAATTGATAGGATATTTAAGAGGATACTTTTCGGATTTAATTCAGATCTGAGTTTAAGAATCTTTTGCATCTCTTCATGTATCTTTATCCAATATTTTTGTGTTTCCTTGCAAGTCCACCACATATGATAAAATGTTGCATCCATGCTCTAACATTTCCAACAATGTCCCCTGTAACTCTTACTGATTCTCGCAATGTCTTTGGGAGTAGTGTACCATCTAAAGAACATTTTATACCAATTCTCAGTAACTGTCAGTCTGTAAATTTTATGTCCTTAGTCCGTAGATTTTCCCATAAGTCTATCGAGTTAGCTTCTCCAAACTTTTGCATCCATTTTATCATGCAAGTTTTTACTTGCTCCATTTCTGTATGGTATTGCAATAATATTTTATAGATCTTCCCCAAGAGATGCCTCAAGTCTCCAGATATTAATAGCCACAGCCACAGCAACCTTTATTGGCATAAATAATACAGACAAAACAGGAGGAATGTTGTGAAATAAATTCATAGGGCAGCACAATCATGTCCCCAGACAGCAAAATTATCTCAGGATACAGCACAGTCATAGGGGGCTTTATAAAATGTTACCCTTGACTTCCACACATATGCCAGGAATTCGGCAATGGATAGAGTTATTGCTGGACTCTTGTCAGCTAAGAAAAATTTTAGATCCTTATCCAAAAAATCCCTCTGCACAGGAAAAAGAGGACGAATCAATAAACTGCGCATAACAGAATATTTGGGGCAGCGAAAAAGAATATGTGAGATTGAATCGGGTTCCCTCAGAGCACAGTCACACAGCCTATCCCTATACGGAATACCCCCGTATCTGCCTGTGACCACTGCTGAGGGAAAGAGATTGAACCTCGCTAACATAAAAGCCCTCCTAAACACAGGGTTTATCAGATCAGCAATATACGCCGCCATGGTGGTGTGCGAGGAATTGAGGGACAGTGAATGAGGGGAGCAGACTCCGGAGCTGCCGGCATGATATTAATAGTTCATATTGCATTTTTTCTCACAGCCTGCCACTTTCTTTGAGAATTTGTTCCTTTAATCTTGATACTATTTGGTAATACATCAATGATGGAATATTTTTACCTTGAGCTTGGATTTCTTGCCAGGCTTTTGTTTCCTTCTTTATCCATCACTGATTCATAACTGAGTAGATCAGTTCTGTTTCTCACGGCTACGTCATAGTAGGTGTTAATTTGCAACATCAGTGGGGAGATTGGGGGACTCAATCTGTTTCTACATTAGAACCATATTTTGAGCAGTCCATCCCTTATAATATGATTTCCATGATTTCTTTGTCTATAAATAATTATGGATACCTTCTTTAGCGTCCACTGTCTCCAATTTGATTTGTCTACTACTTGGATATGTGATCCAATCTGTTATCCAAACTAATGCCGCTGCTTGATGATACAGTTTGATATTCGGTACAGCCAATCCCCCTCGGTTTTTGGCATCTTGTAATACTTTGAATCATATCCTTGGTTTCTTTCCTTTCCATGTGAAGTCATTTATTACTTTCTGCCGCTTGTTGAAAATCTTTTGTTCTATATAAATTGGAATTGTTTGAAATAAGAAATTCAATTTGGGTAAGATATTCATTTTAACAGCTGAAATTCTTCCTAGCCATGAAATATTCAATTTTTCCCATCTCTGCAAGTCTTCAATAATTCCTGTCCAAACTTTTTGATAGTTATCTTTATAAAGGTTCTTGTTTTGTGATGATACGTTTATCCCTAAATATTTTATCGGCTTTGTAGTAATGGCACAGTCCGTTATGTTTGTGATCTTTTCACATTCCTTTTTCATTGTCGAGAGTAACATTATCTTTGTTTTCTTCTTACTCAGTTTATATCCAGAATGCTGGGCAAATCTTAATATTTGTTCCATTACATAAATCAAGGAGATATGTGGATTTGTCACTGATATAACCACATCGTCTGCGTAACTTTTCATCTTATATATCTTTCCCCTCCTTTATTTCAGCAATTCTGCTATCTTGTCTGATTCTCACTGCCAAAATTCCAAGCACAATAATAAACAATAATGAGATTGGGGAGGACTCTCCACTCACCTTTTTGGACGTCTTCACACACATGCACACCTGGGGTTATTTTCTGAGTATAAGCTTTTGAGAGTCAGAGCTCCCTTCTTCAGATATAGGGTTAGTGTTTTATATATTCAGGGAATAGAAATATATGCATCATCATAGACAAATCTGTACCTTTCGCTAAAATTCTCAGTTCCAAACTGAGCACTAATAAACATTTCCTGTTCAAATGGCTGAAATCCAGTCACCTACAGGAGGAAAATGACATGATTCTGAATCTTTTGGAGTACCCCCACCCACCCACACACACACACGCACCAAAAAAACTGAAGAACAAATTAGTTCCACAAGAATATCCTTACAAATAGGTCAAAATAACCTGGAAGTGACATCATCACACAGGGGCTGGGAGCGTGCCTGCACTTCAGAGTGGGAACACTCCTGGGGCAGCACGATGATGTGGGAGTGATGTTGTCATGCCACCCTGGGAGTGCACCAGGGAAGCCTATTCCCCTGCCTCTCCCCCTGCCAGCCAGGTGAGTGGTGGCAGAGGGCCAAGGGTGAGATCAAGGGATCCCCCACTCCCACTGGGGGACCTGGGATTCCCAATGGTGGGGGACAGAATGTGGTTTGAGAGCCTTTAATGATAGTGTTGCCAGCATGTGGGACAGTAGTGAATTAATAATTAATAACCATTGTTTTAACCTTTTTAATAATTTGTCTTGTCATTTACCAGTAGACATGAGGCAGTTCCTTTGCAAAGAGTCGCATTTCTATCAACGGGAATTATGTAGTTACTGATCCTTAAAACAGTGCGGAACTAAAATATTTTGCCTAAAAAACTGGCTTGTGGCTTGTTTATTTTTCATTAATTTATAGCTAGTAACACAGCAATGGTTACATCTGTTTGCCAATGTTTTAAAAATACAGCTTGTTCTGAAATTGTGATATTGATTTCAAGTGACCCTCATGTACAATACAGAACTGGCAGTCTCTAATCTATATTATGATGCCAAATTAATAAATAATCTAGGCTGCACATTTAATTTTCC